>NC_064856.1:36637357-36991107 GCF_024139225.1 Suncus etruscus | reverse complement strand
CCCAAAGAAGAGCACTCCAAGACACATCTAGTCATAATGATGAATCTTACAGATAGGGATAGAATACTGAAAGCAGTAAAATCCCAAAGGGATTACATTCAATTACATTCAAAGGAGCATCCTTAAGACTTACAGCAGACCTGTCAGAAGAAACCCTAAAGGCCAAAAGGCAGTGGTGAGATATAGAGACAAAAATCAATGAAATGAATGCTTCACCTAGAATACTACACCCAGTCAGACTAACTTTCAGGTTTGAAGGAAGTATACATATATAAACAGCAGCTTAGAAACTGCAGACTCAAAACCAGCCCTAAAAGAAAAGCTGAAATGTCTACTTTAAGGAAAGATAGACCAACAGATACACCAAACTTTTACACAAAGATGACACTAAATCCCATGACAATTATCTCTCTCAATGTCAATGTACTAAATGCACCTGTTAAGAGACACAGAGTGGCAAAATGGATCAAAAATATGAATCCAATGTTTTTCTGCCTACAAGAAACACATCAGAATAATCAAAACCAGCATAGACTCATAATCGAAGGCTGGAAGAAAATAATCTAAGCAAACAACACCCTTAAAAAGCCAGAGTGGCCATATTAGTATCAGATGAAACAAACTTTAGACTCAGAAAAGTTATAAGGGACAAAGATGGTCATTTTGTACTGGTCAAAGGATAAGTACAAGAAGAAGAAATCACACTCCTAAACATACATGCTCCTAATGATGGACCTGTAAAATGTTTAATACAACTCTTTACAAACCAAAAAGAAGATACCAATACCAGCAAAATAATAGTGGGAGATATCAACAATGCCCTGATACCCCTTAATAGGTCAACCAGGTTAAAACCAACAAGAATATATTAGCTCTGAAAAGAGAAATGAAATAAAGTGAACTAGAAGATATATAGGGCACTTCATCCCCAGAAACCTGGATACACATTCTTCTCCAATGCACATGGGTCATTCTTCAGGATAGACCACATGTTGGCCCATAAAACATATCTCCATGAAGTCAAGAGTATAGAAATTATACAAACTACCTTCACTGACCACAGGCACTGAAATTAGATGTGAATTACAAAGAAACACAAGGAAAACTTTAAAACCTGAAAACTAAACAGTTAACCACTGAACAACCAGTGGATCATAGATAAAATCAAAAAGGAAATCAAACATTCCTGGAAACAAATGACAATAAAGACACCAATTGTTCAGAATTTATGAGACACACCAAAAAGCAGTACTAAGAGGAAAATTTATAACCTTGTAAGCACACATCAGAACGGAAGAAGTGGTCTATATAAATAGCTTAATGACACATCTTTTAGAATTAGAAAATGTCCAAGAAAAGGAATTAAAAATAGGTAGGCAGAAAGAAATAACAAGACTTAGAGCATAAATCTATAAGATGAAATCTAAAAAACAATTCAAAAGCTCAACGAAAGCAAAAGTTGGTTCTTTGAAAAAGTAAAAAGATCAATAAACCACTAGTAAAACTCACAAAGAAATGTAGAGTACATTACCACCTGGGAGAGAAGGAGGGGACCTGTAGCCTCTGTGTGTTTCTCTAATTTTCTGTCTCCTGAACCTCTCCTGAGAGAGTCCAAGCTGAAAGACCAAAAAAGACTGAATGAAAACCAGAGGTGCCCTGGCAGAAAGGCAGGTCCTTTTTCTGTGAAGGCAGGCGTGAGGGGTTTGCTCCTGCTGTGAGATTAACAACTGGGAGAGACTGAGGAGATCTGTAACCTCTGTGTGTTTCTGTTCTTCTGTCTCCTGAACCACTTCTGAGAAGGCCAAGAAGAGCCCAGCAAAAACTCTCTCCTAGAGGCTTCAGAAAATCATGGCCACTTAGTTTTGTGGCCACACACTCTTTCTAACTAATGAACTCCACCATAATATGTAGAAAAATTACAATGCAAGCGTGACAATGGGGAAAACTTGCAGGCAAACAGAGAATGAAGATGATAGCTGTGATGAACAAAAAAAAAATACCAACCATATGATTAATCTCTCAGATGAGGAGTTCAGAATAGAAATATGGAGGATTCTCATGGAAATAAAAAAAAATAGCTCAAGATGAACAGAACACAAAGACAGAAATCAAAACATTCCAAACTGAATAAAATAACAGATCTTAAAAGCATGGTAGCAGAACTGAAACCTCAATGGAAAGCCTCTCCAACAGGGTAACAGCAGCTGAAGACAGAATCAGTGAACTGGTAAAAAGAAATACAGAACAAATCCATACAGCAAAAGAAATTTAAAAAAGCCTTAAGACAAATGATCAGGCAATGGAAAAAGTCCTCAAGGAAAGAGAAAAGATGAAAATAGAAGCCTTTGATAAACTCAACAGAAACAACATGGCCTTTTAAAAACTCAACAGAAACAACATAAGAATCATTGGAGTTCCAGAGGCCCAAGAACGAGATCCCCAGAAAGAATCAACAGTCAAAGACATCATCACAGAGAAACTCCCAGAGCTAAAGACTGCATACAATCAAATACTGCATGCCTGAAGAGTACCAGCTAAAAGAAACCCGAAGAAAAACACCCCAAGACACATCTTAGTCACAATGACAAATCCCACAGATAGAGATAGAATACTAAAAGCAGCAAGATCAAAAAGGAAAATTACATTCAAAGGGGCATCTTTAAGATTTACAGCAGACATGTCACAAGAAACTCTCAAGGTCAGAAGACAGTTATGGTATATTGTGACAAAATTCAATAAAATGAATGCTTCATCTAAAATTATGCACCCAGCTCAACACACATTCAGATTTGAAGGAAGAATACATAGCTTCACGGATAAGCAACAGCTCAGAAACTTTAGAGATGCAAAACTAGCCTCAAAAGAAAAACTGAAAGGTCTACTTTAAGACAAGATATAACAACAAACACACCAAACTTATACACAAAGATGACATTAAATCCCATGACAATCATCTCCCTTAAGGACAATGAACTAAATGTACCAATTAAGAGACACAGAGTGGCTAAATGTATAAAAAAGATGAATCCAACCTTCTGCTGCCTACAAGAAACACACCCTACTACTCAGAACATAGACTCAAAATCAAAGGCTAGAGGAAAGATATACAAGCAAACAACACCCTTAAAAAAGCTGAGGTGTAAGAGAAACCCCATATCTCTTAGGCCAAGTGAATTCTTTTTCGAATGACCCCAATATTTACTGTGCCAGGGCAGGAGGGAAAAAACAAAAATACAAAAAGCACAAAACCTTGGTTATTATCTATATATTTTTTTACCTCCATTTATTATTGTTATTATTATTTTTATTCACCTATCTATTTTGGTCGATTTCTCTGTTTGGGAGTGAGTATTGAAATTGTCCCCAATCATATTTATATTTTCTCTTCCTTTCTTTTCTTTTGTTATGTGCTATGCCATGTTTCTCATTTCAAGACCATGGCGTGTTTTGTTTGTTTGTTTGTTTTTGTTTGTTTTTTGTTTGTTTTGCTTTTGTTTGTTTGTTTGCCTGTGTTTTTTTGTGGTGCTTATCGATATAGCTCGAGCCCTCACTGGATATTAGACACTTCTTTTGGTACTGGTGGAGTGTTTCACCTTCTTTTTCTCCATCTCTCAAATCGATGATGAGAGCCTCTAGAAGGATTCTGCCCAGTTTCGGGGTATTAGACCCTTACCCCAGTTTATTACTTTTCTCTTTTTCAAACAAAACCACGCAACTTGAACTAGCTAGTCCTGCCTCCAGTTAGAGGGGGAACTAAGGGAGGCATCAAGACCAAACAGGTGCAAGACTACTAAGTTGTGGGTTAGATACAGAGGGGACGACATATTCTAGCCGACCTGGGGTGAGGGAAGAGGAAATGGGAGGTAGGACAGAAACGGAGGTGTAGGGAGGACAATTTGGTGATGGGAATCCCCCCTGATTTTATGTAAATATGTACCTAAAATATTATTGTCAACACTATGTAAACCACTATGATCAAAATAAAAATTAAAAAAAAAAGATGGATCAAAAGAGCTGAGGAATGGGTAGTGTTAGTGCATATGTAGAAGTGAGTATATATTTATACATATGTGTGAGTATATTGAATAAATTTACATGTATGTGGAAAAAATAACTTAAAATGTTTAAAACAAATTATTTCTGAAAAAGTCATGATTTTTTTAATTGTTCCTTTTGTTATTGTACATAAGTATATGACTTGCTATGAAATGTTTTAATTTCACAAATCTTAGGGCTTAAGGATTTTGGTAATATCATTATTAAAATATACTCTATCATAGATCCTTGATAAAATTATTTTGTTTGGAGTCTCAGTTAACTGAAATATAAAATGTAAATAATATAACTATAAATAATAAAATCAAAAGAGACTTTTTAGAAAAAAAAGCTGAGGTGGCCATATTAATAACTGATGACACCAAATTTAGACTCAGAAAAGTTCTAAGGAACAAAGAGGAACACTTTGTTCTAATAAAGGGACATGTGCAACAGGAAGAAATCACACTAATAAACATATATGCACTCAATAGAGACAAAAATATCTAATAAATTATTGACAAATTTGAAAGAGGATATCAATAATAACACAATAATTGTGGGAGACCTCAATACGGACCTGTCAACACTGGTTGAACACTTGGTTCAACCAGGCTGAAACCCAATAAAAATATACTAGCCCTGAAAAGAAAAATGGAAGAAAGAGGCCTAGTAGACATATATAGGACATTCCATCCACAGAAATATGGATACACATTCTTCTCCAATGTACATGGGTCATTCTCCAGAATAGACCACATGCTGGCACAAAAAAACATACCTCCATAAAATCAAGAGGATAGAAATTTTGTAGGCTACCTTCGTAGAACACAAGGCTCTGAAATTAGATGTGAACTACAAAGGGACACAGAAGATGAACTTTAACAACTGGAAATTAAACAGACTGTTACTGAAAAATAAGTGGGTTTGAGAGGAAATCAAAACTTTCCTGGAACAAATGACAATGAAGACACAAACTATCAGAATTTATTGGACACAGCAAAAGTGGTAATGAGAGGAAAATTCATAGCTTTGCAAACACACATCAGGAAGGAAGAAGGGGCATAATTCTATAGCCTAATGACACAGCTTCGAAAATGATCAACTAAAGGAACCAAAAATAGGGAGACAGAAGGAGATAACAAAGCTTAGAACAGATATCAATAGATTGGAAACCCAAGAAACAATCAGAAAGATCAATAAATATAGAAGTTTGTTGTTTGAAAAAATAAAAAAGATTGATAGACCATTTTAAAACTCATAAAGAAAGAGAAAGAAATCCAATAACCCATATTAGAAATGAAAAGGGGGAGATCACTACTGATATTGCAGAGATTCAAAGGGTAATCAGAGACTACTTTGAGAAACTCTATGCCACTAAACATGAGAACCTGAAAGAAATGGATAAATTATTGAACTTATAACCTTCCATGGTTGTATAAGAAGCATATAGCATATCTAAATACCCCCATCACTATTGAGGAAATTAAAACAGTAATCAAATATCTATCCCAAAACAAAAGATCAGGCCCAGATGGGTTCATTAATGATTTTTTTTCAAACCTTTCAAGAGAAACTACTACTAATCCATGTCAGGCTCTTTCATCAAATTGAAAAAATTGGGAACACTTCCAAATAGCTTTTATGAAGCCAGCATCACCTTAAACCAAAATCAGACAGAGATGCTGCTAAAACAGAAAATTACATACTACTATTCCTAATGAACACAGAGGCAAAGATCCTCAACAAAATCCTGGCAAATAGGATTCAATGCCTCTTCAAGAAGATCATTTACTACAATCAAGTAGGTTTTATCCCAGGAATGCAAGGATGGTTTTAAATCCTTAATTTATCAACATATTATACAACATCAACAACAAGAAAAATAAGAATCACATGATCATAACAGTAAATGCAGAGAAAGCATTTGATATGGTACAACACCCATTCTTGATAAAAACTCTCTGCAAGATGGGAATGACAGGAACCTTTCTCAATATAGTTAAGGCCATCTACCACAAGCCATTGGCAAATATTATCATCAATGAAGAAAAGCTAAAAGCCTTCCCTCTAAATTCTGGACAGAAGGCTGTCCTCTCTCACCACCCCTATTCGACATAGTAGTGCAAGTTCTTGCTATTGCGATTAAGCAAGAAAATGGAATCAAGGGCATTGTTTGCAGATGACATGATACTATATTTAGAAAACCCTGACTCTTCCAAAAGCTTCTAGAAACTATAGATTTATATAGCAATGTGGCAGGCTACAAAATTAACACACAAAAAATCAATGGCCCTCTTTTACACAAATAATGATAGAGAAGTAGTGGATATAAAAAAAATGCCATTTACATAAGTGCCACACAAACTCAAATACCTTGGAGTCAACTTAACTAAAGATGGGAAGGACTTTTACAAAGATAACTACAAAACCCTGCTTCAAGAAATAAAATATGCTATGGGGGAAATGGTGGTATATACAGCGCTCATGGATTGGGAGGATTAACATCATTAAAAAGGCAATACTTTCCAAGTTATTGTTGAGATTTAATGCAATCCCTCTAAGGATACCCATGATATTTTTCAAAGAAGTGAATCAAACACTCCTGAAATTCATCTGGAACAATAATCACACAAGAATAGCTAGAGCAACCCTTGGGAAAAGTAATATGGGAGGCATAACCTTTCCCAACTTTAAATTGTATTACAAAGAAATAGTCATTAAAACAACATGGTATTGGAATAAAGACAGATCCTCAGGTCAGTGGAATAGACTGGATATTCAGACAATGCTCCCTAGGTATGCAATCAATTAATCTTTGATAAAGGGGCAAGAAATGTAAAATGGAACAAGGAAGGCCTCTTCAACAAATGGTGTTCGCACAATTGGTCAACCACTTGCAAAAAAAGCTAACTCAGATATCCAGCTAACATCATGAACCAAGGTCAAATGCAAATGGATTAAAGACCTTAATATCAAACCTGAAACTATAAGGTATATTGAACAACACGTAGGTAAAAAAAAAACTCCAGGACATTTAAACTAAAGGCATGTTCAAGGAAGAAACATCACTCTCCAAACAAGTCAAAGCAGATATTCACAAGTGGGACTATATTAAGCTGTGAAGCTTCTGTACCACAAAGAAAATAATACCTAGGATACAAAAATCACCCAGAGAATGGGAGAAGCTATTCACCTAATACCCATCAGATTAAGGGCTAATACCTAAGATATACAAGGTACTGACAGAACTTTACAAGAAAAATATTATAACCCCATCAAAAATGGGGAGAAGAGATGAACAGACACTTTCTCAAAAAAGAAATACAAATGGCCAAAAGGCATATGAAAAAAATGCTCCACATCACTAATTTGCATCACCAGGGAGATGCAAATCAAAACAACAATGAGGTACCATCTCTTTCTACAGAAATTGGCCCACATCACAAAGAACAAGAACAATCAGTGCTGGTGGGGATGTGGGGAGAAAGGAACTCTCATTCATTGCTCGTGGAAATGCCATCTAGTCCAGCCCTTATGGAAAACAATGTAGCTATTCTTCAAAAAACTAGAAATTGAGCTCCCATTTGACCCAGCTATTCCACTCCTACAGATATACCCTAACAACACAAGAATACAATACAAAAACCCCTTCCTCACACCTATATTTATTGCAGCACTATTCACAATAGCCAGGCTCTGGAAACAACCAAGATGCCCTTCAACAGATGAGTGGCTAAAGAAACTGTGGTGCATATACACAATGGAATCTTATGTAGCCATCAGGAGAGATGAAGTTATAAAATTTTCCTATACATGGATGTTCATGGAATCTATTATGATGAGTGAAATTAGTCAGAGGGAGAGAGATAGATACAGAATAGTCTCAGTCATCTATGGGCTTTATGAAAAATTAAAGACATTGAAATAATTCCCAGAGATGAAGGCTAGAAGAACTGGCTCAAGATATAAAGCTCACCACAAAGAGTACAAGTGAAGTTAGAGAAATAACTATGCTAAGAACTATCATAACAATGTCAGTGCGTGAGGGATGCAGAAATTCTGTCTCAAATACAGGGAGGAGGTGGGGAGGGAAGATATGTGGGCATTTTTTGATGGGAAGGTTGCACAGTGTAAGGAGGTGTTTTTGTCATGACTGAAACCCAACTACAATTATGTTTGTAATCACAGTGTTTAAGTAAAGAAATTATTTAAAAAATAAAAAATAAAAAAATTCAAATAGGTCAAATAGTAGAAATGTTTTAATGCAAATTCAAATTCAAATAGGTCAAATAGTAGAAATGTTTTAATGCAAGAAGGTAACTCAAAAATATGATTAAACCCTAAATATTTTATGTAATCAAGAATACCAGTACCCTAGACTAATGTTAAAATTTTTTGTCCTGAAGGTCTAGGGACAAATTAATAATATAGCAGATAGGGTCTCTGTCTTGCACATGGGTAAATACCAATATTCTATTCCTGAAACTTATATGGTCTCTTGAGTCACAATAGTCACTCACAATATGTGAGTGCAGAGCTAGGAATAAAACTTAAGCACAGAGACAGAAATAAGCCCTGAACATAAATGGTTGTGACCCTGCAAAAAGAAAGGAAATATAAATGATCAGATTTATTTTTGGCTCACCCACAAATGCTTGAGACATTTTCAGGGTTGTTTTTTTTTTTTCTTAGTTACCCTGAGAGCAAAGAATGTTATCTTGGAGCACCGGTTTAGGTGTGTTTGAGCACCACAATGAAAGTGTGTAACACCTGATGAGCACCAACTGCCTGGAATATAACCCCAGGTGAGCACATCTGTTAGTATCATATTCATCCTTGGTGAGAAATATGAGAACTACAGACAGAATATATGTGTACAACACAACTAAAGATGTATGATCTCTGCTGAACCTTTGTGCAATAAATGTATTTACATGTCGCTCTTAGTGAGCACCACAACCAAACATATTGCGTGATCCCAATTAATGCAGTAACATTAGCAAAGGTAAAATAAAGTAAAATAAAAATAAAATTCAACTATATATGTATATGTATATAGCAGCAAATTTACTCACTTTAAGTCCTACTATTATAGCTGCAGAAGTCAGTGTAAAACAGTAAAAACCAAAATCTCCTCTGTAATTTTAAACATGAGTTTTATATTTGAAAGCAATATGGATAATATATCAAGGTAAAATTTAAGATTGAATGAACACTATAGTGGCCAAACATTGTTACATATCGTAAGGTATAAAACTGTCTATCTAATGCAATTTTATAATACTCTGAAACATGTGAGAAAACCAATCATTATCAGAGGAAAAATGTTAGAAAAAGAAAGTACTTCAGTGGGGAAAAGTCCTCTAGGCAACACGTAATATAAAAGTCATGCATTGATGCACCTCTTTAATACAGTGACAAATAACTCACCTAAGGCTTTGAGGATATTGTTTATAGAAAGAAAACATTGGTGGAGGTTTCTAATATTTGGAAATAATTGTATCTTTGGATATCTACACATCACACAAACAATGGCAATAGTTATTTGGAACTAAAGGTTAGAACTAGAGAAATAAGAATTAAGTGGATAATTTTTTGTAATTGAAAAGCAGCCTCTTGCACTTTATGACTAAGTACAATATTTAGCTAGAGCTTATCTCGTGTTAGATAAGTGTTTTAAACATGTTAACTCATTAAATTATCACAGAATCTTAAGAGGTAGGTGATGTTATTGTTTCTATTTAACAGATAAAGAAACTGACACTGAGATCTCACTTCATCAAATTAGTAAATAGAAAGTTACTTTGCTCTAGATCTGGGGATTACACCATCCAGTCCATATCTTCTCAATTTTCCAGTACATAACTGTTATGGATAAAAATTCTGACAATCTCTGCTGGGTATTGTCAAATATGATGAGAGAAAATGTCTGACATCTGGAGGAAAAGGATATGACTAAAGAAATTAAACAGCAATTCATATCAGGAAGGGGATAAAAGAAATAGAAAGAGAAAAGAGAAAAAACACAGGAGAAAAGGAGAGAAATAGAGATATAGAGAGAAAGGAGGGGAAGAAAGAAAGGAAGGGGGAAAGTGTGAAAGAAAAGCAAGGATAAATTGATTTTGATAAATGAGGGTCAGATTTTCAGCTAAGTTTCATCTTATACTACTAGTTAGAGATCTCTCTCCTCAGTCCAAAGTGATAACACAGAAGTTAAAGTACTTGTTCTGAAAGCTGCCAACCTGATTTGGTCCCCGAGACAGTACATGGTTCCCAATACCACTGTGCAGAGTCACAGGAAAATGCCAAGCAACACAATTGTGGCCTCCCCCATAATTTTAAAATCTGAAGATTATTTTGCCTACGGAGAAGGCCTTAGGGAGACTTTCAGTATCCAGGAGATAATCGTGTGCACTCCCTAGTGCACATCCAAGCTGCTGTGAAGGCTGTCTTCTTATCAAGAGAAAGTCCCCCCACTGGGCAGGAAGTTTCCCCATTCTAGTTCTACCTACTTGGTGGGGCAGTGACTTTCTGGAAAGTAACAAAGGTTAAACTCACTTCCACAAGTTCAAATTAAGGCTTTGTACTTGTTTATATGCAGACCTAACCACTAAGAACAACCTTAAGGAAACTTTCAGATGATACTTTGTTTTTGAGTCACTTTTCCGTTGTTATTTAATTCTTACTTTTCTATCAGAAATCAGGGAAGTCAGACACAATACTAAATTTTAAACATCACTTAATAATTATAATTTACATTTTATGACAGACTGCTCTTAACTGTTGCCTGCTGCAATTTTTTTTTTTTAGTTTTTACCAACCAGCTCTTAAAGGACATTTCTTTACTAGTTCTTAGGTAACTGGCCACATTATAGTGATAGCACAAACATTGAAAACATGACCTCATTTGATCTGCCTGCAATCACATAGGATTATAATTTTCCTCAGCTATATTAGAAAACGGAGTTTCAGAGAGAGTATTTCGAGTCACTGGAAAGTATAACTTCAGAACCCGAAGTTAGCTCAAAATACTCTATGTATCTGATGTAATGCTTACACAACCACTAAACAAGAATGCTGAAACCAGAAATGCTGACACTCGTTATCTTCCCTGCAGAAAATAAGCCCTGCTCCACTATCAAACTCAAAAATAAATAAATAAATAAATAAATAAATAAATAAATAAATAAATAAATAAATAAATAAATAAATAAATAAAAGAATGAACACCTGAAGCCACCACGAGTAAAGCCAGAGCACTGCCAGGTGTGCCCCACAAAAATAGAAACTAAAAATGAGCAAGAGAGATAGAAACAGAGGACAGAAGGAAAAGAAGAAAAGAGAAGAGAAAAGAAAGTAAAGGGAAGGAAGAAAAGAAAAAAGAAGAGAAGAGAAGAGGAAAGAAGAGAGGGGAAGGGAGGGGAGGGGAGGGGGAAGGGATGTGAAGATAAGGGAAGGAAAGAAAAAACAGAATGGCTGCCAACACTTTCCAGATACTCTGGTCTAGGTTGATACCTCTGAGGCATTCTCAGAGGGGGCAAGGCAGATTCTGCATGAACCACAGTATCAACACCTTACATCCTGGCAGAAATGACTCAGCTCCACGTTTTAACTTTATTCAACTGCCAAGCCACCAAATTTGTTTTAGATCTATAAATCCTGGTGTGAAAAACACTTCCAGGAAATACCTAAACTTTTAGGGGGGCTCAGCCCACCAGATGTATCCTCAGATTTTCCTGGTGGGGAGAACTAAATTAAACCCCATGGGCTTCCTCAAAAGGCCCGCTGTGGACGCCTTTTTCCCCTGCGTGGATGGTCGAGGAATTTCCAAAGAGATGCTTGGCATTACATTTTCAGTCAGTATTTGACTATCTCTCCTTTGTAAATATCAGGCAAAATATTGGCTATCAAATAATTTGGCTCAGAAATTCTAGCACCAAAGATTATTTGAGAACCCCTTTTCTGGATAATAGCCAGCCCTAAAAGCAAAGACAATATTTTTTCTCTTTCAAATGTGTCCTTGCAGCTGGATTTTCTGGTAATTAAGGGTGTAACCAGAATGCAGATCCTGGATATTGACTATTGACCCTCCTTTAGAAATAGGGAAACTCATTTTTGGGGATTTGGCTCATCCCTTTACTTAACCTCTAAAACAATAGAGTCCAGTCTAGTAAAGATCAAGTTCCTAGATATTTTCTACTCCCTCCTAATCCTAATTTTGCATTTAAAGTAAGCTTGCAAAGAGTTACCTTGAGTTGTGACCTTCTCTTTTGTAACCTAGAATTTTTACAGTCACACCCATAGCTTAGATATTGTTACCGTTGTACTATGCTTTGTGATTATAATTATTCTTTACCTCTGGCCAATTTTACCCCTATAAATTCCCCTGCTCAAAAAATTAAACTTGTCGCACTCCTGCCAGAAAAACGTGTTGACCCCACATTCTCTGTGTGTGATTTCATTATTTTATAT
The DNA here is from genome assembly GCF_024139225.1 of Suncus etruscus. Taxonomy (NCBI): domain Eukaryota; kingdom Metazoa; phylum Chordata; class Mammalia; order Eulipotyphla; family Soricidae; genus Suncus; species Suncus etruscus. Next base: position 36,978,597 of record NC_064856.1, on the reverse strand, counting down.
TTCATATTTCAACGTCCATGCAACCCACTCTCCCTAAAGTGGATTCACTGAAATCTCACTGATGACTGTAGGACAGAAGCCGCCTACAGCACAACACCTCAAAATATTATTGTCGGGTAAACACAGCAGTACAAATATCACAGGAAATAAGATGGAAAAGTTACACAGAATATACCACATTTAGTGAGGGTAATTTAGTTGCCTAACTTGGTAGTTACCTTAGTTCCCTAAGCAGAGGCTTTGGTTCAACTAGAACCAACTACAGCCTAGTAAATTCATAAACACTGACTTTAGTAGCACAATAGAGAGCTATAACAATTATTTCAAATTGACTCGTGTTAATCTAGATTTGATTATTCTTTTTTACTGGTGGTGTAAGAAGCAAAATGAAGTAAATTTGCTGGGCCTGCAAGGAGCCAGTCTATGGTGCGTTGGTGGTTGTAAATTAGGGATACTGGTAAAGGAAAGTTCATTCTGGTGGTGGAATTGATATAGAAATATTTAGTGCCTGAAGTGACTAAATTCTGAACATCTAAATAAATCATTGTGTGATTTTTGTTTATAAAAATAGAAGTGTTTATTCTTAGAAAGTGTTACAATTTTATATAATATTATACATTTCAAAGAAGCTAATGTTAAAGTTATCATTGTAAAGTTTTTGTTAAGATTTATAATTCTTGTTTTTAGGGATTGTTAGATTCTTAAATTCAAGTATTTGCAAAGAATTTATTCAAAGACAGTGGGATTCATTCAAAGTTAATTCTAATTACATAATAAGAATTTGTATTCTATTACATTTTTTGTGTGTATCCTTGCGCAGGGGCCATGCTAATCTCTGTATTGTTCCAATTTTAGTATATGTGCTGCTGAAGCAAACACTCTATTACATATTTTTGAATGATAAAAGCCCAAGCTTTCTACCTAGTCCTACTATTACTATTACAGCTATTACAATTAATACAACCTTCTATTACTCAATCCATCCTCCTAGCTTACTAAGAGAGATATGAGGAACTTTCCTGCTACTAAATTCACAAAAACATGTGATATTTGACTAGTGTATTTAATAATGAAAATAATAAATTTAACATAAAAACTATCTGTGATTTGGTCTATAGAATTTTTAATAATTACAAAATCTCAAAAAATAATAAATTATTTGTGTTTATTTATTTTGAAAAGGTCATAAATTATTCATCTCATAGAAAGGTGAAATAGAAATGTAAAGTAATCAAAACTTTCAAGATTTAGAAAATTTGGTTTAGACTATATTAAATCATTAAAGCAAATTATTACTATTTACCTTACTGTTTACAAACTAACAATAAATATTATTTATGAGTACCTTATCAACAAGAAAAAATTTATATGGAGTTATTTACTATACATCCTCAAAAGATTTTTCTCTTTTGTGGAAGAAGCCTATATATACCAGCAAGTAAGATACAAACATCATTCTTGCATTATCATGGGAATAGAATGATTAAAATAAGCCCAAACTTTTGAAAGGAGTCTATAGTTAATCCCATAACAATATACTCCAAGGGTGGAGAAACCCTGTATCTCTTAGGCCGAGGGAATTCCTTATCAAATGACCCCAATATTTACTGTGCCTGTGCAGGAAGGGGAAAAAAGCCAAAAAAGCACAAAACATTTTTATTTTATTATTTTTTTTAATATTTATTTATCTAGTTTTTTGTTGATTTCTTTGTTTTGGTGTGGTTATTGAAGTTGTTGTCTCCATTTTTATTTATTTTTTTTCTTCTTTTCTCTTCGTCCTTTATGTGCTCTGCCATGTTTTTCATCTCAAGACCATGGCTTTTATGTGGTGCTTATCTTTATTGTTGAAGTGCTCACTGGATATTTTATTTGACACTTCTTTTTTGTACTGTTGTGGTGTTTCACCATCTTTTTCCCTTTCGTCTCTCAAACGGAGGATGAGAGCCTCTAGATTCTAGAAGGACTCCGCCCATTTTCGGTGTATTTGATTTTTACTTTTATTTATTTATTTATTTATTTATTTATTTATTTATTTATTTATTTATTTATTTATTTATTACTTTTTTCTTCTTCAAACAAAACCACATAACTTGAACTATCTAGTCCCACCTGCCAATTAGAGGGGGAAATAAGGGAGGTACCAAGACCAAACAGGTGTAAAATCACTAAGTAGTAAGCTAGACACAGAAGGGACCACTCATTCTAGCAGCCCAGGAAGGTATGGGAGGTGGAGGGAGGACAATTCGGTGATGGGAATTCCCCTGATTTTATGTTAATATGTACCTAAAATATTATTGTCAATGATATGTAAGCCACTATGATTAAAATAAAAATTATGTTAGAAAAAGAAACACTGAAAAAGAATAAGCTCTAATTTTTGATGCAGCTCATCATCATGCTTACTTTTATTGTTTCAGTTTTAAAGAATGGGGCTTCAGACATAGTACTGTGGATAGAGTACTTGCCTTGCATGTGGCTGACCCTGCACTGATCAATGGTATTCCATATAGTCCCTTGAGCTCCGCCAGGGTGATTCCTGTATAGAGGCAGGAGTGAACACTGAGAACTGTCAATATCACCCCATTCAAAAATCATCAATTCAATTTATGTTTTAAATTTAAACTTAAATTCTGTTTTAATTTTTTTTTTATTAAAATCATTGTGACTTACAAAGTTCTTCAGTTGGGTTTCAGACATGCAATGTTTCAGGGACAATCCCACTACCAGTCTCAACCACCCTCTATCAATATTCCAAGAGAACATCCATGACACCACCCCTTACCCAACACCTTAGCCTCCAGCCTGACAGCATATCAGGCCATTTTAAATTTTGATTGTTAAACTTTAGGTCTCATGATTTCATTGTTGTTGACATTGGCTTGAATATTTAGTTCTGTTCTTTCTTTTTTGGGTGTTGGTGGCATATACTCTGTGATGCGCAGGGCTTACTCCTTGGCTATGTGCTCAGAAATTGTTCCTGGCTTGGAGGATCACATGGGATGCGGGGGATCAACACAAGGTCTTTCCTGGGTCAGCCGTGTGCAAGGCAAATGTCCTACCACTGTACTGTTGCTCCATCCTTTAGTTCTGTCCTTTCTTAACACCACCAATGACCCTGAGACCTCTTGGCCCTCATCCCAAATTCTTTCATATTTGTTTCTCCTCTTTCACTCAATTCTTTCCTTGCTGTACTCTGGGACCTAGAGTGTTCTTCACAACTCCATTTACATCATTACATTTCTTCATGAAGTTGTTGAATGACTTTTGTAAAATTTTATTTAAAAATTATTGCAAATTTTAAGAACCTATTGTTAAATCCTTTCTCAGTTCTCTACCTTTGATATTTGACTTCACTTTTCCATTTTTCTTTTTAGACCAAATATACCCAAAGTCAAAGACAACAGAATTGACAACCTAATCGACAACCTAATCCTCAACAAGCTGTACAAGTGGGGACCAGTTATACTAGTATTAAGGGGTAAAGGAGGTTGATTTGGGATGCATGCTGGGAACAGGAGTGGAGGGAGGACATCACTGTTGATGGGTATGCCCCTGATTCATTGTCACTTTGTACCTTAAATATTACTGTGAAAGACTTGTAATTCACTTTGGCCACAATTTAAAAGAAAACTATAATTTAAATGATACAAATAAAAGATGTGTTAGCAAAAAATAAAACAAAACAAATATACTCTGTATTCTTTTTATCTTTTGATATTCTAAGTTAAATAAGCTTTCTATTTAGTTTCCGGTTTGCTTGATTTACTTTGGGGGGGGGGCACATTTTCAAGTAGTCAGGTACTACTCCTGTCTCAGTGCTGAGGAGTCACTCCTTGGCAATGCTGGGGACCAAACTCAGGCTTCCCATGTATTTAGGCAAATAAATTTTGTGTAATACATAGCATATTACAAAATATTATGCAATACTTTTATAGTTTACATTATGTATTTTATTGTACCATAAAAATGTTAAAATGATTCTAAGCATATTTTATGTACAGACTACACCATTTGTTTAAAAGTTTAATCTGGATCAAAATACTGGGTTTGGTATTTAATATGCAAAGCTTAATCTAAAGAATTTTGAAAAATATGTTTAGCTGATCTTTACCTGAAGGTCCAAATTTAATGCAAGTTGTTGTTAGTCTGTTTTGTCAAAGCGCATAATTGTGTTATTCTTATTGCCTCTAGGACAAGCTTTTAAATGTCTAGATTCTAGAGAAGCAGACTGCAATCTATTCTTAACAACCCTTCGTCACCTTCTGCCACCAGTTCTCATAAAGGAGTGATCTGAACTAGGCCAATTTGATTTAGATAAAATGTCAAGCTTCCTGTAAAAAAGATGATATCTGAAAACAAATTCCCAAATATATGACACATGTGCTAAAAAATTGATCCAGAAGTTTGTGGATATATGTGTATATACATACACATATGTGTCCACACCCCTTATTTACATGAGTATTTTAGTGTCTTTTGGTAAAAAAAAATTACAAAGGTACATAAAATCACATAGTTTTTTATAGCAATATAAATATAGAAAAAAGGAAAAATTCTAGTTTTATAGTTCAATCTATTTGCATCTCTTTCTTGAGTCTTTCCTCTTCCCTTCAAAAATGGTCTCTCCATCATTGTAGACCCCTTACAGCAGTTTTATTCTCATAGAATGTCCCTCAGTTAGGCCCACTGTGCCATCAGGGACTTAATTCCCAGATTAGACTCGCCTTCTGTAACAAAGTCTTTACTGAGAGATTCCTGAGTTATAATCTTGAGTGCATAATTTTTGTCTCTTAAAGTAGGGTCATACCATGTTATCTACGCTGGATTCAACACGTCATTCATTATTTATAACATGACATCCTTATTACATGCCAACCATTTTCCCATTTTACACATAGAAAACATAACTCTAAGTCTGTGAGTTTTTATTAAAGTAGATACAAATCATTAATGCTTTTAATAGGCAATTTTTTATTATTAAAAATTTCTTATTTAAGCACCATGATTACATACATGATTATAGTTGGGTTTCAGTCATAAAAAGAACACCCCCCTTCCCCAATAAAAAGTTTTTAACCTCACCCTAAACTTTCTCATACAGATTCTTTGGCTGCCAGGCTTTGTGAGCAGGACTCTCTCACTCTGCCTGATTTTAAAATCTCAGATTTATAAATTTTTATCCTGTTCATTTTCACTATATCCATAAGGAGTCACCTTAACTAAAGAGGTAAAGGAATTTATAATAAATACATTTATAATAAATGATTATATTATAATTATTAATATAATTTAAACTATTGACATTAACAAATTAATATATTATAATATAATATATTATTTATAATAAATAAAACTACAAAACACTGCTTTAAGAAATACAAAAGGACCCAAGGAAATGGAGACACATACTTTGTTTATGTATTGGGAGGATTGACATCATGAAAATGGCAGTACTTCCCAAAGAATTCTACAGATTTAATGCAGTTTCTCTAAGGATACGCATAAAATTAGAGTCCTTTATCTCCTAAAAGTAAAATAAACATTCTACTCGTACACATGAAATATTTATTAATATTTACCACATTCTACTCCACTATATTTGATATAGTCTCTAAGATAGTCTTTAAGATAAATCACAAAATATATCTCTATAAAATCAAGAAGATAGAAATCATATCAACTATTTTGGAGGCCAAAATGATTTGAAAATAGATATTAATAACAAAAATGGTGGTAGGATGTTGTATATGAAAATATTTCCATAAGATTATTCTTTGCCTGTTGTCCCACCTTGACTTTCCAGGTGGGATCGCTGTTGAGAGCCGAATAAATAGCTTGGGTGCCAGGGTTTCGAGATCAGTGGCCAGAGTTGGCTGGCTGGCTCTAGGTGTTTTGGAGCTAGCAGCACGCTGACAAAGGACTATATAGCCTCACCCAACCTTTTAACCCTTAACCCTCCTGTCTGTGTGGATTATTTGCTGCGGATAAATATTAGCAGGATCTCCCCCAGAAAAGGGGAGAAGGGGATGGGAATCAATTTCTCATTTTCGGAGCTCTTTGCGAATACACAAACAATCAACAAAGGTGAAAACGGGACCCAACAAATGGGCCAACAGTGGGACTCGAACACCTGGAGGTCAGACAACTTGTCTATTTATTTATTTATTTATTTGTTTGTTTGTTTATTTATTTATTTATTGTTTACTTATTTCTTAGGGGAAGTCAGATACAGCTGTTCTAAGCTGTTACTACTAGCTCTGTACTCAAGAAACACTCCTAGCAGACTTGAGGTACAATATGGGATGCAGGGAATCAAACCTAAGTGGCCACATCCAAGAGAAATGCTCTACCACTGTACTTTCACTCTGGCTCCAAGATAAACAAATTAACTAAACAATCAATGGCTCAAAGATGAAATCAGAAAAGAAAAAAAAGATTTGTAGACAAAAAAATGGGAGTTAAGACACATGTTGCAATAGCATAAGAAACATAGTAAAGGCAGTGTTAAGAGGGAGTTTATGGCAAAACAAACATTAATTAGGAAGCAAGGTAAAGCCCAAATAAAATAAATTATTGCTACAGATTATCATCTAAAAGACTAACAAGGGGATCCCAAAGCAAATAGAAAGAGGAAAATAGTAAATATTAAAGCACAAATCAATGAAATAGAGACTAAAAATGTTCAGAAGGTCAATGAAACCAAAAACTTTGAAAAAAATTAATGATTTATTAATCAGACTCAGAAATACTTTATTTTTTCTTTCATTTAAAAAAATTATTTAAACATTGTGATTACAAACAGGACTATAGTTAGGCTTCAGTCACCAAAGAACACCCCCCTTTCACCAGTGCAACATTTCCACTACCAATGCCCCCATCTCCCTCCTCCCACAACCCCTCCCTGTATTTGACACAGGCATTCTACTTCTCTCATTCATTAACATTGTCATGGTAGTTGTTAGTGTGTTATTTCTCTAACTGCACTCACCCCTCTTTCACTCAGCATAATAGTTTCCATGTCCATCCATGTATAGGAAAATTTCATGATTTAAACTCTCCTGATGGCTGCATAATATTCCACTGTGTATATGTACCAGAGTTTCTTTAGCCATTCATCTGTTGAAGGGCATCTTGGTTGTTACCAGAGTCCGACTATTGTAAATAGTGCTGTGATGAATATAGATGTGAGGAAGGGATTTTTGTATTGTATTTTTGTGTTCCCAGGGTATATCGCTAAGAGTGGCATAGATGGATCATAGGAAAGCTCAATTTCCAGATTTTTTTCTGGGCCACACCCGGTGATGCTCAAGGGTTACTCCTGGCTATGTGCTCAGAAATCTCTCCTGGCTTGGGGGAACATATGGAACACCTGGGATCGAACCACAGTTGTTCTAGGCTAGCGCCAGCCAGGCGCTCAACGCCACTGCTCCAACCCCAATTTTCAGTTTTTTGAGGAATCTCCTTCTTGTCTTCCATAAGGGCTGGACTAGACGGCAGTTCCACCAGCAGTGAATGAGAGTTCCTTTCTCTCCACATCCCCGCCAGCATTTATTATTCTTGTTCTTTGTTTTTGTTTTGTTTCGCTTTTTGTTTCTTTATTTGGGTTACTCCTGGCAGGTTCAGGGGACCACACAGAATGCCTGGATTCAAACCACCATCTGTCCTGGATCGACTGCGTGAAAGACAAATGCCCTACCATTATGCTATCTCTCCTGCCCTGTTCTTGTTCTTTGTGATGTGTGCCAGTCTCTGTGGCATGAGATGGTACATCATTATTGTCTTGATTTGCATACCCCTGTTAATTAGTGATGTGAAACATTTTTCATGTGCCTTTTGGCCATTTGTATTTCTTTTTTATATATTTTATTTAAACACCTTGATTACATACATGATTGTGTTTGGGTTTCAGTCATGTAAAGAACACCACCCATCACCAGTGCAACATTCCCATTACCAATGTCCCAAATCTCCCTCCTCCCCACCCAACCCCCGCCTGTACTCTAGACAGGCTTTCCATTTCCCTCATACATTCTCATTATTAGGACAGTTCAAAACGTAGTTATTTCTCTAACTAAACTCATCACTCTTTGTGGTGAGCTTCCTGAGGTGAGCCAGAACTTCCAGCTCTTTTCTCTTTTGTGTCTGAAAATTATTATTGCAAGAATGTCTTTCATTTTTCCTAAAACCCATAGATGAGTGAGACCATTCTGCGTTTTTCTCTCTCTCTCTGACTTATTTCACTCAGCATAATAGATTCCGTGTACATCCATGTATAGGAAAATTTCATGACTTCATCTCTCCTGACAGCTGCATAATATTCCATTGTGTATATGTACCACAGTTTCTTTAGCCATTCATCTGTTGAAGGGCATCTTGGTTGTTTCCAGAGTCTTGCTATGGTAAATAGTGCTGCAATGAATATAGGTGTAAGGAAGGGGTTTTTGTATTGTGTTTTTGTGTTCCTAGGGTATATTCCTAGGAGTGGTATAGTTGGGTCCATTTCTTATCCCCATTTTTTGATGGGGTTAGATGTGTTTTCTTCTTACATTCTGTCAGTAACTTGTATATCTTAAGTATCAGCCCCTTGTCTGCTGGGTATTGGATGAATATTTTCTCCCATTCTGTGGATGTCTTTTGTATCCTAGGCACTATTTTCTTTGAGGTGCAGAAGCTTTGCAGCTTAATATAGTCCCATCTGTTTATCTCTGTTTCCACTTGTTTGGAGAGGGCTGTTTCCACCTTGAAGATGCCTTTAGTTTCGATGTCATGAAGTGTTATATCTACATGTTGTTTAATATACCTTATGGTTTCAGGTCTGATATCCAGGTCTTTAATCCATTTGGATTTGACCTTTGTGCATGGTGTTAGATGGAGGTCTGAGTTCTCTTCCGAAAAGACTTTAATACATGAATCAGAAATGAAAGGGAGACAAGCCAGATATCACAGAAATTCAAATGCTAAGTCAATACTAGCAAAAATAAATCTATAAGACTAAATAAATAAATAGATGCAGAGTAAACATATGACACGCTACAGTACCATTCAGATAAAAACTCTCATTAAAATAGGATCTAGCTTCAACAGAATTAAAGGTATTTACCACAAACCCACAGTTAATATCTATTCAAGGGAGAAAAAATAAAATTCTCCTACTAATATCAGGCACAAGAGAAGTTGTCAACTCTCATCACTATTATTCAAAATAATAGTGGAAGTCTTAACCAGTAAAATTATACAAGAAAGAGTTATTAAAGAATAAGTCATTTGCATATGACATGAAATCATACTTAGAAAACTCTAAATAAATAAATATTTAGTTAGTTTTATTTAAAAATTATTTAAACACTGTGATTACAAACAGGACTATAGTTGAGTGTCAGTCATCAAAAGAACACCCCTCTTCGCCAGTGCAACATTTCCACTACCAATGCCCCCCATCTCCTTCTCCCACACCTCCTAAATAAACTAAATAAAACTGTAAACTCTAAACCCTCTAAACCTTTAGAAACAGTAAACTTGTACAGTAATATAGCAGCCTATAAAATCAACATGTAAAAATTAACAACATTTTACTGAGGGGTATACCTCACAGTAATCAGGGATTACTCCTTGTTTTGAATTCAAACTTACTCCTAGTCGACTAGGGTGCTAAGGATATAACCTGGGTAGGAAACTACAAGGAAAGTGCCCTACCCACAACATTATTGTTCTGACCCCTTTATGACATTTCTAAATGCAAACAGCAAAGTAGAAGAGAAATAAAATGAAAAACACCATTTACAATAGTACCTCAATATTTAGGTACCTGGAAATCAGGTTAACAAAAGAGATGAATAGAAGTTTAGAACAAACACTTATACAAATATAAATGTAGTTTACTTATATATTTTACTGATAAAAGAAATATGGCATAATGAAAGGAAATATCACCTCTTCATGGATTAGAATACTTAATAGTATCAAAATTGCATTTTTATTCAAAACAATATGCATATTCATTGTACTCTCTATAAAAATATCAATGACATTTTAAAAGACATAGACCAGATGCTGTTGTAATTTATATGCTATAATAAAAATCATGACTAGCCAAAGCAATACTTGGAAAAAAATCTGGGAGGCTTTTTTTTCACCCAACTTTAAATTATACTATAAGGTCATCCTAAACATAATAGTGATACTTTAATAAGGACAAACTCTAGGATTAATAAAATAGACTTGAAAGTCTAAAGATAGACACCCAAATTTGTATCTTTACAGTCAACTAAACAAAGGCATAAAGATGTCCAGTAAATATACAAAAATGCTCTGAATCATTACGTCAAGAAAATATAAATCAAAACAGTAATGATTTATCACCTCCTACTAGTGAGACATGCACATATTATAATGAACAAAAACAATATTGAGTTGATGTTGAAAAAAAGGAATCCTTGTACACTACTGGTGAAAATTTCAACTGGTCTAACAATTATGGAGAATGTTCAGACACTACTCTAAAAATAATAATTTACTTTTTTTATATCCCACCAGGTTGGGATGATATCCAGGGACAATAGAGTTGAGGATTAGGAGAACCAGTCATGGTAGGAAGCTTGCCACAAAGCGTAGAGAGTGCAGGTAGTGCACTTGTAGTAGTGCAGTAAGAATATTAGAAGGGTCTAATATTCATGCATCCCTTAATTAGCAGTAGTGCAAACCACAATATCAAAAAAAGAAAAGATATTTTTCTTTGCTGATGATGCTTGTTACTCACTGTATAGAAACAATTTTGAATTGAACCACCTTTTGGAGTGGTGCCTTAGACCACCTCTTCTCCACCTCATAATGTGGTCTTTGGGTTCCCAATAAAGCCTGCGGGTCTCAGGGTAAAACTGCTTGCAGTTTCTGTTTTTCCATGACTGAGCTATCAACTTGCTAGGAATGGAAGACTTTCTGTGTAAATTCCTGAATTTGTTTATCTCCCTAATCCTGTGTGGATGATTTCCTGTGAAGGAGTTTGTTTCCAGACCCGCATGTTCCCAATCCCTTGGAGTTGGGGCATGAGTGAAGCAGATATGGAAGCCACTTCACTTTTTATTAATGTTTTCATGATGCTTTGATTGTTTTGTCATCTTACAAACTCTCTTCTGCCAGGCTCTGGGGATATTTACTTCATCATTCTGCCACAGTACATGACCTTCAAATACATCTTTGCATATTTGAAATTCTCTGCTTTCTGAAGCTTTGGTGTCTCACAAATTTCACTAGTGAAAAATCATTAGTATTGCAGACTAATTCCCCAATAATAGAAATTTACTATTACTAACAAATATATTGGTAGTCACTGTTCATTATCCTCTCATAATAGAAATGCTCCAAGAGTTCTTTAACAACAACAACAACAACAAAAAAAAATAGTTCTTTAATATATTTGTTTACATACACTGGTAATGTGTGTGAGCTAAGATTTTTAGAGCCTCATGCACCAGAAGACAAGGGTACACACTCATATAGTCTGGTGATTGCATTGCTACTCAGTACACCTTTTAACTGGCATGATAAATAGAATTACACCATGCCACGTTCACACAATAACATGCTATAATCATTATTTTTATTTGTGTGTAGGGGATGTTCCCAAAGAGTGTTGGGGGGTAAAAGACCCACTTCTAATAATACTTACCTAACAAGCTGATGGTACAATAAAAGAGCCCAAAGATGTGGTTCTGCCCAGTCCTGCAGTGCTGGAATAGCAGAAAAACTCAACACTAGTAGAAGGCCTTCATGGATACATTCAGTGCTACTGGGGATCATGTTATGCTGAAGATTTAATCAGGGTTCTGTTCATGTAAGACTTGTGTCATAACCTTTATAAATAAATTTTTGTACCAAAAAGGTGTATTGATTATTGCAGGCAATAAGGTCCAATGCAAATATACCCCATTCTAAGTAATCTTCAAAAGTTATTTCATTAACATAACAAGATGCTTAACTGTACTTAGTAGAAAATTCTAAGAGGTTGAGTAGTTGTAAGCCAGAAATTATGGCTGATCTTGCTATAGTAAACATATTAAGTAATTCATGACAAAAATGTTTTCTTATAAATCAAAGTGTTCAAAACTTCAAAGTGACAAAACAAGAAGGTGCTACAGCTTCAGTCATTTTTTAATCTCCCTGTCATTGTCATGTTTTCCTTGCATTCATAAATTCTAGCATAAAAATCATTTCCATGGAAACTGAGTTTACCTATTTTCTTAAGAACTGGGGGTTATTTTTAACAAAATTATTTTATGGGCATGATATACTGATTGTTCTTTCCCTTCCCAAGACGACAATATAGCTTACAGAAATTAGAGTAGTGTTTACTCTAGCTACCTTGTTTTTATTGTTTTAAAAGGCAGATTTGAGTTTCAAAACTGCTATTTTAAAAACAATTATTTAATTACTTTTTACTAACTTTTATATATTTTTCTGTAGTTACTGAACAGGTAAACTATGAAATTATTTTAGCTAAAATTTCATAACATTCTGGATCAATTTTGGTTTGTTTTCTGCAGGATGTCACCACTGTCAGGATGACACACAAAATATTGTTATTTTCAGCAGCAATTCTTGGTCACTTTGTATTTTTCTAGAAGCAAATCCTCCTATTACCAGCACAGCAATTAACTTGCAATATAAATTCTTTGCTAAACTCAGAAATTGGTTTACTGAATTTTGAATAGGGAGAGAGTGCAGAAAGAAGTGAACCAGAATACAACACTGGGAATTGGTTGACTTCATGTCAAATAGTTTTATAAATGCTGGCTACATTTAATTCTTAAATATTGTGATTAAAATTATTTATAGTTGAATTTAGATATACAGTGTTTCAGCAAAAATACCACAATCTATGCCAACCTTCCTCCACCAATGTTCCCAGAGCCCATCCCATCAATCACCCCAGCCTGAGTCTTTTGGCTGTAAAATACTGGTCTCATTATTTCAGTGTAGTTGACTCTGTGGTTTAATATTACGTTTTATCCTTCCTTAACATCACCAATATACCTGAATCCCCTTGACCCTAGCCCCCATTATTTCTCATCTGCCTTTCTCCCTTCCACTCAATTTCTTTCCTTTTCAATATACTCTGGGTCCAGGAGTGTTCTAGGCAGTCTCCATTTAAAACATTGCACTCTCTTTTGTAGTTATTCTAAATATCTGATATGAGATATGGTCCATATTTATCCTTTTTCTGGCTTACTTCATTCAACATATCTTCCAGTTCCATCCATATTGCAGTGAATTGCATTATTTCATCATTCCTTAGAGCTATTTAGTATTTCATTGTATATGTTTACCACATCTTTAAGATCCACTCATCTGTTGTTAGATATTTAAGTTGATTCCAATTTTTAGTTATTGTGCTGAATGCTGAAGTTAATATTGGTATGCTTATGTTCTTTTGAATTAATGTTCAGTCATGAGGGTAGCTTCAACCAAAATTTTACCCAAAAGTGAAATTGCTGGGTCATATGGCAGCTTGATTCTGAGTTTACTGAGAACCTTCTATACTATTTTACATAGGGCATGAGCCAGATAATATTTTCACCAGCAGGGTGAGAAATTTTTTTTCATAACATTCCCAACAGAGATTGTTCTCAGTGTTTCAATTTGCTATTTTCACTGGTAAGATGATATCTCTTCAGTGTCCTAAATTGGATTTAATGATAAATGGTGATAAGCTTTTTCTCATGTGCTTATTGGCCCTCTGTTTGTCTTCCTCAGAGAGATGTCTATTCATTTCCTCTCCAGATATTTTATTGGACTTTTAGATATTGGGGTGTTAATCTTTGTGGGTACTTTGCAAAAATTTAGATATCAAATCTTTATCTGATGTGTTGAGTGTGAATATTTTCTTTATTTTAGTTAGCAGTCCTTTTAACCCATTTCTTTTGCCATACAGAAACATTATGATGTTAGCTAGATTACTCTTTAAGAACATCTATATGTCTTTCTAAATCAGTAACCTCACATACAAATGCGTATAAGAATCTCTACTGAATGAATACATAAAATGCATACTGGCAAATTATATCAATTGTCACAGCAGAAAAATGCCCATGCTAAAAATATATTTTCCCAAATCGCTGAAAGCTATAAATGTATTGCCTTACATGGAAAATGAAATTTTCAAAAGGACCTAGGTTGGAGGCCTTGAAATCGGGAGATTATCCTGGATTATTTAGTTTTATTTAATTTACTTAAATGCCAATATTAAAAATATTTATTGAAAGAGGATGTGTTGGGGCCGGGAAGGTGGCGCTAGAGCTAAGGTGTCTGCCTTACAAGCGCTAGCCATGGAACGGACCGCGGTTCGATCCCCCGGCGTCCCATATGGTCCCCCCAAGCCAGGGGCGATTTCTGAGCACATAGCCAGGAGTAACCCCTGAGCGTCAAAACGGGTGTGGCCCAAAAAAAAACAAAAAAAAAAAAAAAAGAAAGAGGATGTGTTGCTTTTGAAAAATTGAAGAAGTGTTAGAGAGATGCAACATTTAACAATATTTGATGATATATAAGAAGATCATGAGTCAAGTGATTAAGATGGTCTATAGAAGCTGAAAACAAAGAAACAATGGGGCCCGGAGAGATAGCACAGTGGTGTTTGCCTTGCAAGCAGCCGATCCAGAACCAAAGGTGGTTGGTTCGAATCCCGGTGTCCCATATGGTCCCCCGTGCCTGCAAGGAGCTATTTCTGAGCAGATAGCCAGGAGTAACCCCTGAGCACCGCCGGGTGTGACCCAAAACCCAAAACAAAAAAAAAACAAACAAAAAAAAAAAAACAAAGAAACAATGAAACATTCTCATTTTAAATCTTATTGAAAATTATTTAGCTCTGCAAACCATCACCCTGATTTTTATCCACAGACACTCATTTCACACATTAATTTTTAAAACAGCAAGATAGTAATATTTTATGGTTCAACTTCTGTTTAGTTTTGTAATCTGTTATATTATAAAAAGAAAGGTAATATCATGGTAAATAATCCTAAAACATCTTACACTGTAATAGGACCTTAAATTTCTGGATATAATAAGTATATAAACTTTCTTTTAACCTTATCTCAAAATGGGATATCTATATCTCATTAACTATATTAACTATAAGCAAAATTGAAATAATCCATTATGGAAAATACTCAAATTAGTATCTGATAATATTGTTTAGACTTACTTCTTCTGTAGAGATGGAAAAATATGACAAGATGAATGAAAATGGATAACAAACAAATAATGAAGAATGTTTTGTAAGAAAGTAATATAGATATTTCTTAAACATAGGGCTTTCCCATAAAAAATACTTGTACACTGTTTTAGTTTATTTTAAGATACGTACAATTGACTCTTTCTGAAGCACCATATTCAGAGATTTGAACCATAAGTATGTCAAATGGTTGTCTCTATAATTTTAATGGACTTCAGCATTCAGATTTGGTACCTGGAGTTTATGAGTCTTGAAAACAGTCACCTGTGGTTACCAAGAATACTGAAGCTAATTTGGGGAACATTGAAAGTCATATATAAATTTTCAACTAATGTTAGAGGATATTTCTCAAAAGTGCTAATCACCATCTTGGCTTTTGGACCTACCAAAGGGTGACAAGTCTTCTGGTTTTGTCTTGTCATTGGCTGGTAAGGTAGGCTAATCTGTTCTAAGGTCAAGATGTTCACATTTTCCTCGTTGTCAAGATATCATGTTAGAGCTGGCCCTTGTTGGTGACCCCACAGTATTAAGGCTGTCCCGGCTGGGATTTGTTTCTTGTAGCTGTTGTGAAAAACTGTGCCGTTTCTATGTCTGGGGTCCAGGGTTCAAGGCTGGATGAATGGTATCTAATCACCTGAGGTCTAAGTTGATTCCACATGACATATTTTCAGGGTAGGAGATATCCCTGTATTGTAAACAACTATGAGTTCTTATCTCTAGTAGACAAGAGCTCTTTTTTTTTTGTAAGATTTCCCTTTTATTTAGTGTGCCTTTGCAGGGAGAAATGGTGCTACCTTATATTGTCGGTGTATTTGGGGGTGGACAGAGGGGATAACAGAAACAGGTCACATACCCAAAAATAATTTATAGATGACTGACTGCTAGAACCATGACCAGACTGTATATATCTTGGGACCAATAAAAAAGCCCTAGGTTAGGGTTTGAACTATGACCTGCACAATAATTATGATCCCCAGTTCCAAAGGTCTGGCAGAGACAATTGTCATGGAATGGGGCTTCGGGAAGCACAAAGAAAGACGCTATCCTAGGTGCCATCCCAGGTTCAACACAAAGACCAAGATCTCCAACCACAGAAGATGGATTAAAATGACACTGAGGGAACAGAACCTCTAGAACCACAAAGACTGACTTCATCATAAGTCCCACCTCAGGATCCATGCAGATACTGAGACCTCTAGACACAGAGGTCTGATTGTATCACCCAGGACAGGGCAGAAGTCTTCCACACACCACAAAAGCACCACCGGGAGAATAAATGATCCTGAACAGAGTCTATATTTGATCCCATGACAATATATTCCAAGGACGGAGAAACCTCATATTTCTGAGGCCAAGTGAATTCCTCTTTGAATGACCCCAATATCTACTGTGCCAGGGCAGGAGGGAAAAAACAAAAATACAAAAAGCACAAAACCTCGGTTAATTTTTTATATATATATTATTTTTTTATCTTCATTTATTATTATTTTCTTTTATTTACCTACCTATCTTTGGTAGATTTCTCTGTTTGTGTGTGATTATTGAAATTGTTGTCCCCAGTTATACTTATTTTTTTTCTTCTTCTCTTCTTTTCTTTTCTTTTTTTATGTGCTATGCCATGTTTCTTATTTCAAGACCATGGCGGTTTTCGTTTTGATTTGTTTTTGTGTGTTTCTTTTTGTTTTTGTTTTTGTTTTTGTTTGACTGTTTTTCTTTGTTTTTTTTTTGTTTGTTTGTTTGCTTGTTTTTTTTTGTGGTGCTAATCGATATAGCTGGAATCCTCACTGGATATTTGACACTTCTTTTGCTACTGGGGGAGTGTTTCACCTTCTTTATCTCCTTCATCTCTCAAAGCGTTGATGAGAGCCCCTAGAAGGATTCCGCCCATTTTTGGCATATTAGTCTCTTACCCCAGCTTTTTACTTTTCTCTTTTTCAAACAAAACTATGCATCTTGAACTAGCTAGTCCTGCCTCCAGTTAGAGGGGGAAATAAGGGAGACATCAAGACCAAACAGGTGCAAGACTACTAAGTAGTAGGTCAGATACAGAGGGGACCACATATTCTAGCCGCCCTGAGGGTCAGGGAAGAGGAAATGGGAGGGAGGACAAAAATGGAGGTATAGGGAAGACAATCTGGTGATGGGAATCCCCCTTGATTTTATGTAATTATGTACCCAAAATAATATTGTCAACAATATGTAAGCCACGATGATCAAAATAAAAATTATATTAAAAAAAAGTGCTAATCACCACATTTTACAAGGGTCAAAATGTAGATGTTTATTTGAAATGGAGTAGGTTAAAAATGAGTAGAAATGACTGTAGGGACATAGTCTGGCCTCAGTTAGAATGTGTGTATGTGGGGGGGCGATGGGGAAGTTGAAGTAGTACAATGAGAAAATATAAGTGGTTTACAACAGAAGGCTGGTTTATTCTCCTAGGAAAATAATTATTTGGCCTTCACATTGTGTTATAATGAAACTGCATATTGCTTTGTAAGGTATAAAACTACCATCATTCTGTACCTAATAACATAATTTGAAGTTTTGTAAAGCAAAAGCTAAAATAAGAAGGAAATCAGAGAAATTTCAAGTATTCCTACTTTAGTTCCTACTGGCTGGGTAAAAAAAATAAAAAAAAGATATCTTATACATGTGATGAGACATGCATATTCTGGGGTAATAACTATTGGTATTATCATTGGTATTGGTATTTTCTTTAGAAACAAAAATTTTGGAGTCATGTCTAGATATTTATAGTCAAGAATGTATAGTTTAGAAAAATCTTTACGCTATTCCAATGCTGATTGGAACGTCAAGAACAGAATGGTTTGTTCTATATCAGTATTTTGCTATGCTTATAATTAGAAAAGTCTGAGAAACTCATCACCACCATCAAAAAACAAAACAATAGCAAAAGGGCCAGAGTAGTGGCACAAGCAGTAGGACCTTTGCCTTGCAAGCACTGACCTAGGACTAACCGTGGTTCAATCCCTGGTGTCCCATATAGTCCCCCAAGCCAGGAGCAATTTCTGAGAGCATAGCCAGGAGTAACCCATGAGTGTCACTGGGTGTGGCCCAAAAAGCAAAACAAAACAAAACAACAACAACAAAAACAATAACAACTAAAACAACAAAAACACAATAATTCTCAGAACAACTAAATTGGGAGTTCTAGATATAAGCATGAGTAAATCAAGTTCTAAATGTAATGAAAATGTTTGTGGAAACTGGGTCTTTGATTGGAATAAAAGAAAATGAAATCATCTTCAAATAATAACACTTAGATGAAGAGTCTGAAATATATTTTACTCAACTACATTCAAGTAAAATAGTTTTCTTTATTAAAGGAACTATAGTTTCTATATCTCTTTCAGATGATTTTAATGAGTGATCAACATTAAGAGCTGCTATTGTAAAAAGAAATGGTTTGTTAATCCTACTACCTAACCAAAATAATATTTGATAACATCATCTGAATGTGTCAGAAAAGGGGTTGTCTTCAGATGCTTTATTAATTGCCCTCCCCATGCTGAAACTTCCAGCTTATCTATATGCACACTATGTCAGAGTTTCCCTATCTGGCAATTAATGATAATTCATAGTCAAAAAATCTGCAATGCACTAGGCTTAGGGGACACAGAACAGGCCTAATGCCTTCTCTTGGGTCAGTTTTTCTGGAACTCTGACCAGTCCTGTGTAAAATTCAGTGTTAAAATTGTGTCACTTTTATCTATTTTTTATTAACTTTTATTTTGTTTTTGTTTTTGTTTTGTTTTTGGGCCTCACCAGAGTTACTCCTGGCTATGGACTCAGAAATCATTTCTGGCTTGGGGGACTAAATGAGACGCCAGAGGATCAAACTGCGGACTGTCCTAGGCTAGCATGTGCAAGGCAGATGCCTTACTGCTTGTGCCACCACTACGGCCCCATAATTAACTATTAACTATTTTTTAAAATAACTTCCAATCTTCATCTTAATTAATATTAGCTGATGTGATCATTTTCTAATCAATAATAGCTTGGAGAAGTAAATCTAAATTTTGTTTCTTCTTAAGCAGTATTAACTGACAGGCAAAATTGGAAATGATTGATTGCCCTCTGGCCTTGGATTTAGTAGGCAAAGAAGAAGTAACACCTTAGAAATGATAGAAGAGATAATAGGAATTTGAAATTACAAATATAAATAAACTAGTAGAACTAAGTCGAAAATAAATTAAAATTTATACTATTTTCTAGAACCATTGATATTATAAAAAGCAGAAAACATAGAACAGAATAGATTTTTCCCCTAGAATTCAGGAATAAAAATTGTCTATGTATAGATGTCTAGCGAGGTATGCATGTGAAAGTATAAGTGATATTACAGCAACTGTCCTTAAAAAAGAAAGATTTCCAATTCTTTTATGGTAAAATAAGGGAAATAGGTGGCTGGATTTGCACACTGTTAAGATAAGATAGGAGAACTAGCTGTCAGTGGAGTGTCATATGTCCCTGAAAGAATTATACCATGAAAATCTGGTTTTGTTGAGTAGGTATTATTTCCCCCAGAAAATATGTAAATAAACATTTACCAGTACATCATCAGTTGTTTCATAATTATCCAGCAGCTTTATTATATCCAGGTTATAAAGGACATTGGAATCAGTATATAAACAGTATACAAAGTACTTGTCTTTTATATAATCCTTGCATTTGTCCTGTTAAGTAGTTCTGCTATTCATCTTATACAAGTCTTTTTCAATGTTGATACTTATTGCTGCCTACCTCAACCCAAGCATGCTGATATGATCAGAGTGGTAATAGCCTTATGTGCAATTGAATGATTCTTTATCTTCTTTTGCATAAAGAAACTCAATTTCCAGGGGTATGCTGTGTATTTCTCTTCTGAAAATATTCTCTTTTGAAAGGGGGATCTAGGCCAAAAAAGTTTGAGAAGCTCTGTTTTATCTGAATAGAATGAGGTTTAAAAAGAAAATCTGAATGTCTAAGATTAAATCCATAACAAAGCCCTGGCCATTCTAACAGTCTGTTTTTGTAGTCTTTGTTTTTGTTCTTTGTACACTGATTCTCAGGACATTGAATGACATATCACTATGTTCAATAGATACTTGCTGAATATACAGAAGATTGCACATGAGATTCAGTTTTGAAACAAGAAGAACAGAAAACCATTTGTTTTCTAACCATTTTAACTCTTTTGAAGAAAAAGCCTAAGAGTAAAATTAAAATGAGATACTTAGCCTGAAGCTAACCACATGAAATGGGAAAAAAAAACTTTCTTCCCATTGGTGCCTTTGTGCTAGGCAGTGTACTGTGACAAAAATTACATTTATTCTCTTTGTTCATACAACCCAAAACCCAGCAGGTTTGTAATTATCATTCCCATTTACTTGAAAATTAGGCACCAAAGAGTAGTTTCTCTGAAGCCAGGGATGTTTGCCTTCTTCAAACCCCACTTGCTAGATCAATAAAAAGCTAAATCTTTAGTTAGCTGATCCCTGTTACTCTAGATTACCTTCTTTTTCATTATCTCAGTAGCCAAAGCAGAAAGTTATGCAATTTTCCAGAAACTAGACAGTACTTGTCATGTGTTTTGCAAAAATATTTTACTTCTGAGTGATATTCGAAGTCTGAAGATTAAAAGAATATGAGATAAAATTGCTAAATTAAAAATACTAAGGTTAAAATTGATCTTTTTCTAATGGTTTAAACTTGAAAAAACTATGTACTTTGGAATGGTTAGAAGAAATTAAAAACTGAGTGCAAAATTTAAGTCTAGCAAGTTCTTCCAGACAAGGACTACTGTGAGCATAAACAGTATTTCCCTTATCTTGTTCTTCCCCCAAAAGTCTATTACAGGGATGATAACATGTGGGATGGTTTCTTAGGTTTCCAAGAACGTGCCTACAGGGAAATTTATTAACAGTTCTGGTGCCCATCAGTATGCAACCTGGCTTTTCTAAAAATATACTTTCTGCTTATTTTCCTATATAAACTATTTATCATGAGCATGCAGGCAAGATAGTTTCTAGGTCATGAGTCTGCCACTTTCGAACCTGATAGCTTGTTGTTGTAAAACTTTATTACCTAGTTGCTAATAAAACTTTCTCTGCCTGACATCTTGTTTTTCAACAACTTGATCCTCCCTCAAATAGCAATGGAACCTTTAATTTTACAACTTCTCCAAACATATATATGCTTTTGTAAAATCAGGAAATAATTACTACTTAGAAATATTGTCATTGGAATTTAATAATGCATCATAAATACTTGCCTGTAAAATAGAAGCATCTCAACAAACATTTTCTGCTTCTTCTGTTCTTTGACCTTCACATCTGATTGAAAGGAGAGAACAAATTCACCAATGGTTTTCAGTCTTATACAAAGACATTTTGATTCTATAAAATAATTGCGGGGGGGGCATGAACATGCACAACAGATATTATTCTTGCCTCTGTGCTTAGGGAAACCAGATATGGTGCCATCTGTATCTTGGTAAGCACCTCTTACCAGCTGTACTATCTATCCAGCCCCATAAAACACCAATCTTGATTAGACAGACAAATAATAGATAGATAGATAGACAGATAGATAAATAAATAGATAGGTAGATAGGTAGGTAGACTTTTCACTGACTGTCCTCCTTTGCCTTTTTTATTTACTGTTGTTGATTTTTCCTATTTTGGTTATACCCAGCAATGCCCTGTCTTTGCAAGAGAGTCATGCCTGTTGGTGCTAAGCATATGAGTCAGTATTGAGTTAATCTGCATAAAAATCATATGCACCCCTTTGCTTTTACATGTAATACATTTAATCAGTTTTATAACTTTATAAGAAAATACTTTTTATCAATTGAAAAGTTTAATATTGTGAAAACAATAGAATAAGCATATGTAAATATGTATTTTAAATAATTATTTGCTTTTTTGCAAGAATAATGTAAACTATAAATAAAATTCTAAACCTTCTTGGTACTCTCAAAAATATTAAAAATATTTTTCTTTTTGATTTTTGGTCCATACCCGATGACACTCAGGGGTTACTCCTGGCTATGTGCTCAGAAATCACTCCTGGCTTGGGGAACCATATGGAACGCTGGGGGATCAAACCTCGGTCAGTCCTAGGCTAGCTCGCACAAGGCAGATGCCTTACACCCTGTGCCACCACTCTGGCTCCAAATATTTAAAAATTTTAAGCAGCCACTATGCTTTAAGATTTTTTTTAAAGATGTATTATAGTTTTATTAACATTCTATTGAGCAAATTATATTTTGTTACTGTAGATTTTGCAAATACTGTTGTTTATTTGTATGCCTCCAACAAATTCTGTATTATAATTTCATCTATTCAGGTACATGAAATATGTGAAATTAAATTCTGCAGTCAGCTTTCTCAGATAACCCTAAAAGTCTAGAATATAATATTGATTAATGTTAATGAAATTTTTATTTTCTCTGTGGATTTGTTCTCCAGCAAGCTGTAGTCCTTATATTTCTTGTTATTTTAAAATTAAAAATAATTCATCTAATATAAAGCAAAATGTTATTCAATATTCAATAAGCTTTATTCTTAACTAGCTCTGAATCAGATATTTAAATATTATAATAAGCAAAATAAAGGTGGTTGCAATGCCATAATACTAATATATAATATGCAGAAACTCATAATAAAACTAACTTAAAATATATTGGTCAAATGGTAATGGTTATAGACACAAGAAAGGAAGGATATATATATATATATGTGTGTGTGTGTGTGTGTGTGTGTGTGTGTGTGTGTGTGT
This sequence comes from Suncus etruscus, assembly GCF_024139225.1. NCBI lineage: Eukaryota > Metazoa > Chordata > Mammalia > Eulipotyphla > Soricidae > Suncus > Suncus etruscus. The sequence goes on along the minus strand of NC_064856.1, from coordinate 36,955,586 downwards.
GTGTGTGTGTGTGTGTATGACATTGATTAGTAAACTAATTTGTTCAAGTATATCAGGGATGATCAACCCAAAACCAGAAATATTGAGATTTTTAATATTACCACCTACCTATGTGGTAGAAGTCAATAAAACTTTTCAGAGGAATAACACTAAGGCCTGAAGCCCATCAATGTTCTCACATAACATTTCACAAAATGGACATTGCAGAGATAAACTGAAAGTACACAAGCCTTCTCAAACTTCCCATCTAGATAGGAAGACAATTATGTGGATACTTATTAGCTTGGTAAGGTCACAGTGAATTACTCTTATAAGTTTGCTCAGAGAAAAAACACAACAAAAAGAAAATTTAATCAAATGTTCATAGAGTATTATTCCCTTCTTGAGTTCTTACCTGCACTATCTTAGAGCCTTCAAATGTTACCTACTGTCTGTTATATCAGACAATTAGCTGTTCCTAGTTCTCAGCTAACTTTTACTTTTCCTACGTGACCTTCAGTTACCAAGAGTAATTGTGTCCAAAGAGAAAAAGAAGTTTCCAAAAAATAAAAAGAGCAAAAAGAAAATGGGGGAAATTCATTCTTTTTCTTTTTTTCATATTTTATTTTTATTCCCTCTTCCAATTATTCCAATTCAGTGTCTTGTATCCTCTCTAAAATTCATATTTTATTTTTAAATAGCTTATCTGAATCTTCAAATTTTATGTAGAATACTTCTTTATATTTAGTGTCAACTAAATATATACTTGCTAATAAAAGTTCTACATTTTCTTATCCTGTTTATTTGAGCTTTTATGATTGGTATATCCTGTTTATTCATTATAATTAATAAGATGCTTTTAAAATTATAAATGCTTAAGGCTTACTCCCAGATATTATGAGTTAGTTGTATGTCACACTCATAAATATTTATTAAAAGTTTCCCAAATGATTACTGAGCTTCAAGAACTTGAAAACTAATTCAAGCTGAGAGATACTTTAGCAAGATTATTAGTTTAACTATGTTTCTCTGTTCTTGCACAGTAATGATAAACTATATACATTATATGAGTTCAAAAATTGGACACAAGTTAGTGAAAATGCCATGCCATTTTGTTAACTGACTCTATAAATATTTATGGTGTTATCATATCCTTTTCCAAATTTACTTTAAAAACTTAGAGATCAATATTCCTTGGGAAAATTAGAAATCCTTTTACCTAAAGAAACATTTTTATACTAGCTTCAAAGTGTTATCAAGTTCTACAAGCTTCAGGCTGAAATCACCTGGAAGTATGATTCCCAAAGAAGCTACACCATGTATTCTCCTGCACCCCCAAAGAGAATAAGGTATATATTTGCTTGCAAAGAGGTTAATAAACAGGAAAGATAAGGTCAAGAATACTAAGAAAAAAATTTAACATATTTAATTCAAAATGTAAATCATTTTTTATAATATATTCTAAAGAGACTGAACAAGTTTATATTCCCACCAATAATAAATAAGAGATATTTTTCCTCACTAACTTTTTAATACTTGTGGTTCTTCACAAATATCCTGACTGGTATCAGTTTATATGTCACTGCAATTTGGAATGTGTTTCCCTGATAATAAGTGATGTTAATAATTTGTGTGTTGATGTGTACCTGTTGACAATCTGCATGATTTCTAAAAGGAAGTTAAGTATATGTATGCATCCATGCATGCACATTCCCTTTATTTTAACTAATTTATTCATTTATTTATTTATTTTTGATTTTGAGGCCATACATAGAAACACTCAGAAATTATTCGTGACAGGCTCAGGGTATCCTATGGGATACTGAAGATTGAACTCCAGTCCTCACTTGCAAGACCCTACCTGCTGTGCTATTATTCCAGGCCCTACTTTTCTTTTTAATATTTATGTTTTTTATTCTTTAACAGACCTCTCTTCTTGATTTTTTCCTCAAAGAATTAAACTGGCTCTGTCTCCCTTTAATATACACCCACATAGAGGAAACTTGTGAATAAATATGTACTTTTATGAAAAAAAAATTATGTGTGCTGTGTTAAATTTTATTAATCAATTTTGTGCTTTTATATCAATTATTTGCTGAATACATCATAAAATTATATCTTATATTATTCAGTGTGCTTTCTCTTTAATTTACTGATAGTTTCTTCATTGTAAAAAACAATTTAGCTTGATGTAGTTTATTTTTTCTTCTCTACTTTTTACCATTAAAGTTCATTCTAAAAATCACCACTAACATCAAGAGCATAATGTTTTTCCTCATGCTACCTATGTATTTTATAATTTGGAGTTTTATATTCAAGACAAAGACTCAAATTTATTTATTTTTAAATTATTGTGCATATAATATGATAAAAGAGGTGTAGTTCTGTGTTGTGTCAAATAATTAAAGATGGTGCTGGATGGCGATGGATGGAGGCCTTTGTGCCTAGGCCCCAGCCATGTGGCTTCATTCCCCATCCAGCGGGCGGGTCCCAGGCCCAGGTGAAAGGCGGAAATCAGACTTATCCAGAGACAGGCATCAGGAAGCATTAACTTTATTCATGCCCTATTCACCACATGTGTGTGGCCTATCTCATAACCTTTTAAGCATTCAGCCATTCTAGGCTACCCTGCGTCTAAATCCTTTCAGCCATCTTCCCCTTGGCCTCCATCCTGGTCCAAGACCAGAAACAGAGACACCGAAGCCAGCAGGCTCAGCAGGGCCGAAAAGGCCCGAATCCCCTTGGTTCAAGCCTTATCTAACTTTTCCAAGACCCCTCCCAGGAATGGGCCGGGTCTTGCAGGTAAGGTCACACCTAGTATCCGGTTCCCTAGTATCCGGTTCGGGCGCCAGTTGTTGTGTTAAATAAATAACGATGGGGCTGGATGGCGATGGATGGAGAGATTCTTCTCTCTGCCACCCCAGGCCACGTGGCTCTGCAACCCCATTCAATCAGCGAGTTCCAGGCCCAGGTGAAACGCGAAATCACTCTCACAGGCAGGCTTCAGGAAGCATCAACTTTATTCATGCCCTATTCGCCACATGTGTGTGTGGCCTACTCATAACCTTTCAAGCACTAGTTATTCTTGGCCCTGCATCTTAAACTCCTTTTAGCCATCTTCCCTTTGGCCTCCATGACCCCAAAGCCAGCAAGCTCAGCAGGGCCGAAAGGGCCCGAATCCCCTTGGTTCAAGCCTTATCTAACTTTTCCAAGACCCCTCCCAGGAATGGGCCGGGTCTTGCAGGTAAGGTCACACCTAGTATCCGGTTCCCAAGACCCCTCCCAGAAATGGGTGGGTCTTAGGTATCTACACCAAATCCAGGGTCTCACACCAACAGTTCTGTTTTTGTGGGGTTTTTTTGAAAGCAGAGATCAAGTGTTCACAGCAGCATTTATTTAAGACTTTCTTGTCACCCAAGAGATAGTATAAAGGAAAAGCATTTGCCTTGCATATAATGAACAAGAATCTATCCCAGTATCACGTATGGTTCACTGAGTCCCGCCAAGAGGAATCCCTAGTGAAAAAGGCTTTAGTTTCTTCATTGTTTGCTCCTTGCACCTCTCAGAAATTAAGACTCACTCACATATATGAATTCATCACAATTTTTTTGCAATTGATGAGTATATTTTTTGTTGTAGGTCTTTTAATACTTTTGATAGTACACTGTTTTGATTGTGATTCTTTGAAGTATACTTTGAGTAGGGTACTTCTTTTATCATTAAAATTTATTTGTCCATTCTGAATGCTTTGGGACCACCTCTAGATAAATATCAGCATTGTTTGTTTATTTTTTGAAGAATGCCATTGGAATTTTAATAGAGTTTAGTGAAAACTGTAAATTTCTTTAGATAGAATGATTCTTTTAGCAATATTAATTGTGGTAATTCATCAAATCAAATTTTATAATTGTTTCTGTGTCCTTTAATTTATTTAACAAGTCTTAGAATTTTTTTATTATTCAGATCCTTTTTTTGTTATTCATAGACTCTTAATTATTTCTGAAGCATTGTAAATGTGATAGCTTTCTATATTTCTTTAAATTCTATTTTTTAAAGAAAAACCAATACATTTTTGTACTGATTTTATAACCCAATACTTTATTAGTTTTGTTTTCATAGTAATTTTCAGTGATTCTGATCATTTTTCTTATATAATAAACTTCTTTAAATAGTGACAGTTTTATTTTCTAAACCATATTTTAATTTTCTTATTATTCTGTTTAGAATATTCAGGGTTCTGTTTTTCTTTTAAACACAGTGACTATGGAGCCGGAGAGATAGCATGGAGGTAGAGCATTTACCTTGCATACAGAAGGATGATGGTTCGAATCCCAGCATCCCATATTGTCCCCCAAGCCTGCCAAGGACAATTTCTGAGTATAGAGCCAGGAATAGCCTCTGAGCGCTGCCGGGTGTGACTCAAAAACCAAACCAAAACAAAACAAAACAAAAAAGAAACACAGTGACTGGGCCCGGACAGATAGCACAGCGACGTTTGCCTTGCAAGCAGCCAATCCAGGACCAAAGGTGGTTGGTTCGAATCCCGGTGTCCCATATGGTCCCTTGTGCCTGCCAGGAACTATTTCTGAGCAGACAGCAGGAGTAACCCCTGAGCACAGCCGGGTGTGGCCCAAAAACAAAAACAAAAACAAAAACAAAAAGAAACACAGTGACTATAAAATTGTTCATAATTGAGTTTCAGTCTTATAATGTACATCACCCTTCACCCATGAATGTTTCCCATCACCAATACCCCGGGTTTCCTTTTCCTCTCCCCCTTCCTGTCTGAGGCAAACATTTTGCCTCTCTCTCTTAGTTTCTCCTTCTTCCTTTCTCTCTCTTCCTTTTTCTCATTTTGACACTGTGATTTTCACTATTGTCAACGAAGGGAATACTTTACATATCATTGTATATCTATCCAACACCCAGTTATTGTCTTGAGTGATCAGTTCCAATTACCATCATCATAGCGGTCCCTTATTTGCCCAAACAGTACTGCTCCACTATTTGGGACAAGCTTCCTACCATGTCGTTTTCCTGTCTTTCTTCTCAATTGTCTCTGGTTATTATTACTACATTATCTATTTCCAGTTTTTGAGTAATATCCATATTATTTTCCCAAAAAGCCTATATCAGTCTGTATTTCCACAAGAAGTGAGAGAGTCCCCTTTTCCCTTCATCTGCTCCACCACTGTTTGTCCATCCTCTTTGTGATGTGTGTGAATCTATGTGGTGTGAGATGATACCTCCTTGTTGTTTTGATTTGCTACTCCCTGATGATTAGTGATAAGACTAAGATGTGTCTTGGGGTGCTAAATCTTTTCAGATGCTTTATCTGCATCCCACAAAAAGGAATAGAACACTGAAAGCAGCAAGAATAAAAAGAAAAATTACATTCAATGGAGCATCCTTAAGATTTATAGCATATTTGTCACAGGAGACCCTCAAGGCCCAAAAGCAGTGGTGGGATAAAATGACAAAATTCAACAAAATGAATGCTTTGACTAGAATATTTCACCCAGCCAGACTCATATTCAGATTTGAAGAATTGTGCATAGCTTCATGGACAAAACAGCAACTCAGAAAATTTACAGACTCAAAACCAACCCTAAATGACAAACTGAAAGATCTACTTTAAGACAAGACAGACCAATAGACACATTAAAATCCTACAAAAGATGACACTAAAGGTGAAGTGAAACTAGAGGACGCTCCACATCATCCTGACTTGGGTGTTGGATATGCACAGAAATCAGGATCTTTAACTACAGAAACCCGACTCCAACAACAGCAATTGTGTGGAAAAATTTTACTGGGTCCACAGAGAATGTCTCAGGGGTTGGACAACCCAGTATGCTTGGAGACCAGAGTTGGTCTTATGCCAGAAAACTTCAGGGGTAAGGTTTCCTGGTACTTAGGCCAAGGTTTTTCCTTTCCATTTCCCCTTATTTTGCGGGGCTTATCCAAGCAACAATTGCCACTCTCACACTGTATTTTATTAATTCTTTATCTTTAAACAAAATTAAGAAGAGCTTACTAAACCTTCTGCTAGTGCTTTAATGATTTCATTGATGATTCAATAATTTTCAAAAATATACTTGCTACTGAAATGTTCTTCTTTCCTTTCTATTCCATCTCTAAAGTTTTATTTTCAATTTTCTTTTTTTATTTTAAATAACTTTGATTTTGGTCTTCCAGAACAAATGTTTATGATCAGTTATGTCAACTATGTGATGCATTTTCTTTAAATAAATTTAATTTAAAAAAGCTGAATCCAACTTTATTTTGCCTACAAGAAACACATCTGAATAATCAGAACAAACATAGATTCAAAATCAAAAGTTGGAGGACAATCATCAAAGCAAACAACTCCCTTAAAAAAACCCTTCCTTACACCTATATTCATTGCAGCACTATTTACCATAGCAAGACTCTGGAAACAACCAAGATGCCCTTAAACAGATGAATGGCTAAAGTAACTGTGGTATATATACACAATGGAATATTATGCAGCTGTCAAGAGAGATGAAGTCATGAAATTTTCCTATACACGGATGTACATGGAATCTATTATGCTGAGTGAAATAAGTCAGAGAGAGAGAAAAACACAGAATGGTCTCACTCATCTATGGATTTTAAGAAAAATGAAAGACATTCTTGCAATAATAATTTTCAGACACAAAAGAGAAAAGAGCTGGAAGTTCCAGCTCACCTCAGGAAGCTCACCACAAAGAGGGATGAGTTTAGTTAGAGAAATAACTACATTTTGAACTGTCCTAATAATGAGAATGTGTGAGGAAAATGGAAAGCCTGTCTAGAGTACAGAGGGGTCGGGTGGGGAGGAGGGAGATTTGGGATATTGGTGATGGAAATGTTGCACTGGTGATGGGTGGTGTTCTTTACATGACTGAAAACCAAACACAATCATATATGTAATCAAGGTGTTTTAATAAAATATAAATATATATATATAAATGCCCTTCTGACCTAAAAAATAAATAAATTTGATTTAAAATCAAAGAAAAAGCTGGAATGGCCATATTAACATCAGATGACACAATTAGACTCAGATATGTTATAAGGAACAAAGATGGACATTTTGTAATAAATAAGGGATATGTAATTTTTAAAATATGTTTTATTTAAACACCTTGGTTACGAACATGATTGTGGTTGGGTTTCAGTCATATCAGATGACACCCCCCCCCATCACCAGACAACATTCCCATCTCCAGTGATCCAAATATCCCTTCTCCCCTCCCCGCCCCTACCTGTACTCTAGACAGGCTTTCCACTTCCCTCATATATTCTCATTGTTAGGATAGTTCGCAATGTAGTTATTTCTCTAATTAAACTCATCACTTTTTGTGGTGAGGTTCATAAGGTCGGCAGTAACGTCCAGCCCTCCTCTCTTTCATCTCTGAAAAATTGTTGAGAAATGTCTTTCATTTTTCTTAAAACCCATAGATGAGTGAGACCATTCTCTGTCTTTCTCTTTCTCTCTGACTTATTTCACTCAGCATAATAGATTCCATGTACATCCATGTATAGGAAAACTTCATCTCTCCTGATGGCTGCATAATATTCCATTGTGTATATGTACCACAGTTTCTTTAGCCATTCATCTGTTGAAGGGCATCTTGATTGTTTCCAGAGTCTTGCTATGGTAAATAGTGCTGCAATAAATATAGGTGTAAGAAAGGCGTTTTTTTATTGTATTTTTGTGTTCCTAGGTTATATTCCTAGGAGTGGTATAGCTGGATCATATGGGAGCTCAATTTCCAGTTTGAGGAGGAATCACAATATCGCTCTCCAGAAGGGTTAAACTAGTTGGCATTCCCACCAGCAGTGGGTAAGAGTTCCTGTCTCACTGCATCCCCGCCAACACTGCTTGTTCTCATTCTTTGTGATGCGTGCCAGTCTCTGTGATGTGAGGTGGTACCTCATAGTTGTTTTGATTTGCATCTTCCTGATGATTAGTGATGTGGAGCATTTTTTTATGTGCCTTTTGGCCATTTGTATTTCTTCTTTATCAGCGTGTCTGTCGTAAAACAAGAAGAAATCACACTCCTAAATATATACACACCCAATAAGGGACAAGCAAAATATTTGAATCAATTGTTGACAAATCTTAAAGAAGACATCAGTAGCAATAAATAATGGTGGGGGGACCTTGACACCACCCTGTCACCTTTGGATAGGAAAACCAGAATGAAACCTAACAATATACTACCTCTAAAAGGACAAATGGAAGAAAGTGGCCCAGTATATATGCAAGGCCACTCACTCTTCTTAAGAAGAACTGACTTAGGTCTGAAAATGATGCTTCTGTGTCACAACGAGAATCTGGCTGTCGTTCTGTCTGTCTACCTCAGTTTCTTGAAACTAGATGGTTAGGCAGTGCCCAACTTGGGTGAATGGAATATTCATCACCTTCTTCTGGTACTTCTTTTTCTCTTGGTGTTCACAGATCTGGGTGCCCCCGTTATTTTTTTTTGAATTTTTATAAGGAAGATTATAAGAATGAATTATTTGACCAGTTTGACAGAACAATACATTTAAAAGAATGAACAAAAAGAGAGAATAGAGAAATAGGCAAGATGGGTAAGGTTCTGACTTTGCATGTAGCCAACCCAGGTTCAATCCTTGGCAATCTATATGAATCATCCTGAGTACAGAGCCAGGAGTAATCCCTGAACACTCACAGATGTCACCAAATTTTTTTAAAAAATCACAGTAAAAAAGGACATTAAAATCAGAGCCTCAGAATTTCATAGATACATCCGAATATGAGTCCTAAAATATTGTAAACACAATATATTAATTCCCAATAACTATTTTTAAAATGTACAATATTAAACTTAAACCTACATAGTTAGAAGTCAATTAAAATTACATTAATTATGCAAGTTTTTTAAAATCATACACAGAGAAGTATCGTTCAACATCTATCCAAAATTTAATTTACTGTGGTATAAGGGCAACATTTGGCATTATTCAACTCTGAATCTAAATACGTAAACTGCTTAAGTTCATCCTACAATAACACTGACTAGGGGAGAACTGAAAATTGTTATATTGTATTTAATATGTTGTTACATTCTAGATGATATTTGCATTTAAAAATAATTAACCTCAATTTTTTAAAACAATATAGAATTCTTCCTAAAGAAAACACCAGCCACAGTTTGTAAGACAAACCATTATACTTACATTTTTAATGATTAAGAATCAGATATGGATAAATTGCATTTCCCCATCTACTCTTTATATCAGATATCTGGACATCCTTCACATTTTATTCATTGTTATGTAAAATGTTTTCCTTTTTTTTTTACTTTGTATTTGAGTTTTTTAGTATATTTAAGGGATTCTTGACACAGATTGCAAATATTATTGACTTTTTCATGAAGCAATTTAATCTGGTTTGGGACACATTATTGTTTGCCTTTTCTGTAGATATTTTTCATTTCAGAAACATTTTAATGTAGAAAATATTTCAGTCATATTTTTATGTGCTTCACAATTTTGTGTCCTTCTTCAATATTTCATAGTTGCTAAAGCATCATCCTGTGGCATTTTTGAGACTTTTCCAAATTATAACAATGACATTTTAGTCACAGTAAATAAATTCTTTACTTTGTAGAAGGATTGAAATAATAACTTTAAAAAGAGCTTGTCATCTTATCCTGTTATAAAATCTGTTTACTTAAAAATGAATTGGAAATCTAATTCAATGTTATCTTTTTCTTTGAATTTTATGTTTCTTTTCTACTCTAATTCTTGAGACTTTTAAGATATATACTTTAGATCAGACTTCCTAACACTTGTTTTCTAGTGAATAATTCTATGGCATATAAATACATAGGATAAGTATGCTATAGGAAAATGTTTGGTTTACTGGTTCTAATAATCATTTAACTTAGAGACAATTGTTCATTTTTCCTCTTTTATTTAAGATTAAATTACAGTAACATTTATAATTAACCTGAGCCATGAGATTTAACATGAATTATTTCAGAGAAAGTTCTTATCTAACTACATAGCATATCAGAGATATGCTTGCTCAGGAGAGAGGATAAGATTTGTGTGCTCAACTGCAAATGTGATTGGATTTGCAGATTAACAAAATGAGAAAGATCAAAGTCCTATTATCAAGCCAATTTATATGCCTAGAGCTTGTTCTTGTAGGAAAAATTGTTCTGTGCCCCTAATCTTTCTAATCTTGACCTCACAGAAGGAGTTTGATACCTAAGACAATATCATCAGGATGTAAAATTCAATCTCAAGCCAAATTACACTTTTTCTTAACATGGATGAGCACTCACTGGGTGACTAAATTTTCAACTCCAAAGTTACAGACTTGAAACAGTTTTTAATTTCACTACATAGGGACTGAGCATACTACTTTGATTTTTGTGGTTACCAAAGAGAAAATTGCACCTACATAATTACTGTTAACTAATCACAGACTCTTTTCCTCCCTAATTTAGTGTCTTTTATTCTAAAACTTATGACATTAGTAACATTATGTATGTTACATAGATATTTTCTATAAAAAATCTATAAAATACTATGACTATTTCATTCTTAGTATGTTTAGATTTTAGTGTTTGATCATAATAAAGATTAATATATTTATCAATAGTTTAAAAGACACATCATCCTATACTTTTGATTTTTATTTAAAGCTTGTGTTGAAATATCATTGGCTCATACATAGCATTATGTTTGAGATGCGCATATATTTCAATATCTGTATGTGTTATGTGTGTTACAATGATCAAATAAAAAAGCTAATTTTGATCCAACACTATAAAGCTATTGCCCTTTTACTTGCTTTATCCATTTATTCTTTTTTCTTGTAACAGAAATTTTAAGGATAGTCACATTTTTAGACCAATGACTATTTAGTGATCTCTGTTACTTATAATCTAAAATAATAGACCTATAATAATTCAAAATTAAATGATATGTCTAAGGAATTTTAAATGGTTAGTAGGTTAGTAGACAATAAAATGTTGTATTGATTTATATTATTTAGCAATAACATAATTGAAAACAGAAAATGATTTTTGACTTCATTATGCAATGTATTCTTCAGTGTATACTAATTCCTCAGGGTCAATAGAATGCCACCAGAGATCTTTGTGATCATATACTTACCTTGGTCTCTACTCAAATACTAAAAATTATCATTTGTAGTATTTGAGTAATTGAATCACTCATCCTCTTATTACCTTTAGATTTTGCTCATGTAAGACTCAACATTAAGAAAATTCTAGGTTCTTCTATCCCTTATTTCTATGTATATATAATTTTCAATACTGTTAATTTACAATTATTTACAATACTGTTAATAATAAAGTCTCATGCACTCAACATTCTAAAACCACACCCTCTACCAGAGTATCCATTTCCCTCCACTATTTTCTTTTTTTTATTGTAAGAATTTATTCAAAAGACAAAATTGATTAACATAATGAGGTAAACTAACATAACATAATATAGTAACAACATATAATATAATTAATATAATATAATAATACATGTAAGTCAAAGAAAGTTTCTGATTAAAACACACATTTTTTTTCATAATGGCTTACATATCTTTCACAGTAGTATTTTAGGTACATATTAACATTGAATTAGGGGAATACCTATCACAAAATATGTCCTCCCCCCATCCCAGTTCCCTTTCTACAACCCGTATACCCAACCATCACCCCCTGGGCTGCTAGAGTACGTGGACCCCTCTTTGTCTGGCTTACTATTAGTGATCATATATTTGTTTTGTCCTGGAACCCTCCCTTGTTTCCCCCTCTATTTAAGAGGCAGAGCTAGATAAATCGAGGTATGTGGTTTTGTTTTAAGGAAAGTAAAGCAATAGATTGGGGTACAAAATAAGAGAAAAAAAAGAAGTCAAATACCCTGAAAATGGGCAGAGTCCCTCTAGAGGATTCCAACCTCAGTTTGAGAGAGGATGTGAAAAAGGCAATTGAAACACCACAACAATACAGAAAGAAATATCAAATTAAATAACCAGTGAGCACCACAGCAATAAAGACAAGCACCACACAATAGTCTGGGTTCTGAAATCAAATCATGCTCGAGTGCAAAAAAGAAAAAGATAAGATAACATAAAATAAAATAATATTGGAGACATCAACTTCAATTTCTACACCAAAATAAAGAAGTCAAAGAAAATCTATCGATCAATAAATAAATATTTGGAAAAATTATGTTTTGTGCTTTTTTTTTCCTTTTCTTTTTCCCCCTGCATAGGCACAGTAACTATTGGGCATATTATAGAGGGAATTCCCTTGGCCTAGGAGATATAGGGTTTTTCTATCCCTGAAGTATACTGTCATGGGATTAACTATAGACTCCTTGCATGATTATTTACTCTCTCCTTGTTGCTTTCGTGGTGTATGGAAGACTTCTGCTTTGTCTTGGATGGTAAAATCAGACCTTTGTATCTAGAGATCTTGGTGGCTGTGCAGCTCAAGGAATGGAGCTTATGAAGTCTTTCTTTGTGGTCTAGCAGTTATGCTTCTTCAGTGTCGTTTTAATCCATCTTCTGCAGTTGGTGTTCTTGCTCATTATGTTGCTTCTAGGATGGAGCCTGGGATAAAGTCTTTCGTTATGTTTCCGGAAGACCCGTTCAGTTGCAGTTGTCTCAGTCAGACCTCTGGAAATGGAGATCTTGTTTGTTGAACAGATCGTAGACCAAAAGCTAGACTAGAGCTTTTTGTTGCTGTTGTTGTTGTTGTTGGTATTGTTGTGTACTGTTCAGTCTTGGTTGCAACAACGAGTCATCTGTATATAGCAATCTTGGCTTTTGTACAGATCAAAGGGTGACATGTTTTCTGATTTTGTCTTATTGATAGCTGATGAGGAAGGACAACTTGCTCTTAGATCAAGTTGTCCCCATTTCCTCATTGTCAGGTTATCAATTTAGAACTGATGCATGTTGGTGTCAGAGCAGCATTGTAAATGCCCTGGAGGGGATTTGGTTCCTGGAGCTGTTATGGAGAACTCTGTCGTTTCTATGTCTGGGATCCAGGAGTCAAGGCTGGACGGTCAGTGTCTAGTTCCCTGGAGCCCAAGTTATTTCCACATGACATACATTCAGGGTGGGAGATGGCCCTGTGTTATAAACAAGTATGAGTTCTTATCCCTAGTAGATAAGAGCTTGTTTTTATACGTACAATTTCCTCTTTGCTTAATATGTCTTTGCAGGAGGAAGTGGTGCTACATTATATTGCTGGTGGATTTCGGGGGTGGAGAGAAAAGAAACCAGACTCCCAACAAAAACTAAGAATATATCTGCTCAAGCATAGCTAAAGGAAAAAAAGTTTCTTTAAAAAAAAAAGATTAAATAAAAGACGTAATTAAAGGGATAAAGTGGGGCTGGGAGAGATAGCATAGAGATCAGGTGACTGTCCTTCCTGTAGAAGGTAGGTGGTTCAGAGCCTGGCATCCCCTATAGTCCCCATGCCCACCAGGGACGTTCTCCAAGCATAGAGCTAGGAGCATCCTCCGAGTGCCACCAGGAGTGACCCAAAAGAAGCAAAAAGAAATCAAATCAAATAACAAAAACTAAAACAAAACTAAACAAACAAGCAAAAGAAACTAACAAGAATAAAAAAGAAAAGAAAAAAGAAAAAAAAAAAAGAAAAAGGGAGAAAGTGATGCAGGAGATCACTTTACATATGGGGAGAAACAGGATAAGAGGTAGTGTTATATAAGTCTATACTTATGATGAAAGTATAGGCTTCCCCATTGTCTTTTGAGATTTCCTTGTGAGGTGTGGGGTCCAGGCAGGGAGGTTTTGGGTAGAGTTCTTGCAGTGAGGGTCCTTTGGAGCTAATCCGGTATCAAGCTACAGTCCACATTAGGGAGAGGTGATTAGGAGGCCCACACTGCATGAGTCTGTCAGGGTGTTGGTTGTATTTCTTTCCAGGAACTAGGTGAGAGCTTGAATGGGTGTCACTTCACTTGGGTAGTGGGTACTGGCTCATTGGGGTAGGAGGTCTGTCTTGATGCCTCATGGATTAAGAACTGAGGGTGAAGAGTTATAGTGTGGTGGGGATATCAGGGTGGGATTAAGGGATGAAGAAATAGTCGGATTTCTGGAGAAGGGAGAGGGGATAGTATATAGGAGGGGTTATATAGGGTATAAGTATGGGTTGTTTGTGGTTTAGGTTTGTCCCTTAAGGAGGATTCCTATCTCTGTGTGCTCCTGCACACATATAAACATATAGAAGTTAGCTTACATGTATATTAATGTAGAGAGGTGTGGAGTGCAAGAGGTGCACTGAGTACTAAGTATAGTACTTTAACGGAAAGGAAAATAATAGTTCAACTTTTGGGTATGTATAGGTTTCGTGTCTTGAGTACTGACCATTATGTTAGTGAGGTCTATCTATATAGGTATTTACCCTTTTCAGTTTTGTCCACAGCACCCTATATGTCAGCTTTCCTTTCCTATAGAGGAGGTAACCATGTGGATTTTATTTGACATAGATTGAGTTGATGATAGTGAGGAGGAGAAGGTGGAAGAAGAGGGAGACAAGAAGAGAGAATAGGAAAAACAAAACAAAACAACAATCAAACACCACCAACAACAAAAATCCGAAGTAATGAGAAGAGAGGGTATAAGAGTAAGGGCGTGTTAGTTTGGTTGAAAGGGTTTGATGCTTGGGCCCTGTGGTAAAAATCTGTAGGTCTCGGTTGTTGCTTTGGTGATCTGGCTGGTCATGTGCTTCAGGTCCTAAAGGAAGGCATAATCTAGAGATAATGGGTATGTTAAAGAGTTTTATCTGGACATTTTCATGATTCAAGCAGAGTATGGTGCCTCGTGTGACTGAGCACCGAGGTACCACCATAGATTGTTCACACTTTGTATCCAGGAACCCCTTGTGCCGCCCCAGGAAACCTCACAGATGCTCCCTCCACTATTTTCTTAGTTCTCACCCAGCCCTCCACAATGATCAAAGATAGGTCAGATTTTGAGCTCTGCTGCATTTGGCCATTTATAATTCCTTTTCCTTCTCAATAAATTTATTCAGTTTGGTATTTTTCAAAGTAATCTGCATAGTGGCAATTTGTATGGTATTTATACATGCAGTTAATGATAAAGGCATAATTTTCTAGATGATAACTTGGTTTAACAAAAGCTCATTAATTTGCATTTTCTGTATGATCACAGCTCCTATATATAGCTTTCAGTACTGCATGAGTTAAGTTTTTCTGAGCTGGAGAAATAGTATAGATTATACTATAGTATAGATTACTATATCTATACTATAGTATAGAAGGGTGCTTTCCTTTTAAGTTTTTCCAGGTTTGGTTTTCATCATCCCACATGGTCTTCTGAGTCCCTCCAGAAGTAATCCTTGAGTAAATAGCCAGGAGCAAAACCTGAGTAGTGCTAAGTTGCTCCTGGCTTGGAGGACCATATGGGACACCGGGGGATCAAACCGCGGTCCGTCCAAGACTAGCGCAGGCAAGGCAGGCGCACCTTACCTTTAGCGCCACCGCCCGGCCCCTAGAAAAGGCTTTGAATGTGTGAGTTTCCCCCATTCATTCCCCAACACTGTGTGATTCATGAGAGTGACCCCAAGTAAAGGAAGCAATTTCTTTTATTTTTTTTTTCAGTTTAGCTGAAAATTGCACTCAAGAGCATTTTAAAAAAAATTTTGGGGGTGTTATTTAGAAGCAAGATAATTTGATTTTTTTTCACATATGTGAAACCAAGAAACTATCACCAAAGTAAAAACAATACAAAGATAGCATCACTAAACAGTTCTATATACAACTATAGTCTCCTTTTCCTACCTCCCTGATTAGAGTAAAATAGTTGATATACTTTTGTTTAAGTATTAAGAATAATTATTTAAAAATACATGAGTATTTATATTGTTTATTACTCTTAATTCTTCATATCTTCTTTATTTCTCAAATCATATATATTATCAACATTCTATCAGATATATCAGATGTATACAAAAATATATAATACATCTTTTTAAAGTATGTATCACTTTAAAATAAAATATCCTTACACAATATATTTCTATTATCCTTAATAATAATTATATATTATCACCATTGACTAACTTTGTATACACTTAAACATTCCACATGTTATTATTGAGGGTTTTTTTTGAACATTTTATTAGTGTATAAACATGTTTATTTTCCCTCTTTTTTTGGTTTTGGGGCCACAATAATCTATGCTCATGGCTCTTTACTCAGGATTACTCCTGGTGGTACTCAAGGCATGAAAGATTGTGATAGAGATCAAACCCAAGTCATCTGTATGAAGGTAAGTGTCTTAGCTTTCATTATACTATCTCTCAGAGTCTCCTAATATAACTAAGTAGTGTGTTAAAACTTGCCATTATTTTATTAGTCTGGTGATCACCATTTCTTTGAATATCCATAGTTTTATTTGATACCGTTGTACTTCTCTTTAAAGGCTTTGCTTAAAGAAATTTTTCTAAGGTGGACTTTCTGATAATAAACTCAATAAGCTTTTCTCATCTATAGTGTGCATTTTCTATTTAATGTTGAACAATATTTTCATAATGTGAAATATCTGGATTCACAATTTCTTATTTTCTTTAAATACGTTAGTGTTGCCTTTATACTGCATGTTTGCTTATTTTGTCAAGAAACTTAGACTAGGGGCTGGAGAGATAGCACAGCAGTAGGGCATTTGCCTTGCAGGCAGCAGACCCAGGACGGACCTGGGTTTGATTACTGGCATCCCATATGCCGAGCCAGCCAGGTGTGACTTTTGAGTGCAGAGCCAGGAGTAACTCTGAGCATTGCTGGGTGTGGCCAAAAACAAACAAAATAAAATCTTTGTGCTATTATTTCAACAAAGTAAGATATTTTTGGCTTTTTACTAGATTTTGATAGAACCCAATTTGGGCTAAATTTTCACTTGTAGGTAGGAAGGAACCTCATTGTTTTCATCAAACTCCTTTGAATTAAGACATGTTTTTAGTCCGTTTGATGGGATTAGATTCTTCATAGCATTGTTTGAGATCTAAACAATATTTATACTTTTTCATATCATTCCTAAGCGTTTTAGAGTCCTGGCCACAGGCATTCTCTTAGGCTTACAAAGAGCACAGGAACCTGACTCTTCAAAGGTAGTCTCTGTAGGTTTCTTTTGTTTTTGTTTTTGTTTTGTTTTGTTTTATAGGCACAATAAGTAGTGGGGAAGTTGGAAAGTGAATTCCTTGGCCTAGGAGATAAAAAGTTTCTCCACCCTTGAAGCATACTCTCATGGGAGCAACTATAGGCTCCATACATGCTCATTCAAGAACCACAAGGTCTTTTTTATGGTGCCAGAAAACTTTCTGCTCAATTGTAGATGACAAAATCAGTCCTATGTAGCTAGAGATCTTGGTATTTGTGTAGGACATAGGACAAAAGCTAAGATAGAATTTTTCTGTACAGTTCTAGAAGTTCTGTTCTATCACGTTTGTTGTAATTGGTCTTCTGTAATTAGTGATCTTGTTTTTTTTTTTTTTTTTTTTTTTTTTTTGCACAGATCCTAGGTTGAAGCCTAGAATAAGTCTTTCCTTATGGCTCCAGAAGTTCTGCTCAGTCAAGGTTGTCAAAATCAGAACTCTGGGTTTTTTGTTTTGATTTGTTATATTTTATTATGTTTTTTTTCTTTTTTTCTTTCTTTCTTTCTTGTAGTTGTTGTTCTGCTGATGATCTTTTATTGCTGCTGTTGTGTTTTTTGGTCATTAGTTGTTTTACTTGTTTTTGTTTTTCCCTTCCTTCTTTTGAATTGATATTTACAGCCTCTAGGCAGATTCCTTCCAGCTTTTTTTCTTTTTTCTTTACTTTTTCCAGCAGAACCACAGAACTTGGATCATCTTGTTCTCCCTCATAAATTGAGGAGATAAAAAGGATGGCACTAGGGCCAAACAGTTATATGAACACTGAGTGGAAATAAAAATGATAAAAGCTAAGCACCAAACCAAAAGTCAATGACACCAGAATCAATACCCAATCTACAACAAGGTATACAGAAAGGAGACCTGTTACACTAGCAGTCTATGGGCAAAGGAGGGGGGTATAGGATGTATGCTGAGAACAGGGTGGAGGGAGGACAACACAGGTGGTGGGAATGGCCCTAATTCATTGTCACTATGTACTTTAGATATTACTATGAAAAACTTATCATCCACTTTGATCACAATATTTTTTTTAAAAAAGGTAGTCTCTGTAGAAATACACAGTATTCTGATGGTTCCATTCTCTTTAGTAAAATCTCTGATATTTGCCTGTTTACTGAATTCTGAGTTATACTTCCTCACTTTAGAGTCATTGATCCTAGGTTTCTCATCATTGTATCAATACCCAAAAACTAACTCAAAGTAGGAAACTTGAATAATACTAGATCTTATTCATTAATAGCTTGTCTCTTGGAAATAGTCTCCTTAATTGAGAGAAATACACTAGTTTATAATTTTTCTATATTGGGTCTTTTGTGTATATGTAGTTTTTAGTTAAGAGACTAAATTAGTTTTGCTACTCAGTCCTATTTGAAGCATTGATTTTGTTTTATTCGCATGTTATTGGTACTACTAATTTACAAATTGATAAAAGCTGCCTTGGAAGATGTTCCTGCTTGTTCTTAATTTGCTATTTAAATAATGGTTTCTAATTTCTAAGCTCTTTATTATGACAACATAAGGGAATTTTTAGGTCCTGGTTTACAGAACTGAGATGGCACATGTGGGAATTGGTGGGCAGAAACAATGAAGTGGACTTGGAAAAGCTTTAGGTTATTAGTTCAATGGCTCAGACATTTTGGAGATGGAGAGGTAGATCTATCAAAGTGTGCATCAAAGTGTAAGTGTTAACACTATTGTAAACATATGACCCAATCTATAATAATTAAAATTTAAAAAATTTATATGGAAGGTGGTTTTTGTTGGGAGTTAAAAAAGGATCTCAGGGCATTGGTGGAAGGAAGCTAATTCCTTGATGGTGGGATGGTGTTGGAACATTGCCTAAAACTCTATTATATTTTTTTAAAAAATTATTGAAACCATTGTGATTTACCTTCATAGCTGGGTCTCAGACAAATACTGAATCATGGCCAATCCCACCACCAGTGTTAACCCGCCTACACCATGTTTTCAAACATGTAACCCCAACCCCCACACTTTGCCCCTCAGCCTACCAGTATAATAAGCCCATTCAAAGTAAAGATTGTTAGAGCTTAGATCTCTTGATTCAATTGTTGTTGACTTTGGCTTGTTATCTAGTTCTGTTCTTTTTTTTTTATCTCCACCAATGTATCTGAGACTCATTGGCCCCTGGCACTCATTCTTCTTTTATTCCTTTTTAATTTTATAGAAAAATGCAGAAATTTGAGGTGAAACAAAGTAATTAATTTACCAAGGTTCTATTTAAAAGGCTAAACATTTCTAAATCTAAAAGATCTCTAACATTTCTTTACTTGAATTACCAAAAGATATTAGGTACCCTTTTCAGCTGCTAGTCTAACAGTTATGACACATTATATTAATGCATTTATTCATAAGTATAATAACACTGTCCTGTACTATAAATGCCTTTTGTAAAGTATACATTTCTTAATATTGTGGAAGTTGTACTCAAGCTTCATTGGCTATAGTACTTGCTTATAATAGTAAACTCTTCAAAATTATCTTCTTTGAAATTTTTTAAAATCCTCTATTTAAACAGCATGTATTACATAGTTAGCATAGTTACCATATACATTTGTTTACAGATAAGTGGGAGCAAAATTATTTTTAAAAATTAAAAAAATGAAGGAATAGAGAAAGGAAGAAGAGAGAAATAGAGAGATGAAAAGAGAGAAAGAAAAAAGAAAGAAAGAAAGAAAGAAAGAAAGAAAGAAAGAAAGAAAGAAAGAAAGAAGGAAGAAATAAGGAAGGAAGAACAAAGAAAGAAAGAAAGAAGGAAGAAATAAGGAAGGAAGAACAAAGAAAGAAAGAAAAGAAAGGAAAGAAAGAAAGAAAGAAAAGAAAGAAAGAAAGAAAAGAAAGAAAGAAAGAAAGAAAGAAAGAAAGAAAGAAAGAAAGAAAGAAAGAAAGAAAGAAAGAAAGAAAGAAAGAAAGAAAGAAAGAAAGAAAGAAAGAAAGAAAGAAGAAAGACAGTGACAAGCAAATTTGTGAAAATTAAGTCATTAAGTCATTGTTAGATGGTTTAGTAAGCTTTTGTTGCTAATTGACCATTCTATTACTTCATTTGTTTCAGAACATTAGGGAACTTAGAATTAGTTCTAGAATGATTGGATTCAAATCTTGATAACAAGAGCTTCTTTTTTCTCAGACAGAAGAGTGTTTATTATATCATTATATATTTTATTATGGAGCCGCATCATTAATTTAAAAAAAATTACTGGGTTGGTGCATTAATAAAGAGGGAGGGTTCTTGCCTAGTATGTGACCAATCTAGGGCTGACCTCTAGCACCTCATTTGATCCCTGGAGTTCACCAAAGTGATCACTGAGCACAAAGCCAGCAGAAAGTTCTGAATATATTCAAGTGTGCCACCCACCAAAAAACAAACAAACAAACAAAAACTTGAAGAGCTGACCTGATTTAGAAACCACTGAAGCACTTGAGGGTAGGACTAAATGTGAGCAATGTCAGAAATCAACCAGCTGTGCAAACTACTGTCAGGCAAATTCTAAGGTCTATTATCTGCTACTTCAGATATGTGTTCTCCAAAGCACCTGTATCCTTTGTTCTGAAAACAATGTTTTAAATACATTTTAAGTAAGGACTTTAAATAGTGTTTTAGACTGGATTCATGACAGCATCCAACTTATATGACTGTAAATATTTCCAGAACACAATAAACTGCACTTCTATGCCAAAACTCTTTATACAGGATGTCACTTTAGATGGTAATTATATTGCATAAAGGAGACAGATTTTGCAGCCTCAAAAGTGGAAAGAATATACTGTTATAGTTGTCATCCACCCCCACAGTCACAGCCTCTAAAAACATGAATTGTATTACTTCTTGATTAATCTTCATTTCACACTTATTATTCTTTAAAAATTTTTACCTATTCTAATTTGAGTATAATAGAGCATAACTCTTAGAGAAAAGGTAGTTATTTCAATCATATTTTTCTAGAAAAAAAGAAACAAATGTTTTTAAATATATGATTTTCTTATCATTTATTTTAACACTTTTTATAAATGATAATTTGCATGTATTTTTAGTATTCATATTTCAGTATAGTTTAGGTAGATGATTAACGTAAGGAGGAAAGAAGGAAGGAAGGAAGGATGAAGGAAGGAAGGAAAGAAGGAAGGAAGGAAGGAAGGAAAGAAGGAAGGAAGGAAGGAAGGAAGGAAGGAAGGAAGGAAGGAAGGAAGGAAGGAAGGAAGGAAGGAAGGAAGGAAGGAAGGAAGCTGTGAGCTATTTTGGGATTGTATAATTTTTATTTGAAGCACCTTGTTTTAAAGTACTGTTACGATACATTTTTATGTACACAGCATTCTAATACCACATTCTCCACTAGAGTGACACTTATTCTTCACCATTTTCTAAGAATCCCCTTCCTCTTCTTGGGATCACCAAGAAGCTAAGCTGCCCCTGTTCTTGGTAAGCCCAGTTCTGTAGACCAAATCTCAAATTCTATTGCATCTAATTTTTAGTTATTAATACATCTACCATGTTTCTTCATATTCCACATATGAGACATATTATATATCTATATCTATATCTATATATATGTCACTTTCCTTCACTCATTATGCCCCTCTCTAGTAACATACACAGACACAGACACACACACACACACACACACACACACACACACACATATATATAAATGGCAAATCACATGATTTTTTTTTTTTTTTTTTGGTTTTTGGGTCACACCTGGCAGTGCTCAGGGGTTATTCCTGGCTCCAGGCTCAGAAATTGCTCCTGGCAGGCACGGGGGACCATATGGGACGCCGGGATTCCAACCGGTGACCTCCTGCATGAAAGGCAAACGCCTTACCTCCATGCTATCTCTCCGGCCCCACATGATTTTTTTTCTTTTGGTCAAATCCTATTTCATTATGCACATCTACAACAGTTTCTTTATCCATTATCTGTTCTTGGGAACATAGATTATTTCGTATCTTGGCTATTGTATATTACTGCATTAAACATAAGAGCACATCTGCCATTTTGGAGATTCAGTATAGTTCTTAATTACATATAAAGAGAAGTGTTTGGAATTTTGTACAGACTCATTGTTGTTAAGAAATTACTTTTATTTTATTTCATATCCTAGCTATTGTAATAAGTGCTGCAATGGTATATGTTTGCATTATGGTGTATGTCTGTCCTTTAGACTTTTCTAATTTCTTTATTTAAACACTGTTTACAAAGTTGTTCATAATACTTCTAAGATTTTTTTCAGTTACAAAGTTGTTCATGATAGAATTTCAGTCATACAATGTACAGTACCCTTCAGCAGTGCACATTTCCTATTAACAGTGTCCAGTTTTCCTTTTACCCTCCCACCTGCCTGTCTTGGGGCAGACATTTTACTTCTTTCTCTCCCTTTCTTTCTTTCTTTCTTTCTTTCTTTCTTTCTTTCTTTCTTTTCTTTCTTTCTTTCTTTCTTTCTTTCTTTCTTTCTTTCTTTCTTTCTTTCTTTCTTTCTTTCTTTCTTTCTTTCTTTCTTTCTTTCTTTCTTTCTTTCTTTCTTTCTTTCTTTCTTTCTTTCTTTCTTTCTTTCTTTCTTTCTTTCTTTCTTTCTTTCTTTCTTTCTTTCTTTCTTTCTTTCTTTCTTTCTTTCTTTCTTTCTTTCTTTCTTTCTTTCTTTCTTTCTTTCTTTCTTTCTTTCTTTCTTTCTTTCTTTCTTTCGTGCTTTTCCTTCCTGCCTTCGTTGCTTCCTTCCTTCCTTCCTTCCTTCCTTCCTTCCTTCCTTCCTTCCTTCCTTCCTTCCTTCCTTCCTTCCTTCCTTCCTTCCTTCCTTCCTTCCTTCCTTCCTTCCTTCCTTCCTTCCTTCTTTCTTTCTTTCTTTCTCTCTCCCTCTTATGGTTTTCCTTTTAGACACTGTGGTTTGCAGTAGTATTACTAAAGGAGTATCACATGTATCGCTTTATCTCCTTTCAGCACCCACTTCTTATTTACAGTGATCATTTCCAACTATAATTGTCATAGTTCTCTAATCACACTCTTTCACTATTTGTGGCAAACTTCCTATCATAGACTGGCCCTCCTGGCCTTCATATCTATTATCTCTGGATATAACTATCTTTTTTATCCCACAAATGAGTTATTATCCTATGTCTATCTCTCTCCCTCTAACTCACTTCACTCAGCATAATGCTATTGTATCTATCCATGGTTATGCAAACTTTATTACCACATTTTCCCTAAGAGCTGTGTAATATTCTATTTTGTACATGCACCACATGTTTGGTGCATATTTGCACCAAACACATATTTGGTTTATCCACATATTTGGTTCAGCACCCATTCATGATTAAAACTTAAGATTCTTAAAAAATAGTGTTTAGAAATCAGTGGGGTAATTGCTAAGAATAAAGGTTTTTGGATTGTATGAAAACTCATATTTTAGGTTTTTGAGGAGTATTCATATTTCTTTCCAAAAACTTTGAACCAGTCAACATTCCAATCAGCACTGGGTGGATATTTCTTCTACTTATTTTTCTGATTTTTCTTTTATAATTTTTTTTGTTCTTTATGTGTGCCAATCTCAATATTCTGAGGTAAAATCCCACTGTGAGGTGTTGGTTTGATTTGCTACTTCTCTGATAATAAGGAACGTTATTTTTTTAGGATAAATCCAATTTTATTAAATGATTACAAAAAATTCTAAAAATGCTGAAAAGAAAATAATTAACCTAAGTACATATATCATAGCTGAGAATATACTTGTTCTTTCTTGTGAGATGTTTGAAGGAGAGAGATTTTATGATAATAAATACTGAATGTTCTTTTCAAGATAACATAAACGTATAAAATTTTGGGCAAGTTATTTATTGTAGCGTGATACCACATAATTTATCTTGTAAAAATATTGTACAAATAATATAATATCTATGCTTTTGAGATATTTAAAAGAATAAAATATTTTTACCACTAAATATTTCACTGGAATTAAATATTCTATGGTTCACCTAGTTTTAACATGTAATATCTTGAAAGTCACTGGAAACTTCTTTTCTGTAACTATTTGATAAAAACACACACACACAAAAGTGATTTCACACTGGAATTTTCTTTTTTTTTTTTTTTTTTGGTTTTTGGGCCACACCCGGTGATGCTCAGGGGTTACTCCTGGTGCGCTCAGAAGTTGCTCCTGGCTTGGGGGGACCATATGGGACGCCGGGGGATCGAACCGCGGTCCGTCCTAGGCTAGCGCAGGTAAGGCAGGCACCTTACCTTTAGCGCCACCGCCCGGCCCCCACACTGGAATTTTCAATCCTAATAAGTTTTCTTTATTAATTTAGAAAATGTATAAAATTGCTACAATGTTTTTTTTTAATTTTAAGCTACTTTTATACATGTAAAAAGTATTTTTTGTTTTTTATAATAATTTTTATTTTGACCAAAGTGGATTACAAATCTTTTATAGTAACACTTTAGGCAGATAGTGACATTGAATCAGGGGCATTTCCTCCACCCTTGTTTCCAGCATGCATTCCATATCCCATTCCTTTACCCCCCCCCAGTAGTATAAGTGGTCCCCTCTGAGTCTAGCTTGCTCTAGATTGGGTATCAATTCTGTTGTCATTGGCTTTGGGTTTGGTGTTTAAATCTGATCATATTTTTAATACTTATTTACATCTGTATGTCTTCTTTAATGAAGTGTTTGTGCATATCCTCTCATTTAATTGGGGGTGTTTTGTGGTTATTGTTATTAAGTTTTACAAGTACATTATGTATCTTCTATAATAATCTTTTGTCAAATTTATTGTGGCCATTTTCCCCCTAGTCTGTGCAGTATCATTTTATTATATTAATTTCTTTTGAATTGCAGAAGATTATTAATTTGATAACATCCCACTTGTTTATATTTAATTCTAATCTCTTGGCAAGAGTGAATCTTTGAAAATTTCTCTATATCCAATGTTAAGGGTTCTGATTGTTTTTCCTTAATATGTTTTATAATTTGAGGTATGTATCTATTTCTTTAATCCATTTTGAATTGACTTGTACATCCTGTGAGATAAGGTATGAGTTTATGTAAAAGTTTTTTTTGAAAATTTTCACTATTTTAGGGGGGGCACAGCCGATGACGCTCAGGGGTTACTCCTGGCTATGCACTCAGAAATTGCTCCTGGCTTTGGGGACCAAATGGGATGCTGGGGGGTCGAACCATGGTCTGTCCTATGTTAGCGAGTGCAAGGCAAACACCCTAAAATTTGCACCGCCAATCAGGCCCCATTTTTCACTATTTTTTTAATGAGATTTTTCCTTCTTTACTTTATACTCTAGATTTTTAACTGACAATTAGCTACCAATAGAATGAGGTTAATATATCTTTATAGTGTAATTTAAAGTTAAGAGTAAACCTACCATCTCTTTTTGGTATTATTTGACTATTTAGCAATGGTAGTGGTGAGGTAGTTATTTCATATAAATTTCTATGCTTCTAAAAGTTTTACTAATTTCATACTGATTTTATTCAACCTGTAAAGTGATTTGGATGTGTTATCTGATAATAATGATGATTTTTTAATAAATTGTATGCTTAAATTTTCTTTTCTTTTTTTTTTCTGGCCACACCTGTTTGGTGCTCAGGGGTTACTCCTGAATAAGCACTCAGAAATCGCCCCTAACTTGGAGGGACCATATGGGATGCCGGGGAATTGAACCGCGGCCAAGATCTTTCCTTGGCTAGCGCTTGCAAGGCAGACACCTTACCTCTAGCGCCACCTTACCGGCCCCCCTCAATTTTTATTTTTGCTTAAATTTTCTTGCCATTTTTTTATGTTAGAAGTAATTTCTAGTTTTCTTTTTATAACTGTTTTTGCATCTTTTTTAAAGCTGATTACCAAAATCTTAATTTTTTGAGACTCAGTTGTGAATTAATATATACTTTATTATCTCTCTTCTGCTTTATTTTTTTTTTCATGTAGAAACGACATGACTTTCTGCAATTTTATTACGTACATGACACTTTAGTTCTCAAGTTTATTATTTATGAAAAGTCTATTGCCAGTTCTTTAGGGTCGTTTTATGTATAACTTCACATGTCATCCACAAATTGTGAGTATGACTTCTTTTCTCTAAGAACGCTTTCTTATTTAATTGTTATGACAATGACTTCTGGTACTAGATAAAATAATAGTGATGAAAATGTACTCTCTTGGGGCCAGAGAGATAGCATGGAGGATGGGTGTTTGCCTTTCATGTGGAAGGTCATTGGTTCGAATCACAGTGTCCCATATGGTTCCCCAAGCCTGACAGGGCAATTTCTGAATGTGGAGCAGGGAGTAACCCCTGTGCACTGTCGGTGTGACACAAAAAACAAAACAAAAAAAAAAAAAAAGAAAAGAAAAGAAAAGAAAATGTACTCTCTTTTCTTTGCCTTATTTAGAAGACAGACTTCTAAATTTTAGTATTTAATATGAGTTTAGCTATTTATTTGTGGCAAAAATAATAAATATGCATTTTATATATAAACATAATATGTTATAAAATGAACATGTACATTTTGTCTATAAATTTAATTATTTTAAGGAAAGTTTTTCTATTCCCATTTTTACTGATCAATTTAATCAAGAATAGATAATCTATAGTGCAAAAGGATATTTCTGCATATGATTATATATTTTCTCTTGTATTGATGCATTTTGTAACACTAATGAACTTGTGTATAGTAAACCATTCTTGCATCCCTTTGATAAGTCCTACTTATTCATGTATATGATATATTAAATGTACTGTTATGTTTAATTTGATTACATTTTGTGGAGGATCTTTGCATCTATGATCATCAGGATAAAGGCCTATTGTTTTCTTTATTAGTGTTTTTTATGCTTTCGATATCAATGAGAAGGATAGGAAGTAGGTTTCTTTAAAGATTTGTAAAAATATTTAATGTAACCATTTGTGCCTGGACTTTTGTTATGGGAGGGAGACTTTTGATTATCTTTTTCATTCCCTTGCTTATAATTGGTCTAGTAGGTTACTCCTTTTTCTTGAGTCAGTCTCAAAAAGCTATAAGAAACCAAAAATACATCAATTTCTCTTTGGGTTTTCAGTTTTGACACTAGTAATAATGAAGAAACAATTTATCAAAATCTATGGACACAGGCAAAGAAGTAATAAGAGGGAACTGATAGCAATACAGGCCTATATATAGAAAAAGAAAAAGATAAAATCAATTACTGTATTTTCCGGCATATCAGACGACTGGGAGTATAAGACAACCCCCTAATTTTGCAGTTAAAACAGAATTAGGCCTATATTCGCAGTATCAGACAGAACGTTCCTGTGCTGAAACTGTATGTATCACAGTGAGCCAATCACAACAAGCAAAGGTTCAAAGGTTATACTGTAATAGACTTCTTCTCTGACTCTGGCCAATCTGAGCAGACTTATTACAGTGTAGATTCGGGTCCAAAACATTGTCTAATTTGCATGCATAAAAGGCCTGCTTGGATTGGCTGAGTTAGAGAGGCGGTGGAGCAGCCTTGCAGTGATTGGTCCCTTATCATAGGCACCTTTTCTGGCAATTCCATGGTGGCGTCAGTTAATCTCCCCCACTACATGAACCAAACAACACCCCATCCTTGAACCACCAACACGGTTAGCTGGGTTTTGCCAGAAGTGGCCCCCAAATCTCCTGAGTACTGTTTGGGTGCCCCCAAAAAAGAGATTTAAAAACTCTGCGGCCTGATTTTTTTGTTTTGCAGCATATTGAAATATTTTTCAGGATATACTCGGCATATAAGACGACCCCCGATTTTCGGTTGACTTTTTTTTGTTTCAAAAGTCATCTTATACACCAGAAAATATGGTACTAAAAAACACACGAGATGTCTAGAAAACCAACAACAGATAAATCCAAACACTAGTATAAGAAAAGAAATGATAAAAATCAGAGCAGAAATTGACAATATAGAAACCAAGAAAGCAATACAAAGAATGAATTAAAGCAGAAGTAGGTTGTTTTAAAGATTAAAGAAGATTGACAAACTGTTAGCTAGAATCAAGAAGGGGGAAAGTGAAAGTGCTCAAATAAATCAGATTAGAAACTAAAGTGTAGAACTTACAGCAGAAATCGAAAATACAAGACACAATGAAAGCTTTCTATGTACAACTTTACTCTGTTAAGCTAATGATCTAGACATGATGAACAGATCCCTAAAACATGCAATCTTTCAAAACAAAATGAGGAGTAAGTTAGAAGGCTGAACAATAATAAGCAAGGAAATCAAAAAATATTTAAGAATTACCACAAGAATAAAAGTCCTTTCCTAGATAGGTTTTAGGTTGTTACCAACCCTTCAGAGAAAAGTTGTTTCTGGGCTAGTATGTTTTTGTTGGGTTTCAGTCTGGTTGACCTATCAAGTGTTGACAGGGTCCTTTTGAGGTCTCCCAAAATTATTGTGTTATTATTGATGTCTTTTTTGAGATTTGTCAATAATTGTATTAGATAATTTTCTGGTCTCTCATTGGGTGCATATATGTTTAATAGTTTTATTTTGTCCTGTTGCACATATCCCTTGATTAGTACAAAGTGTCCATCATTGTCCCTTACCACTTTTCTGAGTATAAAATTGGTGTCATCAGATATTAATATGGCCACCCCAGCTTTTTTAAGGGTGTTGTTTGCTTGGATGATGTTCTTCCAGACTTTGATTTTGAGTCTATGTTTGTTCTGATTATTCAAGTGTGTTTCTTATAGGCAGCAGAAGGTTGGATTCATCTTTTTGACACATTTTCCACTCTGTGTCTTTTAATTGGTGAATTTAGTCCATTGACATTGAGGGAGATGATTGTCATAGAATTTAATGTCATCTTTGTAGGTAAGTTTGATGTGTTTTTTGGTCTCTCTTGTCTTAAAGTAGACCTTTCAGTTTTTTCTTTAAGGCTGTTTTTTTCATCTGTGAAGTTTCTGAGCTGTTGTTTATCATGAAGCTATGTATCCTTCCTTAAAACCTGAATGTGACTGTCAGCAAGATGGGAAAGAAAGGAACCTTTCTCAATGTAGTTGAAGCCATCTACCAAAGCCAATGGCAAATATTATCCTCAATTTAGAAAAACTAAAAGCCTTTCCTCTAAATTCTGGTACAAGACAAGGCTGTCTGCTTTCACTACTTCTCTTCAACATAGTACTGGAAGTACTTGCTATAGCACTCAGGCAAGAAAAAGATAACAAAGGAATCCAGATAGCAAAGGAAGAAGTCAAGCTCTCACTGTTTGCAGATGACAAGATACTCTACTTAGAACCCTAAACACTCTACTGAAAAGCTTCTAGAAACAATAGATGCATATAGCAAGGTGGCAGGCTACAAAATTAACACATAGAAATCAATGGCCTTTTTATACACCAATAATATAGGGAAGAGATGGACATTATGAAGGCAATCACATTCACATTAGTGCCACACAAACTCAAGTATCTTGGAGTCAACTTGACCAAAGATATTAAGGACCTGTACAAAGAAAACTATAAAGTCCTGCTCCAAGAAGTAAGAGAGGACACACGGAAATGGAAACACATACCCTGCTCATGGATTGGCAGGATTAACATCATTAAAATGGCAATACTCCTCAAAGCATTATACAGATTTAATGCGATCCCTCTAAAGACACCCATGATATTCTTCAAAGAAGTGTATCAAACACTTATGAAGTTCATCTGAAACAATAAACACCCTTGAATAGCTAAAGCACTTCTAGGGAAAAAGAGTATGGGAGACTTTACTTTCCCCAACTTTAAATTGTACTATAAAGCAATAGTTATCAAAACAGCATGGTATTGGAATAAAGACAGATCCTCAGGTCAGTGGAATAGGCTTGAGTTATCAGAGAATGCTCCCCAGACATACAAACACCTAATTTTTGACAAAGGAGCAAGAAATCCTAAGTAGAGCAGGGAAAACCTCTTCAACAAGTGGTGCTGACAGAACTGGTTAGTCACTTGCAAGAGAGCGAACATAGACCCCACCAATTAACATAATGTACAAAGGTAAAATCCAAATGGATTAAAGACCTTGATATCAGACCTGATATCATAAGGTATATAGAACAACACGTAGGTAAAACACTCCATGACATTGAGACTAAAGGCATCTTCAAGGTGGAAACTGCACTTTCCAAACAATTGGAAGTAGAGATAAACAGATGGGAATATATTAAGCTGAGAAGCTTCTGCACCTCAAAAGAAATAGTGCCCAGGATACAAGCGCCACCCACTGAATGGGAGAAACTATTCACCCAATACCCATCAGATAAGGGGCTAATCACCAAAATATATAGGGCACTGACAGAATTTTATAAGAAAAAAACATCTAATCCCATCAAAAAATGGGGAGAATAAATGAACAAACACTTTGATAAAAAAAGAAATACAAAGGGCCAAAAGACACATGAAAAAATGCTCCTCATCACTAATCATCAGGGACATGCAAATCAAAACAATGATGAGCCACCATCTCACACCACAGAGATTGGCACAACATCACAAAGAATGAGAACAAGCAGTGTTGACAGGGATGTGGAGAGAAAGGAACTCATCCACTGCTGGTGGGAATGCCGTCTAGTTCAATCTTTATGGAAAGCAATATGGAGATTCCTCCAAAAACTGGAAATTGAGCTCCCAATCGACCTAGCTTTACTATTCCTATGAATATACCCTAGGAACACAAAAATACAATACAAAACACCCTTCCTTACATCTATACTCATTGCAGCACTATTTACCATAGCAAGACTCTGGAAACAGCCAAGATACCCTTTAATAGATGAATGGCTAAAGAAACTGTGGTACATATACACAATGGAATATTATGCAGCTGTCAGGAGAGATGAAGTCATGAAATTTTCCTATACATGGATGTACATGGAATTTATTATGCTGAGTGAAATAAGTAAGAGAGAGATAGACACAGAATTGTCTCACTCATCTATGGGTTTTAAGAAAAATGAAAGACTTTCTTGCAATAATAATTTTCAGACACAAAAGAGAAAAGAGCTAGAAGTTACAGCTCACCTCACGAAGCTCACCACAAACAGGGATAGTTTAGTTAGAGAAATAACTACGTTTTGAACTATCCTAATAATGAGAATGTAAGAGGGAAATAGGAAGCCTGTCTAGAGTACAGGCGGGGGTTGGGTGGGAAGGAGTGAGATTTGGGACATTGGTGATGGGAATGTTGCACTGGTGATCGGTGGTGTTCTTTACATGACTGAAACCCAAACACAATCATGTATGTAATAAAGTTGTTTAAATAAAAAAAGAATAAAAAGTATTATGACTTTTCTGAAGTACACAAGTTAATAATATTAATATAAATACATATTGTGTGCAGTTTGGAAGTCAAAAGAACACTTTATAACATAAAAATGTAATTTTTCATGGAAATAATTAATTGTGGAATTTTACCATGATAGAAGTTACTTGATGTCTTACATTTATTTAGCTAGTATTGCCACTATTAATTAAATGCTTTATATAAGCAAATCACAACACAGATGCAGTCATATTTAATACTTGTGGCAAAATGTCATCATTTGTGTCATTGTTTTAAATTTGAAGAATCAACAGAGAAAAAACTAGACAAAAAGGTAGGTTTTCCACAATCTGGTATCCATTCTCATTATGTCCATTTACTCAAATCAATAGATTGAAGATTAGAAGAGTACATCTCCAAAAAACCAAATATAAAACCACTCAAGATTTTCCTCTCAAATGAGAAAGCAGAAAACTGTGAAATGTAAATGCAAACACACACACAGATATACATACACCAACTCTACCACCAGCACCACCACCACTACCACTGGTACCACAACCACCAAATAAAAACCATGGCATTAATAAAAATTATTTACTTAGTAATATCCTTAATATTTTGACAAAATGTTTATAAGACTATTTAGCTGATGAATAAAAAAATCTTTGAATGTCAAATTGTGCAATTCCCCTACAAATGTTGGAATATATTTGAATTCAAAATACATATATCTATGTTCATTTTTCATATTATTTTCTTGTACCATTACACTCTAAGCTGCAGAATTCCAGTAAGAGCATTTTATATATACAAGGCATGTAAAGAAAAATAAAACTCAATCTCAAACTCAAAGCACAATCTTCAATGACTTAGAAGATATCTGAAGTAAAATAGCATATCTGAGAAAATGTGATGTGGTTTACATAATATTCTTTTAAATTGTAATATAGAATATTGAGTAGTCCATTTAACCTATGTCACTAGGCAACAGATTTTGAGAAGTGAAAGAAAGTCCTAAATGGCTCCTAAATAATATTATCGTTTTGTGGTAGAACATTTATTGCCCTTTTACAAGTGCAGAATATAAAACATAAAATTGAAGAGATGACCTGAGTCAAAACAGTTTAAACTGATGTCTATCCTATTTTAAAGACCCATTTTTCTCATTGCAACACATAGGTTTTCTTATTCAAACAAAGGCATGACTATTTGTGTCTGTGTGCCTATGTATTTATGAGTTTTTATATGCACATATGTGCTTAAATGGAAGGAAATATCCCCTATTAGCTCTAATTTTTATCTCAACTTTTTGAGATAATAATTTGTAAATAATAATTAACAAAATTATAAATGTGTAAAGCATTAGACATTATAATTTTATATATAGATTATATATATGATTTTTATATAGTAAAAGGATTTCCCCCATCAGTTTCTTACCAGTTCCAATGCCCCACATATTAACATATTTTCTTAATATTTATAAGAAAATTTTATTATACAATTAAATATTATCCACTATATTAAGATTATATATGTTGCTATTTTCTTCTGGTTTTCTCCACAATATTATTTTAATATGTTCTTCATTTGGAGGTACAAGCAAAAAATTGAAGGGAATCTTTATTTGTCCTTTATACTCTCATGAGTACCAATAATTAAATTGAGTTCAGCTTTCAGCTTATTCTACTAATTAAATTACTTCCAAAATTTCTCCCTTTATAAATCATAAAACTAATTTCAACTCATCCCCAGAACTTCTCTCAAAACCTTCATTTCACTAATAATATCATTGTTTTTATTTATTTTTATTAATATCTTTATTTAAACACCTTGATTAAAATATGACTGTAGTTGGGCTTCAGTCATGTAAAGAACACCCCCTTCATCAGTGCAACATTCCCATCACCAATATCCCAAGTCTCCTCCTTCCCCCCACCACCTGTACTAGAGACAGGCTTTCTACTTCCCTCATTAATTCACATTATTATGAGAGTTGTCAGTGTAGTTATTTCTTTTTCTTTTTTTAATTTTTATTGTGGTCAAAGTGAATTACAATTTTTTCACAGTAATATTTTAAGCACATAGTGATATTGAATGAGGAGCATTCCCACCACCAGTGTTGTCCTCCCTCCACCTTAGTTCCCTGTATGCATCCCACGGCTCCCTACTTTACCCTTGTAATGCTAGTGCAAATGTTCCCCCCTTGTACAGCTTGTTGTAGATTAGGTATTGATTCTGTTGTCATTGACTTTGGATTTGGTGTTTATGTCTGATCATTTTTTATTTCCACCAAATGAACATACTACTGTCTGGTCTTGGTATCATCTATTTTTCCCCCTCAAATTATGAGGTTCAAATTTTGAGGTGATTCTAGTAATGCTGTTCTATTGGAGATATAAGAAAAGATATGAGAAAAAAAAAGAAAAAAAAAGTAAACAAATAAAGAAAAACTAGGTGTTATAAATAATCCATTTCGAAGAAGAAAGGGATATGAAGGTAACAAAACACAGCAAAACATACAAAATAAACAGACCAGCAACTTCTTGAAAATGGTTGTGTTGTTTCTTCTTTCTTCTTCTTCTTCTTCTTCTTCTTCTTCTTCTTCTTCTTCTTCTTCTTCTTCTTCTTCTTCTTCTTCTTCTTCTTCTTCTTCTTCTTCTTCCTCTTTTTACATAGGTACTATAAACATTGGGGAGAAATGGGAATTCCCTTGGCCTAGGAGATACCGTGTTTTTCCTCCCCTGAAGCATGCTGCCATGGGAACAACTACAGGCTCCATACTCACTCATTTACACACCCCAAGGTCTCAAATGTGGGTGATGCTATTCACTCTCTGTAGCTAGGGATCTTGTTATTTGCGTAGGTCATAGGGCAAAGGCTAGGAGAGAGTTCTTTTTATGGTTCTAGGAGTTCTGTTCCATCACTGTTATTGCAGTCAGTCTTCTGTAGTTGCCATTGTAGTTATTTCTGTAACTGCACTCAATACACTGCAGTGAGCATCATATCGTGAGCTGGACATTCTAGCCCTTATCTCCTACTTCTCTGAGAATTATTGCAAAAACTGTCTTTTATTTTTCTTAATATTTAAGGAGCAACTTTTTATCTCAGACATTGTATTGGCATATTTGTTTTTTTCTATCAGAAATTTATTTTATAATAAAGTCTTACAATAATTATTTTTATAAATATCCATATCATAAATTAACAAGGATATATTATAGTATGTTCGGTATTCTAGATTTCAAGATGTCTGAATATAGAGGAAGTGTATAAAATGTTGTATCTACAAATACACTCAAAGAAAAAACAAACTAGTGCAAAAAAAGATAAATTTGGATAAATAGAATACAAAAGAAACCAAAGGTTCACTTGGTTAATTTATGTGTCCCTGATATAGTTTTAAGACTAAAAGGAATTTTGCAGGATATTGACAAGAAGCTGATTATTATACTAAAAGGTGGTAATTTGTTCTAAATAAATTGCCCATCTATAAAACAGACTGTATCTAAAAATAATTCACTTTCTAGGAGAATATACTGCACACAGCAATTCTGAGAAATCTGGAATATTTCCATGACCATTTACTGTGGATTCTTGTCTTTTAACATCAATGCCTGCTACTTTTGTGATGTGCATAACTTGATGAAGATAATTGACCTTATAGGAAGCATGACTCAATAGTTCAAGTGATAAAAATCTCCATTATCCTTGCTATCTAGACACTACTTACATATGCTTAATACAACACTGACAAGGTCCTTTCATGATCTATAGCTAACACATGACTCCTGGTACACAGATAATCAGATAAGCATATGAGAAGAAAGTTGTAGAGAATCTTAAATTATTCTCTTTGCCATCATGAATACCAACATAATTTCCATTCCCAGGTCCTTTGCATTTTATTACTTTTATATCTCTGTTCTATAGTCTTTTGGTATGTCTTTAAATTTTTTTAATATAATCTTTTTTTTCCTTTTTTTATTTATTTATTTTTATTTAAACACCTTGATTACATACATGATTGTGTTTGGGTTTCAGTCATGTAGAGAGCACCACCGATCACCAGTGCAACATTCCCATCACCAATGTCCCAAGTCTCCCTCCTCCTCACCTGGACCCCTGCCTGTACTCTAAACAGGCTCTCCATTTCCCTCATACATTCTCATTATTAGGACAGTTCAAAATGTAGTTATTTCTCTAACTAAACTCATCACTCTTTGTGGTGAGCTTTTTTAAGTTGATTTCTAGATAATGTACTTCCTGATGTACAATTATGAATGGAACCTTTTTTTTAAATTTTCTCTTGTTTCATTATTTTTATATAGAAAAGCATAGATTTCTGCATTTTGATGTTACAGGTTGTAACTCTATTATGCACTCATCAGATAAGGGGCTATTATCTAAGATATATAAGGTACTGACAGTACTTAACAAGAAAAAAACCATCTAACACCATCCAAAAGTGGGAGAAGAAATGACAGACATTTCCTCAAAGAAGAAATACAGAAAGGCACATGAAAAAATGTTCCAAAACACTAATCATCAGTGAGATGCAAATCAAAACAACAATCACATATCATCTTATGCAACAGAGTCTGGCACATGTCACAAAGAACAAGAACAACCACTGCTGACAAGGATGTGGGGAGAAAAGAACTCTCATTCACTACTGGTCGGAATGTGGACTAGTCCAACCTCTCTTGAAAACTGTGTGAATATTCCTTTAAAAACTTGACATTGAGCTCCCATAATATACAGCAATACCACCCCTAGGGTTATATCCTAGGTGTTGATTTGTTTTCACAAACTAGTTGTTTAGACTTTCATGCAAGTGTTCTAAGAAAGGTTTCTTTCAATATCATTGTTCCTGTTACTACTCTTCTCTGTAATTTAAGGTTCTTTTTTTATTTATTTTTTACTAGCCAAGTTAATTTTATGCATTTGATGGGGTGTTTGGATCTGAGATTAATATTAGCATGGTACAACTGGATCAAGCCAATTTACTCCAGATTGAATTCAGTACAAGGTTCAATATTCATCTCCTTTAGGAAAAAAAGTATTATATGACCCAGGAAAGCCTAAAGACAGTCTTGTTTAGGGTGCAGGAAACGAGGGAAGCTAGTGTTTGTGGAGTTCTTGTTAGAGCTTCTGAGATTGAAGGATGTACTGGAAGTGAGTATGACACTAGATTATATCATACTTATCCTTTTAGTTTCCAGGCACTAAGCTATTTGTAGGTGGGAATTTTGTGGACTCAATTACAATACTTAGCCTGATTATAATAAATTCAGCTTTATTGCACATGATTTTTGAGATTATTAAGTTATATGAACATATATTTAAATGTAATTAAATAATTTTAAACTAAATGTGTTTAAGACAAAAATTCATAAATAATTTAGTGTGACAAAAAGGTACATCAAACAATAAAAGAACATGAAGATATAAAGAGGAGATAAGGCAGTTCTCTCATTCATTAACATACTAACACAATGAAATACTTATTTAATAAAGTGAACAGATGTTTTAGATAAATTTGTTTAGAAATCTCTTATTTTTGTTAAATAATCATGACATAAAGTTATTGATAGATGAGTTTTAGTCATATTTTAGGCATATTTCAACACCAATCCCTCTACTGTTGTCAACAATTATCACCTATGTTCCCATACTCCATCTCCCACACACCCCAACTCCATTTCCTGCCTCCCACCTCGACAGGCACATTACAAAATTCTGTGGTTGCAGCTTGGATTTTGTATTTTCAGTGTTTATTGTAATGTATAAAGGGGAGATGCCAAGATCATTCTTGACCCCAGAATTTAGGGGGAAAAAAGACAAATGAGAAAAATATCTTTATAAAAATTTTAAGATTTATATTTTCTAGTTTTTTAGAAATGTATTTAATTAAATAGCCATGGTTTACAAAGTGATTGGTAGATTAGTCTATGGCATACAATATTCCAATATCAATCCTAACACTGGTGTCAATTTCCCTCAGCTAGAGTTTCAATGCTTTATCCTGCCTATCCCAGTAACTGCCACCCTGAGGTACATTGCAAAGTTCTATGGTTGTTGTTCAGGTCTTATAATTTAAATGTGTTTTACTTGGTATGCTGAAGACATAATTAATTCATTATTGTTTGCCTTTATTTTTTCTTTCTGATGAAATGTGGTCACATTTTGTTTTGTTTTGATGCCATATTCGGCAGCTTTGAGGTGTTAATCCTGGCTCTGTGCTCAGAAATTAACTCTGACAAACTTTAGGGACCATATGGTATTCTGGGAATTGAACCCAGGCCAGATACATGCAAGGCAAATGCCCTGTTTACTGTGCTATCACTCCTGCTCCAGTGTGGGTATATTTTATATGAATTTATTTATGAATGAAAATCTTTTAATTTCCCTGAAATAAGCATTTTCATTATTTTACGTTATTTTTCACTTTTCCTCCATATTTTTATATAATTTTACAATTACCATTTAGAGATGCATTACTGAGTAAATTCTTCAAATTTTGCTTAATAATTTACTAAAATTTTGTAAATATTATTCTGCTTTCATTTGTCCACAACTACAAATCTGTCTGTATTTTATATATTTTCTTATTAAAAGGACAAAGGTAGAAACTAATGGATAAAACATCAAATTTTTTATTCTTTCATTTTAATTTCTTAAATATTTCCTTTTTAAAAAATTAAAGTCATTTTATACTAAAGTTGAATTATAACACTGAATTTCATTACTATAAAAATTTGAGGAGCACATTATTGAAAATATAATGTGAGCACCCACATTTTTCCAGGTTATGCTTTATCTCTACCATCTTTATATCTTACTAATATTCCATTGTGTTACTTTATATTATTTTATCTATTCATTAGTTGCTATGCACAAAATTTATTTACAATTCATGGATATTGTAAATAATGCTTTTAAAGATGGTAGCATATTTATTAATTTTTATGAATGGGTTTGTTTGGATTTTTCTTGTTGTTTGTTTGTCTTTTTTTTTTCTTTTTTACTGAAGAGAATCCCAAGAAGTGCAAAAGAGTATCTGAAGACACTCTGACAATAATACCCAAACAGATATGCAGGGCTGAGCACAGCAACTTCCAGAATCAGTGTCAGGGGAGCTTTGAAATGGAATTGAACAAGGGAAGGCTCTAACCTTTATAATAACTCACTGAATTCTAATTGGTGCTTTTGCATTTTTAAAATAACATCCAGAGGAATAATTGGGTTAATGACATTTATTTATTTGTACTTTATTTATTTGTTTTAGTAGTCTCCATATTTCTTTACATAATGACAATTCATGTATCCACCAACATTATATAAAGCTTCTGTTCTCTCCATTGCCAGGGTCATTAAAATGCAAAGCAACTGCAGCAATCATTATTTATTTATTTAGCCCTGGATTGTACATTTCATTAAACAATAACTTATAATTTTCTGTATGAATATCTTTTGGTTCTTTGCTAAAATTTATTACAAAGCTATACATTACTTTTGACAAAGTGGCAAATGGAATTATTTAATAGCCCATTATGCTAATCCATTATTTTCATAGAGAAATGATTGTATGTAAATTTAGAAACATGGTTTTAAGAATTATTTGTTCAGATATCACTGTCCATCAGTATTCCATATGGCTCTATTTACATTGCAAATTCTCTAAACTCCAGGCAAATTATCCATCAAATATAATTTTTTTTCAAAGTCAAACAGAAATTATATGCGGGTTATGCAGAATATCAATCACTTACTTGAATCTTTAAGATTGCAAGCCTTAGATTTCAAGCTATAATGACTGCTCACATATTCTAAATTAGAAAATTCTAATTATGGATTCAGCAGCCAGGGGATCTAGGGACAAATTATCTCACACTTTTGTTTTCTGAATATGAAGTCAAGACATCTCAGTTGTAATTATAAGAACACAGACTACTATTAAGTAACATTTCCTCAAGAACCCCATCAATGTTGTTAAAAAAAAAAAGGCGAGAGCATAGGTTGCTAGTAGCACTCAAAATAAACAAAGAAATTCATTTCACAACAAAGCATAACTATTTCAAAAAATAGCTGGTTTCAATTTTGAGTCTGTCTGGCTATAGTTAGGCATTTTGAAAAAATAAAAAGAGAAATATAAAATAGTATTTAGATGGGTATACTACAGCATGACATTATAACAGAAATAAAATTCAGAAAAATTTGTCATGCCTTGCCTTTATACAAGGTTCATGCATTCAAACATACTCTTTGCCGCTTGGTTGTACCCCTGGCAAAAGATAGTGGTATTTCTTATTTTTCTATTCTATTATTCACTTATGGCACTGTCACTTCCATTTTCCTTTGGAAAATTCAATCCTCACACATTTGCACCATATATTTAAGATAAAGCTTTTTATCTTGTGCAAGACACATAATGTAAAATGAAGTCTTGATTTTCATCATACTTACAGCAGTAGTATTATTTTCAAGTGATAATATGTTCCAATGAAAGTATTAAAGAGAAAACAAACACAGAGGAATTTACCAAAATAAAAATATTACCCAACTTCTATATAGCAATTAAATTCTATAAACTGTTTTATAATAAGTATGGTTAAATAGAGAACAACTATTTTCTTTATTTTCCTTCTTTCTTTTTTTTTCTTTGTTGTTGTTTCTGGGTCATACCAGGCTGCGCTCAGGGGTTTACTCCTATTTCCACACTAAGTAATCATCCCTGGCAGGCTTGGTGGACCATATGGGATGCCAAGAGGATTGAATCCAGGTCTGGCACTTGAAAAGCCAATGCCCTACCTAGTGTACAATCCTTCCAGCTCCAAGACCGACTATTTTCTAGAATATGAACTTTTCTGGTCAGGAAATCTAGTAGAGTGTAGGCTAGTTGCCTTGCATATAGCGAATTCAAGTTTGATCCCCATAACAAGGTTAGTTCCCTTGAGCACTGCAGGAGTGATTCCTGAGAGCAGAGTCATGAGTAAACCCTGAACATCAAGAAGTGAAGCCCCAAAACTAACTAAATATATTTTTTTCAAAAACAAAGTTTTTAATACTTTATCTCATTTCTTTTGGAAAAAATTTCTGTCCCATATAAAGGTAAAATTAAACTAATGACACAAAATAGCCTATAATTTTTATCCTATGTAAAATATTCATAGATGTGTGTATAAGTTAAATACCATTAGTTTTGTCTGAATTATATCTTGTTGGAATTAACACAAACAGATATGTATTTATAATTTTTATATGGTTAGTATTATTTAAAGTTGTGATACTTACAAAACAAAGTGTCACATTTCTATGTGAAATGAAATAAGCAGCACATTTTACTTTGTTCACTACCATAAAATTTTATTAAATTTTTCCTCTATTATATTATTTTACCATTTTCAAAAAGAATGTAAAACATGTTTAGGTAAATGTGCAAAAAAGTAAAGATGAAATATAATGGAAGAGGGGAAGGAGGGATGAGAGGAGAAAGTAGAATGGGAAAGAAGGGTGGGAGCGAGGTAGGTAGGGAGGAAAGCAGGAAGGAAAAAGGAAAGAATGAAGGAAAGAAAGGGGGAGGGAGGAGGAAGGAAAGGAATGAGGGAGGAAGGAAGGAACAAAAA
The DNA here is from genome assembly GCF_024139225.1 of Suncus etruscus. Lineage (NCBI taxonomy): Eukaryota > Metazoa > Chordata > Mammalia > Eulipotyphla > Soricidae > Suncus > Suncus etruscus. Next base: position 36,914,491 of record NC_064856.1, on the reverse strand, counting down.
AGAAAGGAATGAAGGGAAGGAGGTAAAGGAAGAAGAAAGAAAGAAATGGAGGGAAGAAGGGAGGGAAGAAGTGAGGGAGAAAGGAAGGAAGAAAGTTGAAAGGACTAAGGACTGAAGGAATAGAGGCAGGATGGAAAGAGGGAGGGAGGGAGGGAAAATGGAAGGAAGGAAGAAGGAAGACAGGGAGGAAGAAATAAAATTAGAGAGGGAGGAAAAAAGGGAGAGGAGGAGAAAGGGAGAAAATGGTTGAAGAAAGGAAGAAAGAAAGGGAGGGAGGAAGAAATGGAGGGAGAAAGGAAGGCTGGTAGAGAGGAAGAAAGGAAGGGAGAGAGAAAGGGAAGGACGAATAAAGGGATGAAGGTGAAGTAAAAAGGAAGGAAGTAAAGTATGGAGGGAAGGTGGAAGGGGGAGGGAGGGAATGTTGGAGGGAGGTGGGAGGGAGAGAAGGTAGGAAAGAGAGGGAGGAAGGAAAAAGACCTCAAAACTCTTCAATAATATCTATCATAAAACTTGTATAAGATCAATAGGATAGCTTTCAAATATCTCATTTTAACTCTTTAACTGTTTATTATTGAAATCAAGTAAAAAAGCAATTTAGTCAAGTTTGGCTGATATTTCTAATTTTACCCTTTCTTTTCTTCTTAGATTTTGTTTTACTGAGGAGAAATCTTGAAGTGAAACCCTAAGAGACACTCAGTACCCCTTATCAGTAATCTTAATAAAGCATCAATCTCAAAATCCTATCCAAAGAGACGTTTTCTTTCTCACTCCCAATCTAGGATTCTCATGTGAGGTTGTTAACAGTTTCAGGCTGTCACTGAGTAGAAAATGGTATACACATGGTTTTCTTAAGTTACAGGCTGCAATATTACTTCTAATAAATGATTACTTCACTTAATAATGTTTTCAATTGATAGAGAAAATTGAAGTAAACCATATAATTGAGTAATCATCAAAATTTTAGAATTTGGGGGCCGGAGAGATAGCATGGAGGTAAGGTGCTTGCTTTGCATTCAGAAGGTCGGTGGTTCAAATCCCGGCATCCTATATGGTTCCCCGAGCCTGCCAGGAGCAATTTCTGAGCATAGAGCCAGGAGTAATCCCTGAGCACTACCGGGTGTTATGCAAAAACCAAAACCAATAACAAAAAAAATTTTAGAATTACCCTGATTTATGTATCTCATAAAAATATTTTCTTAATGTACTTGGAGTTCAGCATTTCTAAAAACCATCCAGATAGATGATTGATGTATACATCAAATTTTGATAAAAATATATGGCCAGGTGCCAGAGCTATAACTCAGCAGCAGAAATGACCTTGGTTCAATTTCCCAGGATACCATATAGTCCCTCTAGCCGGGAACGATTTCTTTTGTTTTGTTTTGTTTTGTTTCGTTTTGTCTTGTTTTTGGGTCACACCTGGCAGGTTCAGGTAGAGTGCTCCAGGCTTTACGCTCAGAAATTACTCCTGGCAGGCTCAGAGGACCATATGCGATGCCGGAATTCGAATCAATGACCTTCTGCATGCAAGGCAAAGGCCTCACCTCCTTGCTATCTCTCCAGCACCCGGGAGCGATTTCTGAGCGTATAGCCAGGAGCATCCCCTGAGCGTCACAGGATGTGGTCCAAAAAGAAAAACTAAAAATCCAGATACAATGTGGACAGCAGGACCTGTCCATGGAAGAAGCTGCCACAAATAGTGGGGCAGTGCAGTTAGGACAGAGAAGGGGCCCACTAAGACAATGATAGTTGGAAATTATTACTCTGGACAAGAACTAGGTACTAAAAGAAAATAAAGTAATAGCATGATACCCTTTCAGTAAAAATATTACTAAGTATGGTGTCTTAAAAAAGGAAGAGAGAGAGGAAAAACATTTGCCCCAGAGGCAGGCAGGTGAGAGGCCAAAGGGGAGGGTGTGAGGGTAACTGGGAATATCGGTGGCATAAAATGTGCACTGATGAAGAGTGTTGTACATTGTATGACTGAAACTCAATCAAAAACAATTTTATAATTGTGTATATCCTTGTGATTCAATTAAAGCATTTATTAAATAAAAGGAAATTGCTAGTCTTTACTTACATCTTTGGTCTTGTTTACTGGATGGTTTATGATTTAATATTACTATTAAAATTATTAAAGTATATAAAAATAGGAAATATATGACTATTTGAAACATTATCACCCTCTTAAATATAAACCTGAGATGATAATTTCTCTACCACAATGACACCCAGTTGTAAAAATGAGAAACATATGTTAATAAAAATTTTAAGAATATGCAACTTATCATATAAACATAAATATTATGGGTTTTTTGCCTTTGTGAATACCTTAGCCTAGCCATTCTTAATACATAATCAATCCCAAGTCAAAATATAAGTGCATATACTTCAGGATCAATGAAAATCCCTTGGTGTAAACTTTCTAGCCTGCATCAAAACTCTTTGATTTATGACTGCATTGTTATTAATAATAGTGCCAAGAGTAAGCCTGAAGTCAGTCAGGTGTGACTCAATCAAATTAAAAAGCATATATTTTACTCTTAAAAAAATCTTCCAGTACATCTATGACTTTTATATTATATTTTTGTGGTTATCTCAGGTTATCAGCACCCTTTTCATGTTGTCAATTAGTGTAAATGAAATATTATTCAATTCAAAGTCAAAGCTTTGCCTGTTATCCTAAAATGGACATATGTTCTATGACATTTGCACTAAACTAATCCATTTTTGGGGTGGGTTGTTCTTTGCTTTATTCTTTTTTACCCTTTCATTTTGAATTCCAACAAGTAACTGCTTGTCCTCTTCCCCTTAGCCTTTGTTTACTTCTTCTACTTTATCTCTAGAAAGCATAAAAATTATCTCCAATCAATAACATTTGGGCTGGTAAGAAAATAAAGAGGAGTTTATAAAGCCATTTATCTGGATATCTCCTAGAACTATATACTTTATTTCTCTCATGAATGGATGCTATTAAAAATTTCAGATTTTTCTTGCTCATTAAACACTTCTCTTGGGATAAGAAGTACAAATCCTAACTTATATGGTCAAGTCCATTTGAGCATTTCATTCCGTTACTTCCGTGTGTGGAAAAAATGACAGTCATGTGATCATCTTTTAGAGTAATGGATATTGTACTAGAGCAGTGGTGAAGTGATAGTATGAAATGTAAGCATTTGTCTTGTGTGTAGCCAACTCTGGTTTGATTCCTGGCAAACCAGATGGTATCCTGAGCACTATGAGGAGCAACCCCTGAGCACAGAACCAGAGTAAGCCCTGAGCATCATCAGTTGTAGCCCCAAACAAAATCACTCACTTCTAAATCAATGATTTTGTAGATCTTTATTATTTTAAACATTTTCTCCTTCTCAATGTATTGTTATATGAATTTTTCTCCTTTGAAAGAAAGACTCCTATTAATCAAATGGGCATTAAAAGGATATATTAAAAGGACCCAAATAGGGGCCAGTGAGGTGGCGCTAGAGGTAAGGTGTCTGCCTTGCAAGCGCTAGTCAAGGAAGGACCACGGTTCGATCCCCCGGCATCCCACATGGTACCCCCCAAGCCAGGGGCAATTTCTGAGCGCATAGCCAGGAGTAACCCCTGAGCATCAAACGGGTGTGCCCCCCCCAAAAAAGGACCCAAATAAAATCTAAGAAGCCTATCTTCTCACTGAAAAATTATCAATTACTAACAATTTAGAAAAACTTGGTCTGTAACTGAAATGGCTCTTACTAAATGACATATATAAAAATTGAACATCATTAATAACATTGCAATATGAAGATAAAGATGTGATAAACCAAATTATTGTATTTAAAAATAATAATTGTGCAGAATAAACAGAAATAATGCAACTTAGGATAGTAAGTACAACAGATATGGCTCTTGCCTTATATACCTAACACCATATATGGCCCTTCAAGCATTGCCAAGAATAAGCCCTGAGCACCATCAGGATTAGCCCACAAGACAAAACCAATTTAAAAACTGCATATCACTTTGGCATTTTTCTCTGGAGAGATATATTGAGAATGGTCTTTACTTTTCTGATTTTTCTCTTGTGATTCTTACACTCATTTTCTACAATTAGAAATATTTTTACTTTGATTATTTTATAGCTATAGATATTAAATTTTTGTTTTAATAAAGTGTTTTAGAAATATAAGCAGAAGTTGATATGTAGAAATTTGAATGCTTCTCTGATGAACGGACATATAGTTTATGAAAAAGAAAAATGAAAAAAAAAATTTTGGTTTTTGGGCGTAACTCTCAGGGTTACTCCTAGCTCTCTGCTCAGAAATCGCTCCTGGCAGGCCCCAGGGACATTGTGCGATGCGGCCCCAGGAAAATGAATTTTTAAACACATAAGTAAAATATAAAATGTGGAACCCGACAAAGAAGAGATAAAACAGAATAGAAAAAAGACAGTGCACTGATTTAGTTGAGAACTGGTGAGAGTGCCCACTAAAAATTGGTGATAAGGGAAGACAAATGATAGAAAGAGAGAAGTGAGAGGAGACCCCTATTAGAGCATGAGCCAAAGTTACATACAGCAAAGATAGTTGATGAGGATTAATAGTCTAGAAATTAATCAACTTTAGCTGCTCATGTTTTGCATTAAATGTAGTTAACTTGGTAGTTAAACCAAGTTTTCTATGACAAAATATAAAAGCTACTTTAATACATGTGGCAAGCTTCCTACATGAAAATCTAACTGAATAAAAATAAAAACCTAAATTTGGCAGGAGGGTGTAGAGGCTACACCTTGTGGTGCTTGTGGGTTTCTCTTGGTTCTGGTCTTAAAGTTAATTTTTGGAGAAAAGCCAAATTTCTATTTAAAATGTTCAGTGAGTAAAACACACTTTGCTAGGGTCTTTATATTTATTTGTCTAATTCTCAAAAGTAAGTAAGGTGAGCCTTTTCTACCAATATCGCAGCAGTATTCTGCAGCTGAAAACTGGTACAAAGTAAAAGTAAAAGAGTGTTCTTCATGGCCAGAATTTCTGATATTCACTGTGATAATGCACTGTACCCTTTACAATAGTAAAGCATATGCATTTGAACTTGTATTTTAAAAACACAGTTTTCCCCAAATATTCATCATTGTCATCCTGATGGGTGTTAGGTGGCTGTTCATGGAGCAGAATAAAGAGTATTGAGATAGATTTAGTAAAGCTCAGTGCTGAGAATCCATAGTTAGAGGGACTTGGATTCCTGAAGAAGAGGAAAGCAGTAAATTTATATACATTTTATGGGCTTAATCACCTCACATCATAAATTTCAGTAATTTAACTAAAGTAAAGCAAGAGCAGAAACAGTGATGAGGATATTCTGGTTGGATTGTGAGATACATCAATGTTTATAAAAATATATTTTTATTTTTTTAATTTTTTAAAAATGATTTTTATTGTGACCAAAGTGAATTACAAATCTTTCACAGTAATATTTAAGGCACATACTGACAGTGAATCAGGGCCATTCCCACCACCAGTATTGTCCTCCCTCCACCCCAGCATGCATCCCATATCATCCTCATTTGCCCCACGGATTGCTAGTGTAACTGTTCCCCTCAGTGCCTAACTTGTTTTAGATTGGGTATTGATTCTGTTGTCACTGACTGGGTTTGGTGTTCAAGTTTGATCATTTTTCATTTCCACTCAATGTTCATTCGACTATTTGGTCCTGGTATCCTCCATTGTTTTCCCCCTCAATTCATGAGGCAGAACAAGATGATTCAAGTTATATGGTTCTGTTGGAAAAAAACACCTGGGAGGATTCCTTCTAGAGATTATAAATATCAAATTAAAAGAAGAAAGGGGGGAAAAAGAAGAAAAACAAAACACAATACAAACCCTCCAAAAAACTCAAGCAACTACAGAAAAAGCACCCAGACACTATAAACAACCACCATCATATAATCACCATGAGAATGAAAGAAAATAAAAAAATTAAAAAGTAATAATAAAAGAAAAAAAGAGAAAAAGAAAAAAGAGAAAAAATAAATAAAAAGAAGAAAAAGAAAAACAAAATAAAAAATAACGAAGGAAGGAGGGCTAGTGTGGCAAGGTTTTGAGCTTCTTTTTATTTTTTTCCATAGGCACAGTAAGTATTGGGGAAATGAGAAAGGAAATTCCCTTGGCCTAAGAGATACAGGTTTTCTCTGTCCTTGAAGCATATTGCCCATGGGAACACCTACAGGCTTTATACAAGCTCATTTTCATGCCCCAAAGTCTCCTCATGGGTTCAAGAAACTTTACATTTAGTTGCGGATAATAAAAAAAATATATAGTTTTTTTTGGGAGGGGGGAAACAATTGTACTCTACAGAGTCCTTCATATTTGAATTTCATATATACATCAGTTAGTGCCATTACGACCACCAATGTCAACCTCCCTCCACCAATGAATTTAGAGTACAACTTATAACACCACTGTTTTTATCCTCTTTGCTAGTCATAATGCCCTGCAGCCTCACTTCAGGACTTTGCAGTCTGATGAATCTGACCTCCTCCTATTATTCTGAAACTATGGTTTATGCCTGGCCAGATTATGGTAGGTACACTATAAACAACTCTTATTTTATTATTGATGTATATTTATTATATTTTTCATTTAAGTGATCCAGAGTAATACCATGTCTACCACCGAGGGACACTAAAGATTACTCCTTTGTTAGAGTAAATTAACACTATAATATTAGCAAATTCAAGTTTGATGCATGAACATATACTTAACACATTGCAATATATGCACATGTACATATACAGTGGAGTTCAACCAAGTCCCAAGTTGAAGAGATGTTGGATGCTATTGTTTCTACTGAAATACACATATCAGTGTCTGTTTTAATTTCTTTCCCATTCCCCCCTCCAATAAAATTTGAATGTATCATTTTATCAACAAAATCAAAGTATTCCTGCTTTTACTTATGAAAACTGAGGTAGGTAAAGGTACCTAAGATTTTTTTCTGAAACTGACTTCTCTAGTCCAAAGTACATTGACTCACCTAGGCATCTGTGGGTTAATAAATCCTGCCCATGGCCATAGCAAGTTGTTGTACACTAAAGATAAAACTTCCTGTGTTTATGATTTCATATGTCTCATATCTCAGAGTTCAGACTAGCATTGATCCCTAATTGAGTACTCATTAAGTTCCTATCCATATTTGAAAATAAATAATAAAAATATGTCTTTAAAATTTATAATATGGGGCTGGAGTAATAGCAAAGCGGTAAGTTGTTTGCCTTGTACGTGGCCAACCCTGGAAGTACCCCAGTTCTATTATAGGTATTCCATATGGTCTCTACAGCCTGTCAGAAGTTACATCTGAGTGAAGTGCCAGGAATAATCCCTGAGCACTGCCGAGTGCGGTCCCAAACCCAATTAAATAAATAAATAAAACTTAAAATATACATTTTTAAAATTTATGTCTTTCTAATGTGATTATATTCATTTCAAACATCTTTGTTGTTAAAAGTTTATATTTCAGTGAAATGACAGTGATAGAGATAATATTTGTTTTCTCAAATATCCTGCAACTAAAAGCTTGCTCCTTTCTTAGTCCTCCTTTGAATTAATAGCATTGGTCTGAGAAAAATAATTGTCTGGGAACCAGCATTTTAGTTTCTCATGAGGAGGGAGAGCTACTTTGTAGATACTGCATTACTGTATCAGAGCTGTGTCTGTCAATATAGTATAGAGGAGAGAGAAGTTGAAGACATTTTGTACTCAGATATGTGGTAATAACTTTATCTGCATTACCTAACTTGTTTTTTACATCTAAAAACTTCTCAGAAAAGGTATTATAACTTCTGTTTTACATACCATTGAAAATTTTTAAAACTTCAAATGACTTTGTAAAAAGTGTCACAGCCAATAGCAGCAACAAAATCATTACTTTACATCCAAATCCAAAGTTTTACATTTTTTTTCTAATGTATTAAGTACATTCCAATAAGTTTTGATTCCTAGCTGACTATCACAGTTTGAGCAATAAATACTACTATATGCTAGGTAAGCCTCCCCCCCCCCCAAAAAAAAGGATAGTACCGCATATTTGGGGGAATGTTTTTATATATTCATATTAGAATGACACTGGGTTAGAGGTTTTGAGTAATACTGTAAAATCCAATTTATTATAATCGGTATTACTTTTAATATCTGTATTGTTAGTTGTTTTTAATTCAAAAGAACACATCTTTAATTGGATCTGTCTTTAACATTACCAGTCAATTAAAGTGAATAGTTCAGAGGGAAAAAGTCCCCAGCTAAAAATCAAAGATGCATGAAATAGTTCTGAGTATTAAATGTTACAAATAAATTTGATCCTAATTGTACATAATCACAGTTTGGAGACCTCAAATATCTGATATCTCTGAGCATCTTGAAATATTAAATCTAACTGAACTCTGTGTGTTTGATATCAATCTCTATTTAATGACACAGCTAAATTTCCATAGTGCTATTTTGCTAAAGTGTCCTGAAGTAAGAAATTGCACATTTGGCATAAATGTAGAAAATTATATCTCTGAAGATATATGATACTCCTAACTACTTAACCTCAAAGATTGCTTCTACTGCTGCTAGATGCAACATAAATTAAGAAACATAGTAACATATAAAGAGATTCATTACCATCATATTGGAAAATGGTGAATCGCCATTTTCTTTACATGCTTTTAGTTATTACATATGAACAATAAAGTATATTTTTAGAAGAAAGAAGATTTGCTGACTAGTGGCCATAGTTGTAGTAAAAAAATTCTCTTGTGAGGCATACTCTATTATATCTTCAAATTTAATCAAATTTTATGATGAAGGATTTAGTTTGTATATAATCTTTACCATTTTAGGCTTTTGAGATAAGAATAAAAAGAGCACTTTTTATTTTTTTATTTTTAACTTTTATTTTTTTTTAGATTTCAGAAGTGTGTGTTTAATACAGGACATGAGCAGCAAAAATACAAGTAGTTTTTGAAATATTCTGTGTAAGAATAGGCTTGATGCTACTGAAGTCCACTTCAGCAGATGTAGGACATTGGCATTTAATAAAAACTCACTCATGATTATTTACAGAAAGATTATCACAGGCAAAGTTACTTTTAATTCTAGCAAGCACAGCAGAGAATGGAAAAAAAAACATTTTTACTGAGTGAAGCACTCTTTTTAGTTGGGAATTGGTGGTGGGCCATAAATGGTGATACTGAGGGTCTATCCTGACTCAGTACTCAAGAGTCACTCCGTTAGAAGTAAGGAGACCAATATGCAGCATCTGGAATTGAATTAAAGTTGGCTACAGAAAAGGCAAATTCTTTACCTCCTTTACTACTGTGTCTCTATATCTTCAGCATCACATTCCCATAAGGACTATTTTAAAATAAAAATAATTAAATTTAAAATATTGAAGGGTTGGATAAATAATACAACTTGTCTTGCATGTGACCAACATTGGTTTGATTCTTGTCACCATGTAAGATCCTCCAAACAAAACCCTGATCTAAACCTGGGTTTATTAAATCTAAACCTTTATTGAAGACCTATTACCAATTTTCAGATTTTCTTATGATAAAGTTAAAGAAACATAAATTACCCCAAATATCATCATCAAATAGAATTGTCCTGGGGATACAAGGATTATTTGATATGCATAAGTCAATCAATATAATATATCATATTAATACAAGGAAAAATAAAAATTATTTGTTAATTTAACAGACTCAGAAAAAACATTTGACAAGATTGAACACTGAATCAATATAAAATCACAGTATTAAAATATTCAGTATTACTCTGAGGACTTCAAGGGAAATCTTTCCTATGCCTGTCTGTGTGTCTTGAATACTTGAAGCTCTCCTCAGAGGCCTAGGGAGCACACCCCAAAAAAACTGTTAACTAGAGGCAGCAGAAGAACACTGCCAATCTGCTTTGCTTCATGGCCATGCACTCTTTCTAACCAATGAACCCCACCACAACACACTACAAGCGTGACAATGGGGAAACCTCACAGGTAAACACCATTAATAGAAAATGAAGATGATAGCTCAGATGACCTAAAAAATTCCAACCATTTGATTAACCTCTCGGATAAGGAACTTAAAATAGAAATATGGAAGATGTTTGTAGAACTCAAAGAAAGCATAGATCGATCTGAACAGAACACAAAGACAGAAATCAGAAAACTTCAAACTGAAATAACATATCTGAAAAACACAGTAGCTCAACTCAGTGGATGGCCTCAACAGCAGGGTAACAGCAGCTGAGGAGAGAGTCGGCGTACTAGAAGATGAGATGCAGAAAAATTCAACACAGCAGAAGAAATTGGAAAAGAACCTTAAGACAAATGATCAAGCAATGGAAAAAGTACTCAAGAAATGTGAACAGATGAAAATAGAAGTCTTTGATAAACTCAACAGAAACAACATAAGAATCATTGGAGTTCCAGAGGCACAGGTAGGAGCTCTCCAGAAAGAATCAACTGTCACAGACATCATCAAAGGTATACTCGCAGAGTTAACAACTACATGCAATCAAATCCTGCATACCCAATGAGTACCAGCTAAAAGAGACCCAAAGAAAGACACCAAGACACATCCTTGTTACAATGACAAATCCCACAGATAGAGATAGAATACTGAAAGCAGCAAGATCAAAAAGAGAAATTACATTCAAAGGAGCATCCCTAAGACTTACAGCAGACATGTCACAAGAAACTCTCAAGGCCAGAAGAAAATGGTGGGATATTGTGACAAGACTGAATGAAATGAATGCCTCACCGAGAATACTGCACACAGCCTGACTCACTTTCAGGTTTGAAGGAAGGATACATAGCTTCATGGATAAACAACAGCTAAGAAACTTCACAGAAGAAAAACAAGCCTTAAAGGAAAAACTGAAAGATCTATTTTAAGACAAGAGAAATCAACAAACACAGCAAACTTATCTACAAAGATGACATTAAATCCTATGACAATCATCTCCCTCAATGTCAATGGACTAACTTCACCAATTAAAAGACACAGAGTGGCAAAATGGGTCAAAATGATGAATCCAAACTTCTGCTGCCTACAAGAAACACACCTGAATAGTCAGAACATATAAATAGACTCAAAATCAAAGGCGGGAGGAAAATCATCCAAGCAAACAACACCATTGAAAAAGCTGGGGTGGCCATATTAATATCTGATGACACCAACTTTAAATTCAGAAAAGTGGTAAGGGACAAAGATGGACACTATGTACTAATCAAGGTATATGTGCAACAGGAAGAAATCAGACTATTAAACATATATGCACCCAATGAGAGACCAGCAAATTATCTAATACAATTACTGACAAATCTCAAAGAAGACATCAATAACACAATAATTGTGGGAGACCTCAACATGGCCCAATCAACACTTGATAAGTCAACCAGACTGAAACCCAGCACAAACATACTAGCCCTGAAACGAGTAATGGAAGAAAGAGGACTAGTAGATTTATATAGGACACTTCATCCAAAAAAACCTGGATACACATTCTTCTCCAATGTACATGGGTCATTCTCCGGGATAGACTATTTGCTGACACATAAAACATACCTCCTTAAAATCAAGAGGATAGAAACCTTGCAGGCTACCTTTTCTGACACAAGGCTCTGAAATTAGATATGAACTACAAAGGCACACAAAAGAAAAACTTTAACAATTGGAAATTAAACACCCTGCTACTGAACAACCAGTGGGTCCGAGATGAAATTAAAGAGGAAATTAAAACTTTCCTGAAAACAAATGATAATGAAGACACAAACTACCATAATCGATGGGGCACAACAAAAGCAGTCCTGAGAGGAAAATTTATAGCTTTGCAAGCACACATCAGAAAGGAAGAAGGGGCATACCTGAATAACTTAATGATGCATCTCATAAAATTAGAAAATTACCACAAAAGGAACCAAAAATAGGGAAACGGAAGGAAATAACAAAGCTGAGAGCAGAAATCAATGAAGTGGAAAACCAAAAAACAATCCAAAAGATCAACGAAAGCAGAAGTTGTTTCTTTGAAAAATAAACAAGATTGATAGACCACTGGCAAAACTCACAAAGAAAGAGAGAGAGAGAAACCTGATAACCCAAGAAAAGGGGGAGATCACGACAGATATTGCAGAGATCCAAAGGGTAATCAGAGAATACTCTGAGAAACTTTATGCTACTAAACATGAGAACCTAGAAGAAATGGAAAAATTCTTTGACACTTATAACCTTCCACAGTTAAGTAAGGAGGATGTAACATATCTAAACACCCCCATCACTATGAAAGAAATTGAAACGGTAATCAAACATCTGCTCAAAAAGAAAATCCCAGGCCCAGATGGATTTCCTAATGAATTTTTTCACATCTTTCAAAAGGAGCTTCTACCAATCCTAGCCAGGCTCTTCCATGAAATTTAAAAAATGGGAACACTTCCAAACAGCTTTTATAAAGCCAACATCACCTTGATACCAAAACCAGACAAAGATGCTGCCAAAAAAAAAAAATTACAGACCAATATCCCTGATGAATGCAGATGCAAAGAACTTCAACAAAATCCTGGCAAATAGGATCCAATGCATCATCAAGAAGATCATACAGTATGACCAAGTAGGTTTCATCTCAGGAATGCAAGGATGGTTTAACATCCGTAAATCTATTAACATCATACACAACATCAACAACAAGAAAAATAAAAATCACATGATCATATCAATAGATGCATAGAAAGCATTTATTAAGGTCCAACATACATTCTTGATCAAAACTCTCAGCAAGATGGGAATGAAAGGAACCTTTTTCAATCTAGTTGAATCCATCTACCACAAGCCAATGGCAAATTTATTCTCACTGAAGAAAAACTAAAAGCCTTTCCTCTAAATTCTGGTACAAGACAAGGCTGTCTGCTCTCACCACTCCTCTTTAACATAGTACTGGAAGTGCTTGCTATAGTGATTAGGCAACAAAAAGATATCAAGGGAATCTAGATAGCAAAGGAAGAAGTCAAGCTCTCATTGTTTGCAGATGACATGAAACTCTACTTAGAAAACCCTAAAGACTCTACCAAAAAGCTTCTAGAAACAATATATGCATACACCAGATGGCAGGCTACAAAATTAACACACAGGAATCAATGGCCTTTTTATCCAACAATAATGATAGGGAAGAGCTGATCGTCAAGATGGCAATCCCATTCACATTAGTGCCACACAAACTCAAATATCTTGGAGTCAACTTGACCAAAGACGTTAAGGACCTATACAAAGAAAACTATACAGCCTGCTCCAATAAATAAGAGAGGGCACACGGAAATAGAAACACATACCCTGCTCATGGATTGGCAGGATTAACATCATTAAAATGGCAATACTCCCCAAAGCATTATACAGATTTTATGCGATCCCCTTAAAAATACCCATAACATTCTTCAAAGAAGTGTATCAAACTCTTATGAAGTTCATCTGGAACAATAAACATCCTTGAATAGCTAAAGCACTCCTAGGGAAAAGGAAAATGTGAGGCATTACTTTCCCCAATTTCAAACTGTACTACAAAGCAATAGTTATCAAAAACAGCATGGTATTGGAATAAAGACAGACCCTCAGATCAGTGGAATAGGCCTGAGTTCTCAGACAATGTTCCCCAGACATACAGTCACCTAATTTTTGACAAAGGAGCAAGAAATCCTAAGTAGAGCAGGGAAAACCTCTTCAACAAGTAGTGCTGGCAGAACTGGTTAGCCATTTGCAAAAAAGCAAACATAGACCCCCAGTTAACATCATGTACAAAGGTTAAATCCAAATGGATTAAAGGCCTTGATAACAGACCTGATACCATAATAAGGTTTATAGAACAACATGTCGGTAAAAACACTCCATGGCATTGAGACTAAAGACATCTTCAAGGAGGAAACTGTACTTTCCAAACAAGTGGAAGCAGAGATCAACAGATTGGAATACATTAAGCTGAGAAGCTTCTGCACCTCAAAAGAAATAGTGCCCAGGATACAAGAGCCACCCACCATGTGGAGAAACTATTCACCCAACACCCATCAGATAAGGGACTAATCTCCAAAATTTATAGGGTACTGACAGAACTTTACAAGAAAAAAACATCTAATCCCATCAAAAAATGGGGAGAGAAATGAACAGATGCTTTGATAAAACAAAGTACAAATGGCCAAAAGGTACATCAAAAAATGCTCCTCATCACTGATCATCAGGGAGATGCAAATCAAACAAGGCTGGATACATCTCACACCACAGAGATTGGCATATATCACAAAGAATGAGAACAATCAGTGCTGGCGGGGATGTGGAGAGAAAGAAACTCTCATCCAGTGCTGGTAGGAATGCCGTCTAGTCTAACCTCTATGGAAAGTGATATGGAGATTCCTCCAAAACCTGGAAATTGAGCTCCCAATCGACCCAGCTATTCCACTCCTAGGGATATACCCTAAAAACACAAGAATACAACAGAAAAACCCCTTCCTTATGCCTGTATTTATTGTAGTACTATTCACAATAGCCAGGCTCTGGAAACAACCAAGATGCCCTTCAACAGACGAATGGCTAAGGAAACAGTGGTACATATACACAATGGAATATTCTGCAGCTGTCAGGAGAGATGAAGTCATGAAATTTTCCTGTACATGGATGTACATGGAATGTATCATGCTGAGTGAAATAAGTCAGAGAGAGAGAGAGAGAGAGAGAGAGAGAGAGAGAGATGCAAAATAATCTCACTCGTCTATGTGTTTAAAAGAAAATGAAAGTTATTTTTGCAACAATCCTCAGAGACAATGAGAGGAGGTCTGAAACTTCCAGCTCACTTCATGAAGCTCACCACAAAGAGTGGTCAGTGCAGTTATAGAAATAACTACACAGAGAACTACCATAATCATGTGAATGTATGAGGGAACTGGAAAGCCTGTATGGAGTACAGGTGGGGGTGGAGTGGGATGAAGGGAGATTTGGGACATTGGTGGTGGGAATGTTGCACTGGTGAAGGGGGAGTGTTCTTTACATGACTGAAACCTAATCACAATTATATTTGTAATCAAGATGTTTAAATAAAAAAAGAAAGAATAATAAATAAAATACTCAGTATTAAATGAAGGACCTTTCCTCAATATAGGAATTGATCTAGTTATATAATAAGTAGCTAATTATAATATTATATAATTTTAGGAGGATAAAAGAACTATGATTTTTTCCATATTTGAGTCACAAAAGTCCTGATGACTTAAATCCAAGAACTTAAACAATAGGGTCATATGAGTCATTAGGAACATTATATTAATATGTGCTGCAATCAGGCTCAGTAGCAATTGGACATTTTATATATATATATATATATTTGCAGCATCAACTCTGGGTTGAAATGACAAATACCAGTCTTAGATTTCTCATCAGAACTTCATAAAACAGAATCTATTACTTAGCCATTAGTATTGCTATGAATAAATAAAATTCAATAGAAGTTAATACTCTGGAACAGTTCACCAACATCCACCTACTCCACAACTTCAAAGATGATGAATTTAGATGAACCTTTATGAGAATGTCTAATTAACTAAAAGAAATAACAATACTTACCTCTTATAAAGACAGAAGTATTATGAGAGGACATTAGAACTGTCCTCAGATAACAGCAGACTCTAATATGATGTCACAGAATGTACAGTGTGATAGGTTCAAAAAGAAAAAATCATCAGAAGACATCTGTAACAGAATGACAAATATTTAGAAATGATTTAAGCTTGAAGACAAGCTATCAGCAAATATAGTACTCAAATTATTCAAAGAAAGTGAAGAGTATATCAGAAAATATCAATGTGTTTAATTGTTAATAATTGTATGGGTCCCCCCCCAAAAAAAAAACAGGAAGAAAAGATCACTTTAAAAAGTAGTCAAGATACATATAGAACAAGTCCTGGTGCTCAAAATGTATAACAATTTCTAAAACACAATTGTAGAAAACCACCCAATTTAAAAATTATGAAGAGAGCCAAAAGATAATACACTAGGTAGGGTAGTTTCCATGTATACAGTTTACTCAAATTCAATAGCTGGCATTACCAGGAATGATCCACGAGTGCAGAACCAGGTTTATGTCCTGAGCACAGATAGGAGTAACCCAGAAAACAATAATATTTTTGTAAATATCTGAAACTATAAAATAAAATGTACAGATGATAAACAGGCTAAAAATGTATAACATTATATGTCATGAAAAATTACCAATTAAACACCAGCAAGAAACAACTAAATATCTATTAACGTGACATAAAATCATAATTTTAAAACCCTGCCAAATATACCAGCATAAGAAAATGATAATGCAAAATACTTCAGAAGGCCCCTAATAGTCAGGTAGAATAAAAATATACAACAGAAAATAGTCTTCAAGGAGAAAGAGTCCATAGTTCAGCAATATTTTTACCTATGAATTCAGTA
The DNA here is from genome assembly GCF_024139225.1 of Suncus etruscus. Taxonomy (NCBI): domain Eukaryota; kingdom Metazoa; phylum Chordata; class Mammalia; order Eulipotyphla; family Soricidae; genus Suncus; species Suncus etruscus. The sequence goes on along the minus strand of NC_064856.1, from coordinate 36,898,023 downwards.
ACAAGTGAGACATGGCACCAAAATGATACTGGAAAAAAAGAGGGTGCTGCAGAAATAGTACTGGGATTTAGAGCTTACTTTGCATGTAGCAGACTTTGTCTGGTTCAATCCTTGCACTGTATATGGCCTTAAGAAACACCCAGATTGACCCTTGTGTATGGAGACAGAGTTTTCCCTAAGTACACATGGTTGTGGTTCAGCAACCATTACTACCACCTAAAAAAATAGCAAGAGAAATGGGGTCTTATTGGTTCTTGGTTCTCTGTATTGAAGAAAGAAATTAAGGACAAAATATGTAATAAGAGTAGAAATATTAATTACTGAAATTATACACAGCTGAGATGTGGTTGTGGGTGCTCTCAAAGGAGATTCATGCACTGGGCTTCAGGCAATTTTTGAGACAGAAAGAGTAAATTTGTGGTATATCTTATCTAAATTCTAAGCACTGAAGCAACAAATGATGTATGTATAACAACGGTCTTTCAATTATACAAAGTTATTAATGACTAGTAGACCCAGGTATATTTTCATACTTATCATCTCTCTCCCTCTTCAACTTCTTCCTCCATGACTCCTGTATAACAAAAAAAATAATAGAAATAATGCCTATAAAACATGAAAACAGAGTTTTCTCATATGAACTGTTACCCCAGACCATTGGTGCTTTATGAAAGAGATCACAACATAATTTAGAATAAGAAATATACACTGTATTATAGCAATATAAATAACAAACAGGAATGTATTTGTTAATTTGGCATTTGCTAAATATAAAGTTATGAAAGAAAGTTAGCAGCAATTAATAGTCTCTTACACAGTAAAAGTATTTGGCCTTCTCTGACTGACTTTACATAACATGATACCCTCCAGTTTCATACACATTGCAGAAAACTGCATGATTTCTTTTCATACAAATTCACATAACCATACATTCTGTACTCATTCATCTAGCTAATGTTTTAAGTACTGTAATTAGAATTTGATGCTTTTTTGTAATTTGATGCTTTGATGTAATTTGAATTGATGCTTTTGTATTCGGAGCATAAGTAACAAGAAGTGAAATTACTGGGTGATATGGAATTTTTTTTTTTTTTTTGATTTTGGGTCACACCCGGCAGCGCTCAGGGGTTTTTCCTGGCTCCAGGCTCAGAAATTGCTCCTGGCAGGCACGGGGGACCATATGGGGCGCCGGGATTCGAACCGATGACCTCCTGCATGAAAGGCAAACGCCTTACCTCCATGCTATCTCTCCGGCCCGATATGGAATTTTTTAATTTAATTTTTATTGAAGAATTTCTTTTTGCTTGTTTGTATTTTTTTTTGTTTTGGGGGCCACACCAGTGGTGCTCAAGGGTTACTCCTGGTTCTGTGTTCAGAACTTGCTCCTGGCTCAGGGATCATAAAGGATGCCGGAAATTGAACCCAGGTTCTTCCTGGGTCAGCTGCTTGCAAAGCAAACGTCCTACCGCTGTGCTACCACTCAGCTCTGAAGAATTTCTATACTGTTGGAAACAGACAATATTCTTATTCTGTCTGAACCATGTATTTGTATTCACTAAGTGAAAGGGGTTCCTTTTTTAATACATCCCATCCAACACAAGTTGTTTCTGTTCATTTTGATGTCATCCCTACTGGTATGAGATCCTATTTTAGTATTCTTAATTACTTTCCATAAAATACATTTTAAAATACCTACTGGCCAGCCCTGTGTTTTCTGGGAAGTGACTTTTGATCACCTCTTTCTATATTTTTATAGGATTGTCTCAGTCTTTGTTGAGTTTGGAGAGTGTTAAATATATTTTATATATTATACTCTCATTTTGCTTCTATAGTCAGCAATGAAAGCAATGAAAAATTTATTTATATCCATATATCTACAAAATATATCTTTTATAATAAAGGGTTTATGACTATCTCTTATCTTTTTCATACACAGATTGCATTGAATACAGAACTTCCTAAATGTATATAATTGTATCTATTATTTTTATGTAAGTATTCTGAATTTAATGATGCTTCTACTAAAATATTTGATATATTGATTTTATATTAATGTACTATTTGTATTACCTGGTCTGCCTTTCACAGAGTATATTCCAAGAATATAACTGCAATTAACTCTTGCTTTCATGCTCCAAGACTTAGTCTTATATGATTGAAAATAAGGCTCTTTTATTAGTTCTTTCTCACTGTACTGATTAGTTTCATAAACAGACCCAATTCTCTGTCACCATTCATAATATGTTCATACATTTTCATTGCCACATTGTGCTCTATGTTTTATCATGTACTTTTTTTTAAAAAATCAAATATGGATAGTCTCCTAAATCTTGAGAGAAATCCCAAAAGACAGGTAGTAGTTTGAATAAAATTTTCAGATGAAAACAATTATGATAGCTGAGGACCAGATCAATAACGCAATGGATAGGGCATTTGCCTTACATGCAGCCAACCCTGGTTTGATTCCCAGCATCCAGAGCCTGCCAGGAGTGATTTCTGAGTTCAGAGCCAGTAGTGGGGCTGGGATGATAGTACAGTGGTAGGGTGTTTGCTTGCATGTGGGAAACCCCAATGGACCCTGGTTCAATACCCAGAATCCCATATGGTTTCTCAACTCTGCCAGAAGAGATTTTTGAGCATAGAGCCAGGAGTAAACCCTGAGAGCTGCTGATGTGACCCCCCAAAAAATCAGAGTAACTCCCTCGGCTCCCCCAAAACAAAACAAAACAAAACAAAACAAATAAAAGGGTAATATCTGGGTTTATAATTCTAGGTAGTGCATGACAAAGCAGAAATTTAAAAGACAGTTATTTTTGTCCTAGTTTTTAATTCTAAAATATTTTTTCTGCATTACACTAGCTTAAGAAAATGGCATCAAAGTCATTTTTAGGTATTTTAGTTCATTTTTAAGAGATTGGAGCAAAGACATTTGATAAAATATTTAGTTACATAATAGAATAGATTGAAACTGGTGCCTTTTTGTAGTGAACAAATATAAAATGTGCTTTTCTCCAATGATTCTAGGACCCTAGTTTTTAAGTCAAATATCAATCTGGCTATTGATATGAAGGCATTTTAACTATATGTCTAAATCTATATTCTAAAATAAGACATTATCTTAAATTGTGGGATATACCCAATCAAATCACTTTAAAAATTTGGAAATTTCTATTGCTAGAGTTATGTAAGACATGTGACAGAAGCAAAAATAAATGAGACATGAAATAAAAAAATTATGTGAGGATCAGAAAGATTCTATCTTCCATTGATACATATGAATGCAGACATAGGTCTAGAGAATCCTTACAAACTACAAATGATCCTAAACAACAATCAGTAAAGAAGTGGGATCATGGTACTATATCATGGCACTTAGTTCTTCCATCAACTAGAAAAAGCTTGAAAACAAATTTTCACTTAGATATTTCTAAAAGAAGTACATCTTGATGTCAGCTTCATAGGACCCAAAAGAGAGAAATGAGCTAAGCTAACCAGATCTACAAAATTGTGAGGTCTTAAATAGACTTTCATAGAAAATCAACAGTGTATTTTAAGAAATAATGATGGGGGCCAAAGAGATAGCATAGCGGTAGTGAGTTTGCCTTGCATACAGCTGACCTGACCTGGGACAGACCCAGGTTCAACCTCTGGCATCTGATATGGTCCCTTGAGCCTACCAGGAAGTATTTCTGAGTGCAGAGCCAAGAATAATAGCAGAACACAGCTGGGTGTGGCCCAAAAGCAAACAAGCAAAAAGAAATAATGATGCAAATAGCTCATCCCAAATACTGACCTTCTAAAACCAATGCAAGAAACTGAAATAATGAAGTAGGGTGATACTTGGTAAGAGTCTCTGCAAGGTTTCCATAAACTAAACTTAAGGTTAAGGTTCCATCAATTTTTAAAATAACAAACTCTTTTTGGGGGGGAGGGGGAGGATATAGCTGATGATGCCCGGGCTTATTCCTGGTGCTGACCTAAGGGATCACTCTTTAAAGGTAAAATATATTATACTTGGGATTGAACCTGGTAGAAAATTATTCACCCTACTAAGATTTAATTCCAATTTTAGTTCTAAGTGTTAGTTCTATTGGAACTAAAAATTAACAACTTCTCTTTTCCTTCAGAAAAAGAAGGATTTAAAAAAAGATAATTTATAAATCATTTTGTTTTTAATTATGTGGTATAATTTTATTAGCAGCCTGGCAAATGGGATAACTGCTTTAATAAATATAAACTCTCGGGGCCAGAGAGATAGCATGGAGGCAGGGTGTTTGCCTTGCATGCAGAAGGACAGTGGTTAGAATTCTGGCATCCCATATGGTCCCCTGAGCCTGCCAGGAGCGATTTCTGAGCGTAGAGCCAGGAGTAACCCCTGAGCACTGCCAGGTGTGTCCCCAAAACAAAACAAAAAAGAAAAATATAAACTCTCATACAGATAACAAATCTGACTAAAATAGAACTGCAATAACTGATATGAAAGATTTGTGTCATATTTTACTAAATCTTAAGTTTTATTGAAAAATTCAGTTTTAAATCTGAAACAAATAATGGATTTTTATTGTAGAGCTATCTAAGGCTTACCTTTTCTTAAACGGATGAAAATTACCAAAATTACTGAAGTATTTGACCTGTTTATACCTGTGGCAATTCTGTGCATCATGACAGTGATGCTACTGATTCAATTGGCTCCAAGGCACTTTCAAAAATTTCAATTGTCAGGTCACTCTCAAAACAACATAGGAGAGTCACCTTTTAACATAGAAAGAAAGTCTTGAGGCAGAAGAGATAATACAGTAGTACAACAGGTGGACTCTTGCCTTGAAAGTGGCTGATCTGGGTTTAATACTTAGCATTCATAGCATCTCCTGAGTTCTGCCAGGAGTGATCCCAGAGCACAGAGACAGTAGTCAGCACTGTGTACCACTGCAATTTGCCCACTTCTCCAGCAAAAAATTCACACATTTCAACATTGTGTGGATCATAAATCTCCCTTTCCTTTTCTTTTCTTCCATATATTATGGCTACATCTGGGGGTTGCTCAGTGAAATGTTATGTCAGGTATCAAAATAGGGTTGACTGCATGCAAGGGAAGTACCTTACCTGTGATACTATCTCTCAGGCCCTTAATTTATTATTTTTAGGAAACCTCATTGGAATTCCAAGATCTTGAAATTAGTTATCAGGGAACTTTAAATTATTAGCTAATAGATATTTCCACTAAGTATGCTCTTCACTTTGACTCTGTTCAGCCTTACTGCCCTCTTCACTTGATTGTTTCAGCCATTTCTTGGTCAAAATGAGTATAAGAGCCACCAATGCTTTTGAGGAGACAGGAAAAGGTAAGATGCCCTTGGAAATCTGATTTTGTTCTGACAGGACCAGCATAACAAGTAACAATGGGATAGTAAAATTGGGAGACTAAGTTTAAGGTTGCTTTTAACCTATTACAGTATAAAATAACTTTCATGCTTTTAGGAATAGATTGAATTTCATTGACTCCTTGGAACTTTGTTTATTAATACAAGCCACAACTCTCATTCACTGGATTCATACCTGCAACCACTTTGGATCTCATAAGGTGTCTTCAAGGCATCTCTATGTAGCAGAGAAAGTAGCTTAAAAAAACCTGGTATATATTTTCTTGTCTGGATCAACTAGTATCAAACATCATCTTCTGCATTGAATCAGTTAGTGTATGTTCCTCATGCTCTCCCTTATAAAAATGATCAATGATTAGTTATGATAAATATTAAAGATTTGTGACTCAGATAAAAGTTGCCACAACAGATATTAAAGTAGTAAAATTCTAGAATTAAGTAGAAGTACACTTTGAATCACAGATAAAGTTCAATTTAAGCACATATTAAAATATGACAACAGGATCTGTCTTTTACAATTTAGTTTCCTCAAATCATTAGACAAATTAAAAAAAAATAAAAGTAGGGATTTTATTTCCTATAAGTGAAGGTTTAATCTGATTTTATATGCAAAATTCAAAGAATCCCTAGTACAAAATAAAACCTGACTTTTAACCTCTTTATGTCATAACCCCTTTCTTTAAATCATGCCTAGAGCTTTTCCACTTTGAACTAAGTGCTTTAATATCCTAAAGTTCAATTTAGCTTATTCTTTTGTATACTGTTAATTTTAAAAAGTGTCTGAGTGCTACTCAAGCTATGGTTTCTAGATAGCAATTCAGTATTAGAAGGAAGCTTATTAGAATCAAAATTTCTTAGACTGTGCCAAGATCTCCTTTGTCCAAATGTCCAAGAAAGAAATGTGGCTTATAATAAGCATTCCAGGAGGTTTTCATGCACAATAAATTTTGAGAAGGACTTTTTTAGGTCAGACAGATAGTTTAAGGAAAATATCTTAAAAATGTTGATAATATTTGAGTTTAAAAAGTATCTATATCACTAAGTGATCTTCAGCCTCCAGTTTTTCTTTGACAATGTGTACAAAATTCACTTATATGAGGGGTAATGTGAAAAATTACTATAAGACACAGAAAAACTAAGTCATAGGAAAAGAAACAGGACTATACTTTTCTGTTTAACATTCCAATTCAAGCAGTCTTTTGGTTGCTAACTTCCTGATAAAGAGAGGAATATTAATAACTAGATCCAGTCAGCAAATGGATCATGCTCAATAAACAGAACTAATGACATTATTTTATTTTTATCCTTACCAAAATACATATTAACTCACATTAAACCCAATATATAATAACTCATAGTTCCCTATCTGCCTAAATAGATGCTGACACATACAATGTTTGAGCAAGCATGTACGCCTTATATACATGTGCAACTTTGATACCAACTGGTCATGCTATTGATTCCCAAACCCTATTTTTTTTTTTTTTTGGTTTTTGGGTCACACCCGGCAGTGCTCAGGGGTTACTCCTGGCTGTACGCTCAGAAATCACCCCTGGCAGGCTCATAGGACCTTATGGGATGCTGGTATTCGAAACACCATTCTTCTGCAAACGCCTTACCTCCATGCTATCTCACCGGCCCCAAAACCCAAACTCTTTTTTTTTTTTTGGTTTTTGGGCCACACCCTGTGACGCTCAGGGTTACTCCTGGCTATGCGCTCAGAAGTTGCTCCTGGCTTCTTGGGGGACCATATGGGACGCCGGGGGATCGAACCGCGGTCCGTCCTAGGCTAGCGCAGGCAAGGCAGGCACCTTACCTCCAGCGCCATCGCCCGGCCCCAAAACCCAAACTCTTATGCATAGAGACCTCCCTTAGTTTAATTCTAAAAAAAATAGTATCTCAAAACATACTGTGTGTTTTGCCTTAAAATCATTTACTCTCATGTCTTACGTTTTTACTAGTATTAGGAAAAGTCCAATAATTGAGATTGCAGTTTGAGATTGAGATTGAGAAAGGAGTTTATTTGCATGGATCAAAAGTTCAGATAGCTCTGAGAGCTCTTTATTTGAACAAAGAATTCATACCTTTTTTTTATATATTTCACTACAGACATAATCAAAGAAACAAACATGTTTACAAAGGTTAAATTTCAGTTAAAGCTGATTTGGCTTTGAAAACAAACGTCCATATATATTTTGCTTCAGTTCCTATGATTCAGGTATCCTCATGCCCTCAGTGTCCTCATGCCTTGGTAACCCCCAATAATTCCATCTTGTTTTCACCCTTTCTTGTGACCATAAATCTTTACACCCTATTTTTCTCATTTTTATGTACCTGTAATTTTGTTGTCAGCTGGATTTCACACTCCAGTTTTCCTCTATTTTCCCTAAACTAGCATTTTAATAAATGTCTCTACTTTTACACTCTCATCCTTGATTCTTTCTCAAATAAACACAAAGATCTGAGACACATTAGAACATCCCTGCCCCAATGCCTGCCCTGCATTCCCTTTATCAGGATCTTGTTTTGGTGTTATTATACCTAAACTTATATGAAGTGGAGAAGAGAGGGACCACAGCTTCCAGAAGTTGATCTACTGTCTCCTTCTCTACCCACCTCAGTAACCTTAGAAATCTAGGATTGATGAGGGTCTGTGATGACTAGTGAGTAGTATAGCCTCATGTCTCACCAATCCCATGAGGCAGTTGTCAAACGAGATATGGGCCTCAATGGTTCTATATCTAGTGTAGAAAATGATCCCTGCTACCCAATTTGTCAAGGAATTGTTGAATCCAGACTGGAAAGAAGAATTGCTCTTTGCAAGAAAGTCATACAGTCCTTGCCTAGGATTTCTTCCTATGAATATTGCCACCTCTGGAGAATTTCAGGATAAAAGAAAATGAAGTAAATTAAGTAATTTTAGAATAATAAAAATAGGAAGAGAAGTAGTTTAATATAAAAATTATGGAGGAAAGATAGTAAACATGTTCAAAATGAACATCGGTTTCTCTAAAGGGAAGAGCCGAGACAGCTACCTCTCAGAATTAGGAAATGCTCCATTTGCCAATGCAGAATTGGTTTTACAATGTTTTTTTTTCCTCAAACTATACTCACATGGAGCTTCTTTCTGGAGCTTTTCCCTGGGGGAAACATGGCATTGTAACTTGGTCTCCTGATTGAATAATTTCCTCCAAGAATATAAAGTCAGATCTTTTTCTGGATCATTAAAAAATAAATTTTCTAACCCATGTTCCATGTGTTATGTGAGATTCAGGAGTTAATTTTCAAGCCAAGCAATCAATTGGACTTAGGTGTGGTCTGACAACCACTTTGTAGGACTGGTAGAGTAATTTGTCCAGCACAAAACAGGTGCTCCCCTGAATCCTCTGTTATTTTCGTGATATCCACGACTAAGCAGACATTCACCCAGAGTTTTTCATATCTCTAAGGACTCTGTCTGTTCTTTGGTAACAACTAGCTGAGGTTTATTATTCTAAGCTTCAGCAATATAGTGACCCCAAAATGGAGTGTATTTTTGTAGCAAGAGACAGAGGTAACATGATTTACTCAGAAATAGTTTTTTTAAGATAGTGTTACGAAAAGTAAAAGACGAGATTGCAGTCAAAGTGGGTTTAAGAGAAAAGAATTTATTCAAGCGAAGCAAGACTTCAGGCAGCCTTGGAATCTTTGTTCAGGTAGCCTTGAACAAAGGACCCACTCTGTATTCACATTTTCAAAAGAGAAGCAAATAAGCAAGCAATAGGTAGGTTTGCTATGCAAAATTTCAGTGAAGGCTGATGTGGCTTTAAAGAAAAAAAGGGGTTTTGCACTAAACTAACTGTTGTTTTGCTTTAGTTTCTATGCACTAGTGACTTGTGTGCCTCTATACTCATAAATCTTCTCTACCTGTTTTCACCTCTTCTTCTGACGTACATCTTCACCACCTTGTTTTTCTCTCTTTGATACTTTTAAGACTTTGTTGGCTGCTTTATACTCATTCCCTTGTTTTCCTCCATTTTTTTCATAGTAGACAACATCTCAGAGGACTCATTTCTAATATCTAAGGCCCAGAAACAAAATTTTACCAGTTTAAATCATTTTAGCCCTCCACAAGCTCAGTTACAAAAGTAGCAAACAGGACCATACTTGAAAAAGACATTTCTCTCCACTGGTTGCTTAAGGAAACCTTTGCCATAACTAGTAAATTCACGAAATAATCTCATCATCTTTCCCTCTTACCATAATGCCTCATTTCCACACTATATACACCTGCTCTTTAGATTTCTGGCACAGTTTGCTCAACAGATTCATTTATGTTTCTGCTAGAGTTTAGGAGGGATTCACATAATAATTTTGTTTGGTGGTTGTTGTTTTTGGATTTTTTTCAATTGTTTTATCTAGTTTTGGTTTTGTAGTTGGACTGTACCAGAGATGTTTAAGGGAACCTCTGATGCCTGTCTACCTGTCAATTAAGATATCTTTCTGGAGAAATTTTTTTCTGAATAGTCCACTTGATCTTAATACCATTGTGTTATGTACATTGTCTCAGGGGAAAGGAAGCGGAGCTATCAGAGGTAGATCAAGTTTTTTTGTTTGTTCTTGTTTTTGTTTCAGAAAATTATGTAAGTAATGTACTTTTCACTATGCAGTGGCAATATTTAGAGGGTAGCTTGGAATTGTATCTAGGAGAAAATTCATCAGATGTTCTATATAAATTCGGAAGCTATGAATATTTTGATCCTAATAGCTATTCACAGATGTATATTATATGTATAGCTGAACTACTGAGATTAAAAAAGCTCCACAAATATTAATAGATTACTGTAGGATTGAAGAGTCAAGCAAATATGATTGAGTTCAAATATAGTTGCATGGAGACCTTGGAGAGATTGCTCTTCTTTGATATTCTTTTTCTCTACTTTTACAGTTCCTCGTCTCATTATTATGTTAAAATGATGGAGGGTTGCTCAATGTAGGCTACCTTCACCTCTTTTTAAAAATGCATCTTGATTCTTTTAATCACCATTATCAGAAGCTGTCCAAAGTTAGTTAGAATGTTTCACATGTCATTAATTCTTTATCAAATCCAAGCAACATGCTGCAATTACTGTACAGCTTTTGGCCCTCAGCCTGAGATAGGAATCTTAATCCTAGGGCCCATTTGATGGCTGGTGAAGTGTGTATAAGAGATCTTGCCAGCAGCCTGAAGCCTAGCTCTCAGCAACAAAAGAGAAGGGGTGTCTCCATCCTTTTATTATAATCTGTGGGGCAGAAATTGTGGACCAGTGGTGAAATATAATTACAATTCCCTATTGTCTTATTTGAGGTATAAGCAAACACGTTTCTCCCTAATAGGTTTATATAAACAAACACATAAAAGCAAATATGCAGGCATCCTAAAAGAGGCATTAAACAGGATTTGCAAATACCATTTACTCTTGCAGGGCAGAAGGTAGCCTCACTTTACAAGCAAAACTAACCTATGTATTTTTAAAAAATGCTTTTACAGAAAAGTGCTTTGTCCTGTATACCACAAATTTTTTATTGGCATCTATTGTGAGGTAAAATAACATTCTGAGTGTGGAAAAAGAAATTAAGAAACAAAACCCACTATAATATTTTTTTGTTGTTGTTCAGGTGAACATTGAATTCCAGTCTTTATATAAAGTTGCCTGTGGAGGTCCCTGGGGTAAGAGTGATGACAGTCTCAAAAAGAAAATCTAAAAATTTCCCTCTCCCCACTGCTGTCACCCTTGAACACCTTGGAGATTTAAGACTGATAAAGTCGACACTGACACCACATCTCACCAGCTCACTTAGCAGTTGTCAAGCTGTACCTGAAGTCCATCTATTCTACAAGGCCTGAAACTTGATCCATACCACCTAATTTTGCGGGGAACTATAGACTCCAGAATGAAGCAAGGAATTGCTCTTTGCAGAAAAGTCAGTCCTAGACCTCACCTAGACTTACCATGTCCATTGCCTTTTTCTCTCAGAAAAAAATTTCAGGAGGGCATGATTAGCATAGTATAACAAGTTTTTGGAAAATAAAAGGAAGTAAGGAGAAATGTAAGTTTAATGTGTGCTCAAGAGAGAGCGAAGTTTCTTGAGAGTGGAAGCCATTACACATCACAGAATTAAAGTAGGAGATTTTAGCTACATGTGCTTGGCACCATGTACCAGGTGCCAAGAACTCAGGAGCGAAGCATGAATTCAAGCAAAAACATATGGCACATTCTTTGCCATTTTTTTTTTCAAATTGTCTTTCTACATACTTCTCTCAAATTGCCTCCCTCAGCCCAGTCCATTGTAGGATGACTACTAAAGGGAAATTTGGAGCTGTTGATTGTTTTCTTTTGATTTTCTTCACCTGCTCATTCTTGCATTTCTTGATTCTCTGCTGGAGAGCATCTAACTATCTGTATTCTCAGGAAGCTTCCTATACCTACCTGTAATTCTGCATCTCAATAGCTTTCTTGACTTCTGAGATGGTTTTGTGTCAAAGGCCTCCATACTCTCTTGATGGTTCAGATATGTGACATTGTTTTCCCCTAAATAAACATTACCTGGGACCCTCTATTTTACTGTTTGCAATATTTAAAATTGCTCTGTTTGGAGCTTTCATGCTCATGCATCAGGGTCTGGATTGTAAATAAGCATGAAATTTTAAGGCTTTTATATTATTTATTGATATTCTAATTTTTATAAAAATACATTTATTTCCAGGTAAATGAGTGAAATTATTTAAAATAAAAGAAGAGAACGAAGCAAAGCCAGAGCAGTGGCAGAAGCGGTAAGGCTTCTGCACCCATATGGTACCCCAAGCCAGGAGTGATTACTATGCGCATAGCCAGAGTGTCACCCCTGAGTGTCATCAGGTGTGGCACCCAAAAAATATAAAAAGAAAAGAAAAGAAAGAAGAAAGTGTACAGTAACAAGAACATTTCTGAAAATTATTTTATCTTGCTATGAAGTCATTAAGTCATGAAAAAGGTTTAGTAAGATCCTGTTCCTAGTTGATCATTTTTCATCTTTCTTTTTATAAGGCTTAACTGGATTCATTAAAATATCCTCTGGTCTAGTAAGAGATTTGCCTAATGCTTCCATTATCCTTGATTATGTCTTTGTCCTTACTTTCTTCATGCTTAATTCCCTTTTGCCATGAAACTTTCAGTCTCATCTGACCTAACAACTGTCCAGTTCATCCATCTCCTAACCAATATCATTTCCCTCCACCTCTTAAATTTTAGATATTTTGAAATTGTAACTATTAATATTTCTTTCCCAGAAAACACTTCATTTCAGTTCTACCTAATTACTTCCAGGTTCACCCTCTCCACAAACAAAAAATTATTATTGAATGTTCTGACTGTCAGTCAATGCCTCTAGTCTATGCATTCTTGATCTCTAGGAAGTCTCTGTATTCATTGAAAATGCCTTTCTTTCATTTGTAACTTTTGGCATATAACAGTCCATCTCATATTTTCTCCAATACTTCTGAGCTTCCTGTTGGACATTTTCCTTTTATTGTTCACTTTTTGTTGGTGGTGGTGTTTATTTCTTTTTGTAAATTGCTTTGTTGTCGTTACAAAATTGTTCATTGTGGGGCTTCAGTCATAAAGTGCACCATCCATTACCAGTGCACTATTCCTGTCACCGATGTCTTCTATTTCTTCCCCCCACCCCATCTTCACCCCTGCCTTGCTCTAGGGCTGGGGTGGCAAACACACAGCTCTTGAACAGCATGCAGCTCTTTGCCTCTTATCATTATTTTGCATACTGTGGCTCTTTGCCAAGTTTGGATTTTGTTCTGCTACTTCTGAGGAGGGACCTCTGAGGAGAGATCTTCAAGTGAGTAGTCCCGCCCTAGACTGCGGAATCCAGTCTCCCATCCCTCGGGAACAACTGCACGGGCCAGCGAGCAGGGGACCTGTGTGACACGTGTTGGGTCACATCTTGCCTTAGTTCTTAGTGTGGAGGATGCAGCACACCCTCACTGCAGGATTTTTACCCTCACTCAAAATGGCAAAATGCAAGATGTGTTTAATAGATTATTGTTAAAATTATGTGCTTTTGTGTGAGTGTTTGTCTATTTTGGCAGGTCACTGAGTGCTGTGGCTCTCTGACTCTCACAGTTTAAAATTTTGGCTCTTTTTTGTTCACCACCCCTGCTTTTAGGGCAAGAAAATTGCTCTCTTAATCTTTTTCTTTCCCTCCCTTCCGCTCTCTCTTATGACACAATAGTTTGCTCTATTGATAGTGGAGGGGAGCCTTGCCTGTAATAAATCTGTTCAGGTATTCCAGACATTTTGGTTCAATTGTGGGAGATTGTAGGAGTCCAAAAAAGTACCAATTTCTTCCTGGTTCTCTCTTTTTTTTTTATAGATGTTCTCAAAATAATCTCTGATTACCTTTTGAGGGTAATTATTTATAACCCTCAAAATGATTTCTTATTTGTGAATTTCTGTAGTGTCTGTAGTGAGATCCTTGTTTTCATTTCTGATTTTGCTGAATAAGTTTCTCTCTCCGACTCTTTGTGAATCTTGCTAATGGTTTATAAATACTAATTATTTTTTCAAAGAACCATCTCTTGGTCTTTTGGATTGTATTTTGGATGACCAGTTCATTAATTTCATCTCTATATTTTGTTATTTCCTTCCACTGCTTACTTTCTGTTCATTTGGTTCTTCTATTTTGTTCCTCTATTTCCAATTTTTGAAGATGTACCATTAAGATTGTTATGTAGGCCTTTCAATGAATGCTGCCTGTAAATTTCCCCTTTAATACTGCTTTTGTTATGTCCCACTGATTCTGATAATTTGCATTTTCATCTAATTTCTTTATAGAATTTTTTATTTTTATATAATCTCTAATCCATTGATTGTTCTGTAGTGAACTATTTAATTTCTAGGTTTTAAAGTTATTTCTCCATGTCTGTACGTAATTCACCTCTATTTTCAGTTCATTTTGCTCTGAGAAGACAGCAGAAACAATTTCTATCCTTGTGATTTTCTGGAGCAATGTTGTATGGGCCAGCATATGTTCTATCTTGGAGAATGTCCCATGTGCATTGAAGAAGAATGTGTAGCCAATTTTCTAAGAATGGATAGATTTCTATATATATCTTTTAAGCCACTATATTCTATTTCTTCCTTCAGAGATAGTATATCTTTGTTCAGTTTTAGCTTTCTCTGCATTGATTGAAATAATATGATTTTTATCCTTGCTTTTAATGCTGTGGTGTATGATTATGATTGATTTGTGCATATTGAATAATCCTCGAATCCCTGAGACAAAACCCATTTGGTCATAATGTATAATCATTTTGATGTGTTGTTGGACTCATTTTGTTAAGATTTTATTAACGTTTTTGCAACAGTATTCATGAATAAGATTGTTCTGTAGTTTTATTTCTTGGTAGTATTTCTGTCAGCTTTGGGAATGAGCAAAATGTTAGCTTAATATAAAGTATTAGGGAAGATTTGCAATTCAAAAATTTGGAATAATCTAAGGATAAATGATAGTATCTCTTCTCAGAATATTTGATAAAACCATCAGGTCTTATACGTTTATTCTTTTTTTTTTTGGTTGTAAATCAGCCGGTTTTTATTTTAAAGTTGAGATATATGATAATAAACATACTTGCTTAATGCAATATTTATGATGTTCATTTTCTTTTTTTATGACCTACCTCCATGCTATCTTTCCAGCCCCGAGTACTCTATTTCTTTTTTTATTTATAATATCTTGATTTAAGCATCTTGATTACAAATATGATTATGATTAGGTTTCAGTCATATAAAGAACACCCCCCTTCACCAGTGCAACATTCCTACCACCAATGTCCCAAATTTCCCTCCATTTCACCCCACCCCCACCTGTACTCTAGACAGGCTTTTCAGTTCTGTCATTCATTCACATGGTTATGGTAGTTCTCAGTGTAGTTTTTTCTATAACTGCACTCACAACACTTTGTGGTGAGCTTCATGAAGTGAGCTGGAAGTTCCAGCCCTCCTCTCATTATCTCAGGATTGTTACAAAAATGACTTTTATTTTTCTTAAAACACATAGAGGAATGAGACTATTCTGCATCTCTCCCTCTCCCTCTGACTCATTTCACTCAGCATGATAGATTCCACGTACATCCATGTATAGGAAAATTTCATGACTTCATCTTTCCTGACGGCTGCATAATATTCCATTGTGTATATGTACCAGAGTTTCTTTAGCCATTCATCTGTTGAAGGGCATCTTTGTTGTTTCTAGAGCCTGGCTATTGTGAATAGTGCTGCAATAAATATAGGTGTAAGGAGGGTTTTTTGTATTGTATTCTTGTGTTCCTAGTGTATATCCCTAGGATTGGAATAGCTGGGTCGATTGGGAGCTCAATTTCCAGGTTTTGGAGGAATCTCCATATCGCTTTTCATAGAGGTTGGACTAGACGGCATTCCCACCAGCAGTGGATAAGAGTTCATTTCTCTCCACATCCCCGCCAGCACTGATTGTTCTCATTCTTTGTGATGTGTGCCATCTCTGAGATGTGAGATGGTATCTCATTGTTGTTTTGATTTACATCTCCCTGATGATTAGTGATGAGGAACATTTTTTTCATGTGCCTTTTGGCCATTTGTATACTTTTTTTTTTAATCAAAGTGTCCATTTCTTCTCGCTATTTTTTGATGATGGGATGAGATTTTTTTTCCTGTAAAGTTCTATCAGTGCCCTATATATTTTGGAGATTATCCCCTTATCTGATGGGTATTGAGTGAATAGTTTCTCACATTCAGTGGGTGCCTCTTGTATCCTGGGCACTATTTCTTTTGAGGTGCAGAAGCTTCTCAGCTTAATGTATTCCCATCTGTTTATTTCTGCTTCCACTTGTTTGGAAAGTGCAGTGTTCTCCTTGAAGATGCCTTTAGTCTCAGTGTCATGGAGTGTTTTACCTACATGTTGTTCTATATACCTTATGGTATCAGGTCTAATATCAAGGTCATTAATCCATTGGATTTTACCTTTGTACATGATGTTAACTGGGGGTTTATGTTCGCTTTTTTGCAAGTGGCTAACCAGTTCTGCCAGCACCACTTGTTGAAGAGGTTTTCCATGATCAACCTAGGATTTCTTGCTCCTTTGTCAAAAATTAGGTGACTGTATTCTGGGGAACATTGTCTGAGAACTCAAGCCTATTCCACTGATCTGAGGGTCTGCCTTTATTCCAATACCATGCTGTTTTGATAACTATCACTTTGTAGTACAATTTAAAGTTGGGGAAAGTAAAGCCTCCCATACTCCTTTTCCCTAAGAGTGCTTTAGCTATTCGAGGGTGTTTATTGTTCCAGATGTACTTCATAAGGGTTTGATACACTTCTTTGAAAAATGTCATGGGTATCTTTAGAGGGATCGCATTAAATCTGTATAATACTTTGGGGAGTTTGCCATTTTAATTATGTTAATCCTGCCATTCCATTAGCAGGGTATGTGTTTCCATTTCCGTGTGTCCTCTCTTATTTCTTGGAGGAGGGCTTTATAGTTTTCTTTGTATAGGTCTTTCATGTCTTTGGTCAAGTTGACTCCAAGATATTTGAGTTTGTGTGGCACTAATGTGAATGGGATTGCCTTCTTTTTTTTTGGGGGGGGGGCACACCCGGCATTGCTCAGGGGTTACTCCTGGCTGTCTGCTCAGAAATAGCTCCTGGCAGGCACGGGGGACCATATGGGACACCGGGATTTGAACCAACCACCTTTGGTCATGGATCGACTGCTTGCAAGGCAAACACCACTGTGCTATCTCTCCGGGCCCGGGATTGCCTTCTTAACCTTCATCTCTTTCCTATCAATATTGGTGTATAAAAAGGCCATTAATTTCTGTGTGTTAATTTTGTAGCCTGGCACCTTGCTATATGCATCTATTGTTTCTAGAAGCTTTTTGGTAGAGTCTTTAGGATTTTCTAAGTAGAGTATCATGTCATCTGCAAACAGTGAGAGCTTGACTTTTTCCTTTGCTATCTGTATTCCTTTGATATCTTTCTCTTGCCTGAGCGCTATAGCAATCACTTCTAGTACTATATTGAAAAGGAGTGGTGAGAGTGGACAGCCTTGTCTTGTACTATAATTTAGAGAAAAGGCTTTTAATTTTTCTCCAGTGAGGATAAATTTGTCACTTTGTAGTTCACATATAATTTCAGAGCTTTGTGGTCAGTAAGGTAGCCTACAAGATTTCTATCTCTTGATTTTATGAAGGTATGTTTTATGTGTCAGCATGTAGTCTATCTTGGAGAATGACCCTTGTACATTGAAGAAGAATGTGTATCCATGTTTTTTTGGGTAGAATGTTCTATATATGTCTACTAGTTCTTTTTTTCCATTTCCCATTCAGGGCTAGTATGTTTTTGTTGGGTTTCAGTCTGGTTGACTATCAAGTGTTGACAGGTCCATGTTGAGGTCTTCCACAATTATTGTATTATTATTGATGTCTTCTTTGACATTTGTCAGTAATTGTATTAGATAATTTGCTGGTCTCTCATTGGGTGCATATATGTGTAATAGTTTGATTTCTTCCTGTTGCACATATCTCTTGATTAGTAAAAAGTGTTCATCTTTGTCCCTTACCACTTTTCTGAGTATAAAGTTGGTGTCATCAGATATTAATATGGCCACCCCAGCTTTTTTAAGGGTGTTGTTTGATTTGATGATGTTCCTCCAGCCTTTAATTTTGACTCTATGTTTGTTCTGACTATTCAGGTGTGTTTCTTGTAGGCAGCAGAAGGTTGGATTCATCGTTTTGACCCATTTTGCCACTCTTTGTCTTTTAATTGGTGAATTTAGTCCATTGACATTGAGGGAGATGATTGTCATAGGATTTAATGTCATCGTTGTAGATAAGTTTGCTGTGTTTGTTGGTGTCTCTTGTCTTAAAGTAGACCTCTCAGTTTTTCCTTTAAGGCTGGTTTTTCATCTGTGAAGTTTCTGAGCTGTTGTTTAACCATGAAGCTATGTATCCTTCCTTCAAACCTGAACGTGAGTCGAGCTGTGTGCAGTATTCTCGGTGAGGCATTCATTTCATTCAGTCTTGTCTCAGTATTCCACCATTGTCTTCTGGCCTTGAGAGTTTCTTGTGACATGTCAGCTGTAAGTCTCATGAATACTCCTTTGAATGTAATTTCCCTTTTTGATCTTGCTGCTTTCTGTATTCTATCTCTATTTGTGGGATTTATTATTGTAAGGAGGATGTGTCTTGGGGTGTTTTTCTTAGGGTCTCTTTTAGCTGCATACCTTTTGGAAATGCAGGATTTGATTGCATGTAGTCTTTAACTCAGGGAGTATCTCTTTGATGATGTCCTTGACAGTTGATTCTTCCTGGAGATCTCCTACCTGTGCCTCTGGAACTCCAATGATTCTTATGTTGTTTCTGTTGAGTTTATCAAAGATTTCTATTTTCATCTATTCACATTTCTTGAGTACTTTTTCCATTGCCTGATCGTTTGTCTTATGGGTCTTTTCCAATTTCTTCTGTTGTGTTGAGTTCTTTTTGCATCTCATCTTCCAGCACATTGATTCTGTCCTCAGCTGCTATTACCCTGCTGGCGAGGACATCCACTGAGTTTTTCTGTTTAGCTACTTGTTTTTTTCAGGTCTTTTATTTCAGTTTGGAGTTTTCTGATTTCTGTCTTTGTTTTCTGTTCAGATCAATCTATGCTTTTTTTGAGTTCTACGAACATCTTCCATATTTCTATTCTAAGCTCCTTATTTGAGAGGTTAGTCAGATGGTTGGCATTTTTTTGGGTCGTCCAAGCTATTGTCTTCATTCTTTGTGCATGGTGTTTGCCTGCAAGGTTTTCCCATTCTCATGCTGTAGTGTCATTTTTTTCTGTGTGTTTTGGTGGGGTTCATTGGTTAGAAAGATTGTATGGCCTCAAAGTGTATCAGAGCTGCTGCGCTCTTCTGCGGCCTCTAGATGACAGTTTTTTTGGTGAGTTCACTTCCTAGGCCTCTGAGGAGAGCTTCAAGTATTCAGGAAAGACAGACAAGCAAAGCAAAGAGTTCTCTTCAAGTCCTCAGGGTCATCCAAGGCACAGCAGGAGGGCGGAGCCAGCCAAGAACTCTGTAGCAGAGAGGATCGCAGGCAGGAACCCTGATGAAATCCAGTCTCAGGTAGCTGGAAACCGCATGGCCCAAGATGGCTTCTGTGCCCTTCTGACTCCCAGCAAAAACCAGCAGGAATCAGTATGTGTATGTGTATGTGTATGTGTATGTGTATGTCCCGACCCACCTCTGAAGCAAGCAGGATCACCAGCAGGAACATACTTTTATTCTTGAGGGTTTTCTTAATTGCTGTTTCAATTTCCTTACTTGTGATTGGACTATTTAGGCTTTCTTCTTTCTCCTTTTGTTTTGTATTATATTTTTCCAGAAATGTGTCAATTTCTTCTGAAGAGAGTAAAGTTGTTCATAATAAGCTCACATGATGTCTTGGACTTCGTAGGGTTCTGCTGTAATCTCTCCACTTAATTTTATATCTGATTTATTTGAGCATTTTCTTTTTCTTTTCCTTATAAGTCTTCCCAATGGTTTATCTATCTTGTTTATTCTTTCAACAAAACAACCTCCTGATTCAATTGATTTTCAGTATTGTTTACTTTCTTTCTATATTATTAATTTCTGCTTTGGTTTTTATTATTTCTTTTCTTCTGCTTGTGTTTTGGTTCATTTCATGTGCATTTAGGTTGTTGATATTGTCTTTTATTTCCTTCCTTATGTAGGCTTAAATTACTATGAGATTTCTCCTAATTACTAATTTTGCTGTGTCCCATAAGTTTTGGTTATTTGTTTCCTCATTGTTTTTACTTTCAAGGAATCTCTTTTATTTCTTCCTTGAAATTTTTTTGATTCAACTGTTGTTGAGCAGTAAATTGTTTAGTCTCTATGTTTTAGATATTCTCCTCATCATTTTACAATCAATCTTGATCACTGTGTCATTGTTATCTCATAGGTTGCTTATTATAATTCTTATGTTTGTAAATTTATATAAGTTAAACTTGTATCCTAAAATGTGCTCCATGCTGGAGAAGATTCCATGTACACTTGAAAAGAATGTGTATTCAGTTTTTTGTTTGTTTGTTTGTTTTTGGACCACACTGGAGAGGCTTAGAGGTTACTCCTGGCATGTGCTCAGAAATTGGCCCTGGCTAGGGGGCCATAAGGGACATTGGAGATGGAACCCAGATCTATCCTGGATTGGATGTTTGTAAGGCAAAACCCGATTGCTACACTATTGCTCCAGCCCCTATATTCAAATTTTTGAGGATGAAAGGCCCTGTATAGATCTATTAGTCCCAGGTCTTCTAGTTTCTCATTTAGGACTCTTAAGCCTTTGCTAGTATTCTGTCTATTGGAACTGCCCAGTGGCAATAGTGTCACGTTGAAAATTCCCACTACTATCACATTTCTGTTCATATGTTTATCTAACTTTGTGAGCCTTATATACTTTGCTGTCTCTACATTTGGTTCATAAATGTTGATCAGAGTTAGTACTTCTTGGTCTTTTGTTCCCTTGATTAATGCATAGTGTCTATTCTTGTCTCTAAGTACTTTCTTGAGCTTATATGCAATTTGATCTAAGTATAGCTGTCTCAGCATATGTGTGTGTGTATGTATGTTAAATGTTTTCATTCCTTTTACTCTGAGTCTGTGTCTATCCTAAAATTTTAAGTATTTCCTTAAGGCAGCAGATGGCTGGATTTAGTTTCCTGATCCCACTTGCTACTCTGTGCTTTTTGTTTGGAGAATTTAGTCCATTGACATTTATTGACAGAAAAGGCTTTTGTGCCATTATGTTGTGTATAGTTGTTGCTATTACAATTGGGTATTTGATTTCTATAATTGATCTTTGAGTATTTCACTTAGAGTCATTTTTTTAGCACAAATATTGTGAGTTCTTTTTTGTCTGAGAATGTTTTTATTCCTCCCTCCCATATAAATGAGAGGTTTGTTGGGTGGTAAACTCTACATGGAAAGTTTCTTTAATTTAGAACTTTGAATATGTCATTCCAATCCTTTCTTGCCTGGATTGTTTCAAATGGAAGATCTGGTTTGATTTTTGTGTTCTTTCCTTTAGATTTAAGGTTTTTCTTCTTCCTTATCGCTTTAAATAGTCCATCTCTTTGTTTTTGCCATTTGGATTAATATATATGTCTTGAAATTGATCTGTTAGAGTCTATATTCTTTGGCACTTTTTTTGACTCTTGGATTTGTAGAGCAGCCTCTTTTCAGAGAGTGGGAATGTTCTGTTCTATTATCTTCCTCACTACTTGTTTTTCCCCTTTCGTTTTTCTTCCCTTGCTGGTATTCCTATAATTTGAATATTATTTCTCTTGTCTTTGTTCATTAAGTACCTTATATTTTTTTTCCATTCTTTGCTTTATCCTTTCTTTTTTAACTTCTTTATCAATATTGGTTTGTAATTTATCTTTAAGTCTATCTATGTGGTTCTCCAATTGTTTAATTCTGCTACTATGGTATGCTAACATGTTTTGTTTGTTTGGTCCTTCTGTTCCATTTGTATAAATTTTATAATATTTTGGAAGAGTTATTTTTTGACTTGTTTAAATTGTTCATCTATACTTTGCATAATTTATCAGGTAACTCCTTGATTTATTTTTTCCCTTCCCCCTTCTTCCTGCTTTCCCTTCCCCAACTCCTTTATTTTGTTTATTAAGTATTGATTTTAGGTCAATAGTATTATAATGGAGGGAGGAACTACAGAGCATGAAAACCGCCAAGCCTTTGCAAAAGCCGGCTCCTTGTGTGTGACACCAGGCGGGGAAAATTCATGAAAGTACACCGGCCCAGTGGGGCCCAACTGTGAAAAACTGTGAGTGTGACCTGTATATGTCTGTCTAAGAAACTCTTGCGAGTGGGGCAAAAAGAGGCTCCAGAAAACTCACTCGCCCAGAGGCCATTTTCAGGGAGGGACTACAGAGCATGAAAACCGGCAAGCCTTTGCAAAAGCCGGCTCCCTGTGTGTGACACCAGGCAGGAAAATCCACGAAAGTACACCGGCCCAGTGG
Source organism: Suncus etruscus (assembly GCF_024139225.1). Classification (NCBI taxonomy): domain Eukaryota; kingdom Metazoa; phylum Chordata; class Mammalia; order Eulipotyphla; family Soricidae; genus Suncus; species Suncus etruscus. The sequence goes on along the minus strand of NC_064856.1, from coordinate 36,875,576 downwards.
GGCCCAACTGTGAAAAACTGTGAGTGTGACCTGTATATGTCTGTCTACTGTCCTCTTGCATGAAACTCTTGCGAGTGGGGCAAAAAGAGGCTCCAGAAAACTCACTCGCCCAGAGGCCATTTTCAGGGAGGGACTACAGAGCATGAAAACCGGCAAGCCTTTGCAAAAGCCGGCTCCCTGTGTGTGACACCAGGCGGGGAAAATCCATGAAAGTACACCGGCCCAGTGGGGCCCAACTGTGAAAAACTGTGAGTGTGACCTGTATATGTCTGTCTACGAAACTCTTGCGAGTGGGGCAAAAAGGGGCTCCAGAAAACTCGCTCGCCCAGAGGCCATTTTCAGGGAGGGACTACAGAGCATGAAAACCGGCAAGCCTTTGCAAAAGCCGGCTCCCTGTGTGTGACACCAGGCGGGGAAAATTCACGGAAGTACACCAGCCCAGTAGGGCCCAACTGTAAAAAACTGTGAGTGTGACCTGTATATGTCTGTCTACTGTCCTCTTGCGTGAAACTCTTGCGAGTGGGGCAAAAAGAGGCTCCAGAAAAGTCGCTCGCCCAGAGGCCATTTTCAGGGAGGGACTACAGAGCATGAAAACCGGCAAGACTTTGCAAAAGCCGGCTCCTGTGTGTGACACCAGGCGGGGAAAATCCATGAAAGTACACCGGCCTAGTGGGGCCCAACTGTGAAAAACTGTGAGTGTGACCTGTATATGTCTGTCTACTGTCCTCTTGAGTGAAACTCTTGCGAGTGGGGCAAAAAGAGGCTCCAGAAAAGTCGCTCGCCCAGAGGCCATTTTCAGGGAGGGACTACAGAGCATGAAAACCGGCAAGACTTTGCAAAAGCTGGCTCCCTGTGTGTGACACCAGGCGGGGAAAATCCACGAAAGTAGACCAGCCCAGTGGGGCCCAACTGTGAAAAACTGTGAGTGTGACCTGTATATGTCTGTCTACTGTCCTCTTGCGTGAAACTCTTGCGAGTGGGGCAAAAAGAGGCTCCAGAAAACTCGCTCGCCCAGAGGCCATTTTCAGGGAGGGACAACAGAGCATGAAAACCAGCAAGACTCTGCAAAAGCCGGCTCCTGTGTGTGACAACAGGCGGGGAAAATCCGTGAAAGTACACCGGCCTAGTGGGGCCCAACTGTGAAAAACTGTGAGTGTGACCTGTATATGTCTGTCTACTGTCCTCTTGTGTGAAACTCTTGCGAGTGGGGCAAAAAGGGGCTCCAGAAAACTCGCTCGCCCAGAGGCCATTTTCAGGGAGGGACTACAGAGCATGAAAACCGGCAAGACTTTGCAAAAGCTGGCTCCCTGTGTGTGACACCAGGCGGGGAAAATCCACGAAAGTACACCGGCCCAGTGGGGCCCAACTGTGAAAAACTGTGAGTGTGACCTGTATATGTCTGTCTACTGTCCTCTTGCGTGAAACTCTTGCGAGTGGGGCAAAAAGAGGCTCCAGAAAACTCACTCGCCCAGACGCCATTTTCAGGGAGGGACTACAGAGCATGAAAACTGGCAAGATTTTGCAAAAGCCGGCTCCCTGTGTGTGACACCAGGCGGGGAAAATCCAAGAAAGTACACCGGCCCAGTGGGGCCCAACTGTGAAAAACTGTGAGTTTGACCTGTATATGTCTGTCTACTGTATTCTTGCGTGAAACTCTTGCAAGTGGGGCAAAAAGAGGCTCCAGAAAACTCGCTCGCCCAGAGGCCATTTTCAGGAGGGACTACAGAGCATGAAAACCGGCAAGACTTTGCAAAAGCCGGCTCCTGTGTGTGACACCAGGCGGGGAAAATCCGCGAAAGTACACCGGCCTAGTGGGGCCCAACTGTGAAAAACTGTGAGTGTGACCTGTATATGTCTGTCTACTGTCCTCTTTTATGAAATTCTTGCGAGAGGGGCAAAAAGAGGCTCCAGAAAACTCGCTCGCCCAAGGCCATTTTCAGGGAGGGACTACAGAGCATGAAAATCGGAAAGAATTTGCAAAAGCTGGCTCCCTGTGTTTGACACCAGGCGGGGAAAATCCACGAAAGTACACCGGCCCAGTGGGGCCCAACTGTGAAAAAACTGTGAGTGTGACCTGTATATGTCTGTCTACTGTCCTCTTGCGTGAAACTCTTGCGAGTGGGGCAAAAAGAGGCTCCAGAAAACTCACTCGCCCAGAGGCCATTTTCAGGGAGGGACTACAGAGCATGAAAACCGGCAAGCCTTTGCAAAAGCCGGCTCCCTGTGTGTGACACCAGGCGGGTAAAATCCATGAAAGTACACCGGCCCAGTGGGGCCCAACTGTGAAAAACTGTGAGTTTGACCTGTATATGTCTGTCTACTGTCCTCTTGCGTGAAACTCTTGCGAGTGGGGCAAAAAGAGGCTCCAGAAAACTCGCTCGCCCAGAGGCCATTTTCAGGGAGGGACTACAGAGCATGAAAACCGGCAAGACTTTGCAAAAGCGGCTCCCTGTGTGTGACACCAGGCGGGGAAAATCCAAGAAAGTACACCGGCCCAGTGGGGCCCAACTGTGAAAAACTGTGAGTTTGACCTGTATATGTCTGTCTACTGTCCTCTTGCGTGAAACTCTTGCGAGTGGGGGCAAAAAGAGGCTCCAGAAAACTCGCTCGCCCAGAGGCCATTTTCAGGGAGGGACTACAGAGCATGAAAACCGGCAAGACTTTGCAAAAGCCGGCTCCCTGTGTGTGACACCAGCCGGGAAAAATCCAGGAAAGTACACAGGCCCAGTGGGGCCCAACTGTGAAAAACTGTGAGTTTGACCTGTATATGTCTGTCTACTGTCCTCTTGCGTGAAACTCTTGCGAGTGGGGCAAAAAGAGGCTCCAGAAAACTCGCTCGCCCAGAGGCCATTTTCAGGGAGGGACTACAGAGCATGAAATCCGGCAAGACTTTGCAAAAGCTGGCTCCCTGTGTGTGACACCAGGCGGGGAAAATCCACGAAAGTACACCGGCCCAGTGGGGCCCAACTGTGAAAAACTGTATGTGTGACCTGTATATGTCTGTCTAAGAAACTCTTGCGAGTGGGGCAAAAAGAGGCTCCAGAAAACTCGCTCGCCCAGAGGCCATTTTCAGTGAGGGACTACATAGCATGAAAACCAGCAAGCCTTTGCAAAAGCCGGCTCCTGTGTGTGACACCAGGCGGGGAAAATCCGCGAAAGTACACCAGCCTAGTGGGGCCCAACTGTGAAAAACTGTGAGTGTGACCTGTATATGTCTGTCTACTGTCCTCTTGTGTGAAACTCTTGCGAGTGGGGCAAAAAGAGGCTCCAGAAAACTCGCTCGCCCAGAGGCCATTTTCAGGGAGGGACTACAGAGCATGAAAACCGGCAAGACTTTGCAAAAGCTGGCTCCCTGTGTGTGACACCAGGCGGGGAAAATCCACGAAAGTACACCGGCCCAGTGGGGCCCACTGTGAAAAACTGTGAGTGTGACCTGTATATGTCTGTCTACTGTCCTCTTGCGTGAAACTCTTGCGAGTGGGGCAAAAGAGGCTCCAGAAAACTCACTCGCCCAGAGGCCATTTTCAGGGAGGGACTACAGAGCATGAAAACTGGCAAGCCTTTGCAAAAGCCGGCTCCCTGTGTGTGACACCAGGCGGGGAAAATCCGCTAAAGTACACTGGCCCAGTGGGGCCCAACTGTGAAAAACTGTGAGTGTGACCTGTATATGTCTATCTACTGTCCTCTTGCGTGAAACTCTTGCGAGTGGGGCAAAAAGAGGCTCCAGAAAACTCACTCGCCCAGATGCCATTTTCAGGGAGGGACTACAGAGCATGAAAACCGGCAAGCCTTTGCAAAAGCTGGCTCCCGGTGTGTGACACCAGGCGGGGAAAATCCATGAAAGGACACCGGCCCAGTGGGGGCCCCACTGTGAAAAACTGTGAGTGTGACCTGTATATGTCTGTCTACGAAACTCTTGCGAGTGGGGCAGAAAGTGGCTCCAGAAAACTCGCTCGCCCAGAGGCCATTTTCAGAGAGGGACTACAGAGCATGAAAACCGGCAAGACTTTGCAAAAGCCGGCTCCCTGTGTGTGACACCAGGCGGGGAAAATCCAAGAAAGTACACCGTCCCAGTGGGGCCCAACTGTGAAAAACTGTGAGTTTGACCTGTATATGTCTGTCTACTGTCCTCTTGCGTGAAACTCTTGCTAGTGGGGCAAAAAGAGGCTCCAGCGGAGCACGGCCGCGTAGCGAAGCTCCGCGGCCGTGCAGTCTTTCTAAGGAAAGAACACCATTGCAACAAGAAGGAAAAATCACACTAAGAATGGCGCTATATCACAGAAGCAAACATTTCTCTCCGGACTGTCTTCTCTGCTGCATGCTCGGGCCTAAGATTTGACCCAGTGAGGCTTCATCCACAGACGACTCCCCTCCCTTAGAGGCAAGTCAGCCCATCCAGAAAGGGAGGAGCCAGAGGAGTGTGCTCCCTGCATCATATAGACAATGAATACCACCACAACACGTAGAAAAACCCACAATACAAGTATTACAATGGGGAAACAACGCAGGCCAGCATCAGACATAGAGAATGAAGATGACAATTCTGAGGCCCAGATAATGACCAACCAACTAATCAACCTCTCAGATACGACTTTAGACTAGCAATATGGAAGATGCTCAAATAACTCCAAGAAACCATGGATTGAGTTGAACAGAACACTAATAAGAACCAAGAAAATATGAAGACAGAAATCACAAAACTCCAAACTGAAATAACATATCAACTAAAAGGACTGAAAAAGTCAGTAAATGAAGTGAATGACAAAATGTATAAGCTCTGGGACAGGGTATCAGAAGCTGAGAATAGACTTGGTGCTGTGGAAGATGAGATACATAACAATTCCATACAGCAGGAGAGATTGGACAAAAAACTTAAAGCAAATGAGCAGAAAATGGAAAAATTAGTCAAAGAATGGGAACAGATGAAAATAGAAGTCTATGATAAGATCAACAGAAACAACTTAAGAATCATTGGAGTCCCAGAGACCCAGGAAGAAAATTTCCATACATAATTATGTATGACTCCGAATTTTTTTGTTCATACCTATTCAACATAAGTTGTCACACCATACCCAGCATCAATGTGCTGAAATTTCTCCACCATATTCCTGTCACATTCTTTGTACTCTCTGATTCCTTCTCCCTCCGGCCATCTCAATTCTCTGAGTCCAATCCAAGGTTTATATTGTGTTTGTTCTCTTGCCATTTTTTTATAACCTGCATATAAGGGAGATAATATGGTATATGTGTCTTATATTTCTCACTTAATCTTTAGTATTTCTTTTTTTTTAATTTATTTAAACACCTTAATTACATTCATGATTGTGTTTGGGTTTCAGTCATACATAATTATGTAAATCAATGTTTTTAATTAAAAATAAAGTGCTTATTTATCATTCAAAAAATAGTATTATAATGGATTTAGTATTGATTTGTAAGGCCCAGGTGTTATGGTGGCATTAGAAATTTGTCAGGGTTTTTCTCTGTATCTCCAATTACAGTTGTCTTCCTTCACTTCCCCATTGTTCTTTGCAGTAGTGGGTTGTTATGCTGGAGTTTAAAGTTATTTAAGAAAGTTATCTATTGAATAATTTGTATAAGAGGTGGCTAGAAGTATTTTTACTTTAGAGATTATTTTTCTAAACATACGAGGTTATTTGAGTATGAAGAAATATTTCCCAAATAACGCTAAGAATGTTGAGTAATTGCTAAGGCAACCATAGCTAAATGGCAGAGATGGAATCCAAAATCTTCTATATTTTATTGCACCTTAAAGTTTTGCTAACTAGAAAGTTTATATTTTTGATTAAAGGCAGTAGAACCATCAAACTGATTTGTGTACCAGTGTCAGGAGGTTAAATACCTGGATTCTTAAGCATATTGCCAATATATAAAGGCTTATTAAACAAACAGAATCAATGAGCAATATGATGCCAGTTAATAGTTTCCTATTACATCTTGTGTAACTGTTCAAATAATTATTGGTATTATTTATGAAATTAACTAATATTAAATGAAGACACACTTTCTAGATAACTTAAAAGACTATTACATTGTCATGTGTAAATATTAATAATGGATTATTAATATTTTATCATAGATGTATAGAAATTATGAGTAACTGAAAATAATTTTCTCATGAAATTAACTAATATTAAACGAAGACACACTTTCTAGATAACTTAAAAGACTATTACATTGTCATGTGTAAATATTAATAATGGATTATTAATATTTTATCATAGATGTATAGAAATTATGAGTAACTGAAAATAATTTTCTCCCTTTAAACATTAAATAAATGATGAGCACATCCATATATAAAAAATGCCATGAGCTTCCCCCAAGCAACCCCAAACTTAGTGCACTTTTTTCTATTACCTAAAATATATTATTTCCTATGTGAATTCTTGATATTCATTAAATTAAGCTAGCAAACAAAACTCCAGATTACGAAGTGATATTTTTTTAATTGTTTAAGAAGGTATTTTGAACACCTGTGTTCTATCTAGTCCTCATTCTGGTTCATTACTGGTTCCCATATACATGTGTTTGGTTTGTGCTGGTCTCTCACTGGTTCTATCTCTTTTTTTTAATATAAAATCTTTAAGCACCATAATTACAAGCATTATTTTTAGTTGGGTTTCAGTCATAACAGAACACCCCCCCTTCTTCAGTGCAACATTCCCAATATCCACCCTCTCCCCAACCCTTGCCTGTATTTGAGACAAGCATTCTACTTCTCTCACTCATTAAGATGGTCATGATAGTTGTTAATGTAGTTATTTCCCTGACTAGTTTCCTGACTAGAATAGTGGTTCTATCTCTTGAAATTCACTGCTGTCTTCCTGAATCATTGATGATAATCTAGTTTGTCAGTGAGTTCTACAGCCTTCCTTTCAAGCCTCTTTCTGTCTTTCCTATTATCTTTGCTTTCAGGTCATGTGGGTGAGACTGTTGCTTTTCTGCCTTCTGCTGAGCATAGATGTAGCATAAAAGAGATTGCCTGGTCTATGTTCTCTTTAATAAGTAACTATTCCTGCCCCATAGCCATTTCCATTTCTATTTAACTGGGTGCTACTCCTATTGGATGAAATTCAAAATGACAATTGGAATGGAACAATAATACAGAGAGTTAGACAGACCAAAAGTTTTATCTCTAGCACCTCATATGGTCCCCTGAGCTCAAGAAATGATCCCAGATCACAGAGCCAGGAACAATTCCTGAGCACCAGTGAGTGTGGCCAAAAGTGAATTAAAAATTTTTTTTTCTTTACTAAATTACCTAACACCTTGCTAAATCCCAACTCCAACATAACAACCTCCACCCTCCAGGAGTGGGGACTTTTCATTCATTTAGGAAAAATGGGTAAAGCCTATGTTATAAACCCTCTTCCTTTAGTCCACGGGCACCATGGGCACCACTCCTATTTCCCTGGCAGGAGTGGTATTGGAGGATTTCAGAGGGTCATTCACATTCTGAGCTGGTTTATTGAAATCTCTCACAGAGTTTCCAGATACTATGGAGACAACTTGACTGGAAGATAAACATAAGTATTAAGCAAACTTAAGAACGGTGGAGAAAAATTGAACTCAATAAGATGGCACTCTTACCCAACTACAAATATCCTTGTAATCATGGTCTTAAATAATGATTTGTATTAAAAAGTGACAGCACCCTTTACACATGGAAAGAATCTTTACACAATGTAGATTTATGGCAAGGAGTTGTGTTATTTACAAGTGGGAAGATAAGTTCATAGCGCACATATTTTGAAAAGGCTCTAAAGTTGACATTGATATTCTTTGTTTTGTTTGGCGGTCAGTCCTAGAATTTGGGTTTTCTGTCTCCATTGGTCAACAACTGTCTGTGTCAGAATCTCCAGATTTCTGGTATGAAGAATTTATCCACATATTCATGGATCCAGAAGGGAATATCTGTAACCTAGGACCTAGTAACTGCAAGACTCAGGAGAAGAAGCAAGTAGGCACTTTTGCAGGAGTTTGTACTTATGGTGAAAATGTACCTTCCTGGTAAGCTTTAAACCAGAGATATAAGCTACCCAAAGTTGTCCCAATAATTTGTAATTTCTATGGCCAAACAAGTCATTCCATTCTTCAGAAGAAAGATAATGTCTTTTCCATTACTTTTAATGTTACCCTTGCCTCTCTTTTCATAACTCAAGAGATCTGGGAGCTGCTAAAGCCTGATGCTCATGATACTTGCCTTCTGGTGATATCAGCTATACTTTTTTTTAACTTGGGATGCAACTCTGCTAAAATTGATCATCTCTATAGCCCTGCAACTTTAACAGGGTCTCTTTGGGCAATATTTTTTCCAGTGTCCTCTCTAGTGACAAAAATTGCTCTTTTCTTTTGAAATGGCATTGAGAAGTCAGAGAGAGATGTGGCTCATCCCAAGAGCTTCAATGACAAGACCAGTTTTCCTACTGTGTACCTCCATTAGATCCTTTGGTCCTTTTTATAGAACTAGGTGGCAAAGCAAATCTAATAACTCACCTGGCCTGGTTCTAAGACCCATAACTTGTTTTAGAAGCACCTTTCTGATATCCAGGGTAATATGTCTTATGACCTTACAAATATACAAGCAGAAGAAGTATCTGGAGATGTGCACCCCATGTCACACCAGAGTTGGTATCCTATAATTGCTGTGTCCTTTGGATTAATAATTATGTGCTGAATAAGAGAAAAACTACATTCCCAGTGCCCAAGTAGTTGTCTTCTCATAGGCGGCCTCTCATAAACTAAGAGTAGAGTTTGAGAGCAATTTCTACAGCCTAAGGAAGGAAATTGTTATTAATTCACAGCTCTTTAAAACATGGTAGGGCATTTGCTTGCATGCAGCTGTGCAGGACAGACCTGGGTTCGATCCCTGGCATCCCATATGGTCCCTCGACCTAAGAGCAATTTCTAAGTGCAATTTCTGAGGCAGGAGTAACCCCTGATCGTCAACGGGTGTGGCCCAAAAATAAAAAATAAATAAATATAACCTGGTAGAGAATTACCAGTAATAGGGAAAAAATCATCAAGGGAAGATTGTTTCTTAAAGAAAATTTCCAGAAAATGATTTTGGAAGCCAGATTCAGAAATTGCTAAGTGCTTTTGCCACCTAAGTTATGCATAGGGGCACACTAAGGAATGGAACACTGTTAAACTTATCTCTACTTTGTTTGCCAGTGCAATGTCACCAACCAAGAGAATATTTTGGCTCCAAAGCTTTTTTCCTTTGCTCTGGTCCATAATCTGATGTGTAATGAGTGTAGGGCTCAGCACTGAATCCCATACCAAACACTGTCTGTTTAGGCACTAACCCAGAGGGTGGTTAGAGCCAGAATTTATCCAATAGAAAAATTAATACATTTGTAGAAACCTTCTTTGGAGTTTTGAACCTGTGAACTTACTTGCTAGAATATATACAAAAATACTCACATGCTGAGATTGCTTGACTCTGGCTAAGAGTTCTTCAAGCCCATGCCAACATGTTTATTAGTAATGCTTTCTTAGAATTCGCCTAGTGCCTTGGTTTATCACTAAAGCATCTCTTAATGGTATGTAATTGGTTCTAGTCCTCAGGTTTCATATTAGTCTCTCCCTGTTTCTTCATGTTTAATATGTATATATCTTGACATATATTGACATGTCCTGTTGGTTGTTCTTGATATGTACTCTGTCACTGATTTTGCAGTATGTCTCTTAAGACATACATTTCTTTTTTCCTTCTGCTTTTCATTGTTCTCAGACCCTGTGGGTAGGTACTTCCATACCTGTAATTTGTCATTTGCCTGGGCACAACTGAGGAATCAAAGAGGCTACTGTCTCTCTGGACACAAGCATTATATCAAAAATAGTTACCTTCCCTATGATTCGTGTTACTATTCCTGTTCTTTATCAATTAATATAATCTAACTGAATACCTCTCAATGCTGAAAACATCTGAAATGACCACTTATTTCAACTAGATTACCTGGTGCCTATTGTTTATCTGTTCTCTGCTACTGTAAATTCTCACCTCTGTTTTATTGTTTATATTACATATTTAGCTAGAAATATTTTCCCCTATAAGAATTGTTTCCTTCCTTATTCTTCAGATTAGATTACCTTCCCCAGAGGATCTCCTCACAATCCCCAACCCCAATTTAGGTCAGTGGTCTTATATCTGGTAATTACAAATTAGATAATTTTTCTTAAACAAACAGCAGTTTAATGTCTAAATTTCTAGAGCAGAAAGTTTCCCAACTTCAGCACCGTTGACATTGTGTATCATATAATTCTTTGTTATGCGGGACTAGTTTATGCCTTTGTTAGTGCAAAGTGGATTTTTATGAGATGAGAGATTCTTGAGAATTGTATGAAATTTTAATACTAGATTCTGAAAGCTAAGAAGTTAAAGTTTTTTGTACAATTGAAGTAGATAGGTCCAGGTTTCTTCCCAAATATCCAGGCCTCTTCTTTATCCATGTATGCTGCACTGGCCCCAGTGTATGACTTTCTTGTCCCATCTACTGCATCTAGTAACCTCCAGTGTAAAATAACCTGGTCTTGTCCTGTACTACTCTTTATATAGTGAATGTTTTCCTAGTCTGGAATTGTATTTCTGAACCTTTCTCACATTATATTCTATAATTGCTTGTAGTCATTTCCAGCATTCTTTAACTATACAGCTCCTAAGACCTATCTGCTCCTAAGACCCATTCCTGATGCTTACCGTATTTTCTGGCATATAAGATGACTTTTGAAACAAAAAAAGTCAACCGAAAATCAGAGGTTGTCTTATACACCGAGTATATCCCGAAAGTTTCAATATGCCGCTAAACAAAAATTGTTTGAATATTGCCACGAAATGAAGTTTCCAACTCTATCCTGCACCAATCACTGCAAGGCTGCTAGGACCGCCTCTCTAACTCAGCCAATCCAAGCAGGCTTTTTAAGCATGCAAATTAGACAATGTTCTGTACCCGAATCTACACTGTAAAAAGCCTGCTCAGATGGGCCAGATCAGAGAGGAAGTCTATTACAGTAGAACCTTGGAATCTTTGCTTGTGATTGGCTCACTGTGGTACATACAGTTGCAGCACAGGAACATTCTGTCTGATACAGGAATATAGGCCTAAACCTATGTTTTAACTGCAAAATTAGGGGGTCGTCCTATATGCCCAGTCGTCTTATATGGTGGAAAATACTGTACCTCACTCTGCCTTCTGTCTGGGCATGAGACCCAACACCACACCTATTTCTGAAGTCTGCCTGAGAGAACCAGAGAAAGGCAAAATGTAGAGGGGTAAGAGAAAAGGGGCAGGCCTGGACTAACTGGGAGACTTCCTTTCATTTGCTGCCATCTCCTACCACTGCCATCCTATTATATATTTGGATTGGTTACTTATTCAGTGGGCTAGATTTAAAGTGACTAATTTCAAGTGGTATTTAACCCTTCCATTACCACTGTAATAGCCCTATCAGCCTTCCCTCAGGAAGTTAAAGTATGTAAAACAAAAATTACTCCAGAGGCAAATTAAATGTCCCCTGGAAAGAAAGTTAGGGTAGGAAATATAATTACAGCTATTGTAACAAAAGGACAGCTGTTAGTCAATTTCTAGAAATGTGTCTGCAAGTAAGCATCACGTACTAATGTATTACATAATAATAAATTGAGGCACCACTGTGCTAGAGAAGGGCATTATTATTTTCAGAGAAAGCCTTCCCTAAAGAGAGAACATTATAAACATCCCTGGTCTTTTTCATACTTAATCTTTAGTAATTACTAAATTTGGAAGCGGAAATAACCACATGTTTTTTAGTTTCTGTCCATTTACTTTTTCCTTAAGAGAAAACTGCCTTCAGGCACTAATGTTCTCCACATGTTAACTTTTATAGGGTCAGAAACTGCATTCTCTATGGTGCAGGGTGGAAGATAGAAAATTAATACAATTATTGTAATCTAATGCATTGTTTGGGACTATTTGGGAAATAATGTCATTTGGTTTAGCACACTTTTATATGGTCAAGGCACATGAATTTTAATGGCCTAAAAGAAATAGTGCAGTTGAGTTTCATAATTCTTTATTGACTTTTAATGTTTGATTTGAGGCAGAGTTTTAGGTCTTAGGAAAATGCAAATGAAGTTTTTTCATTACTGAATATTACATCTGAGACAGTTTTATCCTCTGGCTAAGGACTTATTTTCTTTAAAGGCAGCTAAAAATGCTATGTCTTAAGTAAATAAACCTTGGCCTATTTATTTTAAATAACAGAAATGCCTAGCAAAAAAGTACAGACCACAGCAAGAAAGTGACATATTTTATCAATATAAACATAGAAACTTTAGAAAAAGTAAAGATCCTTAGAAGATAAATTTTGAGCCTCTTCCAAAAAGATACTGGGAAAACACTGAGCTTTCATCAGCCACAGCACACCAAGCATCAAAGCCATAAGCTGCAGGTTACCATGATAGATCACAGAACACATTAATCAAGATGGGTCAGTTACAGAGAAGGTTTTGTATGCTTTTTGTTTTTTGTTTGTTTGTTTGTTTGTTTTGGATCTACTACCAGGTGTGCTCAGGTTTTACTCCTAGTTTCACAATCAGATTTCACTCCTGATGGGGTTTGCAAGAAAGCAGCATGTCTCAAAATAATCCTGGGCTAGCTGCAAAGCAAGAGCCTTACCCATTGTTTATCACTGTAGCCCTGTAGACATAATTTTATCCTTAGAAAATCTCATATTATAAGTCCACTGTGGGTAATGTCTGAAAATATTTGACTATCAGTGTGTATTGAAGCTGTGTTTCTAAGAACTTAGAATTCTTTCAGTTCCAGAGACCAAAGCATAATAAGCCTTATAGAGGGAAGTAGTCTTAAAGAGTTTCTCCACTTGTCAGATGAAAGAGAAATCACTTCCTGCATGATTGAAATTACCACTACTAAATATTTCTAAAATTGCAAGAAAGCAACATGTCTCAAATGTAGAAAGTATTTGGTTTGATGAAGTACTCTTTATTACTATTATAAGATAAATTAATATACGTAGACTAATTTCTTACCAGAGAGAGTGTTCAGGGGTTCATGCATACTTGCTTTGTATGAAGCTAATTCAAATATGATGCTTAGAACATTAGAATCACATCATGGTTCCCTGAGAACTTTTAGAAGTGATTCCTAAGTACAGAAACATGAATAAACCTTAACAACATTGAATGTGACCCCCAAATCAAACCAAGCAATAAAGAAAGGTCAAAGATTTTGGATAAGGTAGCTGATAACTGGCTTTGTCTCAAGACCAAAACACAATAAAAAACAAAAAGTTTTTTCTAACTCTAGATCCCACCATATCCCCCACTGTAATCCTTCACACTGTTATGTTATTTTTCTGAAATAAGTTATTTAGACCCTGGGGATTGGATACTTTTCAAAATTTCTTGGATATAAGCCAGTGCTGTGATGATCACATATGTACTTTTATCTCTTATTTTGTTGAAAGTAGGCTCATTAAAGATTTCATACTAAGACAATTCAGCTTCAAGAGTTTTGAAGAATCTGTAGTTATTCCAGTAGACAATCAACTGGATTTCAGCTATTGGAGGAATTCCAAATCCAGTCAGGCATGTTCATTCTACTGACTGAGATTAAGCTAAATATAAACTTGGAGAAGAAATGCTGAAGGCCAGAAAATTTTACTTCTTTAAAAGATTTTAATATAAAACTGATACCATTGTATTTTAAACTGAAAAGTGATTTTTTCCTTCTAACCTTGTGTTTTACTATATGTTAAGTCTAAATTAGTGGCTGTGTTTCCTGTTTTACAGTTATATCACTCTAATGTTTTCATTTAATCTCGTTAAAGAATATATGATGGACAAAAAGACTACATATATTGGTGTGGGTAACAATGATCTTGAAATAAATGCTGCTACTAATTTCAGAACATTCATAGGTCAAAATTTACAGTGTTCACTTCCTAGTTACAGGATTTCATCCAAAGAATTGTTGATTAATCCTTTTAAAATATCTTCAAGACAATGAAATAAGGGCATTCTTTAAAAATGGCAGATCTAAGTGTATGAGAAATATACGTATACAGTGTAGGTTCGTCAGCTACTTGATTGTAATTCCAGCATATTAAAAAAAATAGTTGGAGTGCATGAGGAATAGAATACATTTTTCTCCACTTCTGATATTTTCTTACAGGCAAATGGATTTTGGTTAATATAATACTACTGATCTCCTTTCTTCCTCTCAGGTAATACTTTAAAAAGAGAAAGTGACTGTTAAATTTTTCTGTTCGTTTGTTTTGGACTACACCATCAATTCTCATGGTTTACTCCTGGACTGTGTTTTTGGGGATCATTCTTAATGGTGCTATAACAAAAATATGGGGTCCTAGAGATTAAGCCCTGGTCATTCATGTGCAAGGTAAACTCCTTACCCAATATACGATTTTTCTATTCCTATGAAGTGACTCTAGTCTAAAACATCCTAAAGGATGCAATCAATCATACCAACTCATTGTTCTCTTTTCTTATCAGGAATGATACTGATTGAAAAAAAGTGTGCTCTGATTGTCAGGTCTTCTAATAACTTCATAGGGAAAACATTATTACAAAACAATATTTACACTAGCATATCAATAAAAGACATGATCAATTCCAATAACTTTCCTGAGAAGAACACTTTTGAGGTTCCAAGGACAGTAGTTCTTAAATGTTCTGATCACTCACCAAAAACAATGGTACTCATATAAAGTGACAAAAGTATTAACTTAATTATAGTACTCATTTCTCATATACATATATATGCATATTAAATCATCACATTGAATACCTTACTAATACTCACTATTATATGTCAATAATATCGCAATAAAAAATCAGAAAAAAATACAGAAAAGACAAAGTGAGGATACTAATGTAAGAAAATGAAAGTTTGGGGCCAGAGAGATAGCACACTGATCCAGATGGACAGTGGTTTGAATCCCGGCATTCCATATGGTCCCTGTTGCCTTCTAGGAGCGATTTCTGAGCACAGAGCCAATATGACCTTTGAGGCCTGCTGGGTCTGACGCCCCCCCCCCCAAAAAAAAGAAAAAATAAGTGAAAGTTTAAATATGTTTATTTAGATATGGGTTTAACATTAATGGTTAGAGCTGCAACTTAAGTTAAATAACTAAAAAAATTTACTAGGAAGGAACATTTATAAAATATTATGACTTGAAAAGAAAAATTTAAAATAATAATATTTTCTATAATGGATAAATATGAAAATGTTATATAAAATCTGGATCTTTCTCATTTAACCTATCCTAATTTTGTTCCTGTTGCATGCTGTCTTTATTTATAACTATATTTTATTTATCATAAAATTTTTGCATGAATTTTGAAAACACTATCTTATAGAGTATGTTATCTTTTTTATTTCACTATGTGGTTTTTATTTCTACTCATACTTAATATTTTAAATTTTGATACAGTTGACATTTAAGTTTTATAATTAGCATACAAAATACATGAAATTTTGAAAAAGAATATAATATTTTTTGTAATCATGATACTTAAATATACTATTAAAAAAGTACCTATCTCATTGACTCTGCACAGGTATGAAAGTTAATACCTGTGAGATACACTTCTAAGAACAAGTGCTTGGGCCCGGAGAGATAGCACAGCGGTGTTTGCCTTACAAGCAGCCGATCCAAGACCAAAGGTGGTTGGTTCGAATCCGGGTGTCCCATATAGTCTCCCGTGCCTGCCAGGAGCTATTTCTGAGCCAGGAGTAACCCCTGAGCACAGTCAGGTGTGGCCCAAAAAAAAAAAAAAATGAACAAGTGCTCAATAGATAGATACTTATGCTATTAGCAAATTCTCTGTGCAGTATAGTAGAATGTTCTTTGAGTCACAGCCATGTTTGAAAATTTTCAATGACTTTTTCATAAGTATGTTTTAGATTCTCAGGTTCACAAAATTAATATATTTTAAGGTATTTTAAATTATTTAGTTAAAAACTATATATAAACATTATATAAGTATATATATTTATATGGTTTTGGGCCACACCCTGTGACGATCAGGGCTTACTTCTGGCTATGTGCTCAGAAATCAATCTTGGCTTGAGGGACCATATGGAACGCCAAGGATCAAACTGAGGTCCGTCCTGGGTCAACAGCGTGCAAGGCAAGCACCCTATCACTGCACTATTGCTCAGGCCCCTAGCATATAATATTTTAACACCAATCCCACCACCAGTATAGACTCCCATTATTAATATTACCATATTTCACCACACATTCCCCAGCCCCAACCTGCCTACCATTTTGACAGGCACATTACAAGGTTTAGTGGTTGCAGCTTAGATGCCATATTTTTGTTATTGTGAAGTCTGTGCTTTGGATATATAGTCTGCGCTTTTGAATATAAAGCAATAGATGGCTATTGTTAGGGTCTGGATTCAAAGGAAGAGACCACACAATTGGAGTAAAGCTGAACAAAACTTTAATCCGTCTTCCAACAGCCTGATCTTCCAACTGACTGATCAGGGTAATCTCTAGAAGGAGATGAACCCCACTCAAGGTCATAAAAGTGATTATGTAGGGGAAGGGATATAGGGTGATTCTAGATTTTTGATGATCTTTAAAATGACCCGCTGATTTTTACTTTCTACTTCTTTGTGTCCTTCCCCAATATGGTATGACCAGGTATCTTGCGGTGGTGTTAATAGAAATAAACTTGAGGAAACCTAGCATGTGGCTTACACCATGTGGTCCTTACAAAATTGCACCCCTCCTTATTCAGAACCCAGGACACCACAGCTATATAGCTATACATAGTTTTGGGTGTATCTCACATCACCAATATAATGGAAGCCCTGATCCCTGTTACCCCATTAATTCTCTTTTGCATCTTCCCTCCCACAGAAAAGATTCTTTTTCGTTTCTGCTCTTCACCCTAAGCTTTGAGGTTAAGAGTAATCTAGGCATCCCTCCTTACTACATTACATTTTCTTATACAGTTATTCTATATGCCACAGATAAGTGAGATCATCCTGTGTTTGTCTCTTTTTGTGGTTCACTTCACTCAACCTGATGTCTTCCAGTTTCAACCAGGTTGCAGAAAACTACATGATTCATCTTTTTATTTTCTGTAGCAGCATAATTTTCTATTTTGTATATATACATCTCACATCTTCATATTCAGGTTATCTGTTTTTAGACACCTAGCTTGATTTTATATCTTACCTATAGTACTAAGTACAAAATTAATAATGGTGTGCATATACTTTTGAATGAATATTTTAAGTCCTGGGGTAGACACCCCAAAATGAAATTGCTTGGTCATATAGTTTAAATTAGCTTATTTAATGACTTAATTGGTTTTCTCTTATATTTTAATACCTGCGGTGAGTTCCTTGCTCAACCCAAGTTCCAGTCTTGGGAGTTCAAATTTTTTCTTTTACTTAGAGGATAAGAATATACTCTATTGATTTCAAAATATAATTTCCTTTTTATATTTAACTCTATTAAATGGAAAACTATTAGGCATGTGATCGTCAATGTATCTTCCAGTTTTACTATTCTCTAAGTGTCATGGAAGGACACTAAGAAAGGGGGATATTTGAAAAGCAGGATCATAACATGTAAACCAAAGCAGAGACAGACAGAGGAAGAGAGCTGATAATGAATTACATAGTGTTGAAAGGGATCAATAAATGCAGATGTCACCACTGAGATCCTTTCTTTAATTTTGATAAGCTGTAACAAACATTTCAAGCAATGCTGGCATAAGACAGCAAGGGACAGAGGGAGTTCCTGAGCAGCAACTAAATGTCACTCTTAAGACCTGGTATTTGAAACACAAACAGAGCAAGAAACCAAGTGTAGGTTGAACATTAAAAAGGTTCATTTTGCATGAAGTGCCACATTCCAATGGACCATTCTCAGTTGGGCAACTAAGTTCCTTCATTATTATGCACTCCAGTGATGATGACTGCCTGGTTATCAGTTTGTTTTTTCAGTTGACTAGATTTCAAGCTATTGAAAAGCAATAAGGGGGTAGGGACTGTGTTTCAGAGCTCAGTTACATTGGACTTAATTAGCTATGAGATGCTCTGGCTGAGAAGGGAGATAGGCAGGGCAGTTCCAGAATGCTGATAAAGCTGTAAGGATTAAAGAAGAAACATTGCCTTCAGGAGTATTCCCAAATGGGTTTATTTTGTAAAACTAAAGGCAGGAAAGAGAAACAAGGAGTGTTTTTATCTTTAGAAAAGATAGTGATGGGGCCGGGAAGGTGGTCGCTACAGCTTAGGTGTCTGCCTTACAAGCGGATGGACCGCGGTTTGATCCCCCGGTGTTCCCATATGGTCCTCCCAAGCCAGGGGTGATTTCTGAGCACATAGCCAGGAGTAACCCGACTGTAAGCGTCAAACGGGTGTGGCCCAAAAACCAAAAAAAAAAAAAAAAAAAAAGAAAAGATAGTGATACTTCTACTACTCTTGTGAATCTGGGAGACACTGGATTTATATATGCTTAGAAAATGTTCTTAAATTTTGACACCTAGTTCTTAGGGACACGTAATGCCTTAAAATTTTGCCTATATCACTAGGTAATCATAAAGTATATACATAAAGTTAACTTACCTTTATGCAAGAAATCCCAAATATGTGATTGTTTAGAATCATCAGTAGCTAACAGACTCATTACATTCTCTAAAACAAGAAAGTGACATGGGCACAGAAACATACAGACCTAGGTTCTAATAAGCAAAGTAGTGAGTTGGAAATTATACTTCTATCATTGGATACATCAACTTAATACTATTTCAAAGAGATAACTCTGATTATACCCTCTTGTCCTATGCCTACCTTACGTCTTACTAAAAAGAAGTGCAACTAAAAAGAATAATTTAGTCTTGCCAGCCAGTAGATAGAATACAAATATGTATTTCACCCTTTCCTGAGTCCCACTAAAACTATCCAAAGATGATAAGAAGATAATACTACTTAGTCCCACAAAGTAATCTATAAGATACTATGTATATGATATTTTCCGCCTTCTATTGCCATTTCTGGAACCAACAGGATTGTGGTGCAGTCATAAACTATTTGTTACAATTACTTTCCAGGGTGTCACACACTTGATGATGGTGTTTTGTACAATTAGTTGCAGTGTGCCCAAACTATATGTTTTGTTATAGTACTGGGATCCCAAACTAGAAAGTTGATGAAATTAAATTTGGCATATGAGATAATATGAGAACTAATATGAGAAAAATTCACACTTTCACTAACCTCATACTTGCTACTGTAAGGTTCGGTTAGTCCAGATGCTGCTCCGATGCAGAGAAATGAAGAGACAGTCTCTCAGGCAAAAGCTCAAGTGGGTTCTTTATTCTGGCGGTCAGGGTTCAATGCTCGTTCGGAACCAAACAGACGGCAAAGGACCACGTAGCTTTTTTTGTTCATTCTTATATACCATAAGAAGGGGAGGGGGGCGAGGGGGTAGGGATGATTGCCTTATAAGGTCATAACATTCACTTGAGACACGCTAAGGCAGTGGTCCTTAAACTATGGCCCGCGAGCCACATATTGTATTTGTATTGTTTTGTTCTTCATTGCAAAATAAGATATAAGCAGTGTGCATAAGAATTCGTTCATAAGTTTTGTTTTTACTATAGTCAGACCCTCCAATGGTCTGAGGGACAGTGAACTGGCCCCTGTTTAAAAAGTTTGAGGACCCCTGCGTAATACAGGTTCCTTATAAGGGCATGACATCCGCTAAGGTAATACAGGTTCCTTATTAGGGCATGAACTTAGGGTTGGTATAGTTTTTAGGACAAAAAGGGTTAGATACAAAAAATAGGTATAAGCATAGAAAATTACAGAATTCTGGTTACAAAACCTGACTTTTAAGTTCCATGAGTTACAGCAGTGGGGGCTGGTGTAACTAGTTATTGATTTCCCTTTTCAATCCCCACTTCTTGTAGTAAGGCTTCTAATCCTAGAAGCCAGTGTGATAGGGGGCCTCCATCTCCTGATATTCCTGGTCAGAATTGCCTGTGTGAGCTAATTCTTGGTACTGTTGGCGTAATACCATGAGCTTGACTTCCCCAACCTGGGCCCGAATGAACGTAGTGAGGCGATTGATTATGCATGGCCCAATGGCTATCAGAAGTAAGAGGCCCAAAATGGGTTATTAGATATTAGATATTAGGTATTAGATAGGGGAGAATCCCACCCCATCAGGACCATAAGGGATCATCTAATAGCTCCTTTCTTCTTTTGGCCAGCTCTCTTGATGGTGTCTGATTCTGTCCCGCACTACTCCCAATTAGTATAAAAACAACATTTTTCTTGCAAGGCCATGCAAAGCCCTTCTTTCTCTGACAAGATTAAATCTATCCCTTGCCTATTTTGTAATACCACTTCCGCCAAGGGGTCGAGCTGGTCCTGCAGATCACTAATAGATTTATATACCGTCTCCATATCTGAATGTAACTGTTGCGAGAGTCTGTCATACCTGTCTATTGATATTGCTAGCCCTGCTCTCCCAGTGGCCAGGCCCACACCCCCTTATCCATAGTCTGAGTAAGAGGGTGTCATTCTTGCTAGTTGCTGTACAGTTATGATCACTGCTGTAGGAACACTAGGACTGTCTGCCTTCTGTTCTGGTCCTATGAGCTGACTTAGCTGGATCTTCAGGGCTTTCTTCTTATTCAGGCTGTGAATTTCACCACGAAGATAAGGAGGTTTCTGCTTTCTTTTCTTCCATCATGCAACTTAAAGGGCTGTTATGGTAGAGAGAACAATAGAGCCATAAATTTTAGTTGCCTTTCCTGCACTGGGTTAGACAGAGATGGAGAAGTTTCATATCTAGTAATAATTTTCTTACTCTTAAAATTACCAAGGGAAGCATAATTTTTGCTCCTTTCCTTATACTACCCATCTTTGTTAAATGTTAGGGTTGGTTTATTTTTGCTACCTGCTTTAACCTCTGGGATAGATAGGCATAATGTTATTTTTAATTGTCAACTTGGCTTATGAATTTCTGTGGCCTTTCTTTTCCCCATATTTCCCTGGTAGGTTTTTCTGATGACCATTCTGCTTTATATTTTTTTCTAGAGATTTCATTAACCTAGAAGTCATTAAAGGGAACATGGTCGAAGATCAATTTTCTGCAGCTACTTCAAGCTGGCAAGGGACTGTAGTTTCAATTTCTAGATAGGGTGAAATCTCATATTTTCCTAAATGAGCAGTTAACTGGTTTATTTCTGTAGTCTTAACACCTGAAAAGGATCAGATTAATTAGGTAGGGGAATATTACTTAACCCAATCAGGCCTTGGAGCAGTAAATGGAACAACTTGAATGGCACAGCTGTCCTTATTGTCTGTAATGATAGCACAAATTAAACACCAGTAATTAAAGCATCATAGTATTATTAATAAACACAGCTTTGAGTTACTTTAGTCAGATAAATGCTTACACTTGCAATTTATGATTTGGTCTGGTACAACTAGTAAGAATATTTTTGCATAAGTTACTTCAGAGAAATGGGTTTTAAGTTAGGTCCACTAGAATTTTAATTAGCTACAAAAATAGTTTTTCTCTTTACCTTTACCTTGTACCTTGCCAGATATTTGAATAACTTTTGGCTTTTTCCTTTTGCACAATATACAGCATTGTTGGAGAAATCTCCATCTGGGGCACCCCCACTACTTACAGAGCTTTTCTGAGGACAGGTTGTAGACACAGCAGATTTATCATGTCACAGTCACTCAGGTTTGGCTGATGAGTTGGTCAGTTTAGCATGATGATCTTGAGGGTGGCTGTGGGCATCTCAACCTCTTGCAGGAACTTCCAGAGGTGGCCTGTCTGTTCCACTTCTCTTCATATTTAAAAAAGACTGACCTTAAATCCTTTTCTCTTGAGATGAGGGTGGAGGGTGAGAGCAGGACCCACAGGCTGTGGCCAGTTAGTGCTGCTTCAGAATCTTCTAGGAAATTGCCAGATACTGCCAGAGACAAAACCCTGATATGGAATTCTGCAGGACAAGCTACTTTGTGTGGCCTGAATATGTAACCTAGGCATTAGCTATTAACTAGCCCAAGAGCTCAAAGAAATGCTGCAGCATCCTATCAGCCACATATATTCCAGGAAGCTTGAGACATCTTTGAAGCTTTACTATCTTAGGGTAAAAATGGTTCCTGTGTAAAGATAGCAGGTAAAGTTTACTCACAGGATGCTCCTTGTAGAGACTGTCTGTAATGCTGGCTGTTCCATTTTGCTTCCTCTCCACCCCCTGTTTAATCATGCTTAAAAGAGCCAGTACCAATCAATAAAGCAAGACCTTGATAAGGCACTTTACTTGGTCTCTGTCTCTTTTCCCCCATTCTCTTCTCAGGCTGGGTGCCCTCTATACCCGCAGAATAACGGAGTCCTACAGGAAGGGACAGGAAATCTTCAATTTTCTTACTCAGTCCATTCATTTCAGTATCTTTCCGGTCTTTACAGTGAAATATTAAGGGTGACTGCTTGTCTCTTGTCACACCACCTCAACTCCAATTATTCCTCTGAAACAGGGCTTTGGGGTCCCCTCACTAATTTTAGGATTTCCTGTCTTTATGGAGATCACTCCTCATGCAGAGAGGAAAGCTATCTGCTTGTATTTTGTGCAAAGAAATATGATGCCATGATATAAAATGGTACTGAAAGATTCTAGGAAAAGAGAAAAGGCAAATATTACTTAACCATATAGAAAATAGAAGTTTACTTAGTCTTCTGGCCTTGGTTTATTGGCAAAAGGCACCAGCAACTTATGTTACACAAATTAATTATGAATACCAGGAAGAATGCTCACTACTTCTGGCAGATTTTGACATTTAAAGAATTTATAATTAACAATTACCAATTTTCAAAAGCTTTTAAACTGAACCTTAATGATTCTGCTTTTACTATTATTATTTTTAGATGTTCATAAGATTTCTTATTATCCCATTCTTCACTCAATAGCATGAAAACACTATAACATGCTTAAAAACATTTAAACTTCTTTTATGTTAACCTGAAGGCATATTAATAATAGTCATTCAGTTTGATTATACAGATTTTTTCTAGTACACATTTTTAATTCCTTTTGCACATCCTTAAACTTTTTACATTCAGCCACTTTCCTACCTTCATGCTATTTTTTCGGCTCCTTCTCTTTCTAACTTTTTCACTCATCCTCTGGGGCAGTCTTGCTGCCAATGACTGCCATGTGTACTCACCTTAGAGCAAGCCTTTTTTTAAGGATTAGCTCATGTTAACAGCCTAGATTCTGGCACTTGGGCCCTAGGAACAGAAGCTTTAAATTGTTTACTGCCAATTTGGAACCACTTTGCTGAGCTTTCTTGCACCTAGAGTGAGCAAATTATTTTTATGGCGCTTATTATAGATATTTAATACAGTTATGTTGATTTCTTTCTTTTAAATATTTACAACCTAGTACCATCAAAATTTTCACATTAAAGCTACCTTAAAACTCACCATTAAGTTTGGTGAGATAAATTCGACATGGAATTGAGATACTGTAACAATAATATGCATTCACAAAATTAACAATATTGTTTAAAAAGGCCAACCACAATAATTTGCAACATTTTTCACCCAGTTGTTCATTTTAAGAAACTTCTAAGTCAGAAATTTAAACGCTCAAAATTTTTTTTCTTTCTTTTGACTTCCAAACCATTAACTAAATTCTTCTTTGATATGTAAAGGATGCACTGGAATTACTTTGTCTACACCCACATTTCCCAGCCAGGTGAGTCTGGGAGGACAATAGCCATTGCCCTGGGGGCTGGGTGAATTTCTTTTTTTTAGATAAACTCCAGGCTGGGGAGTTAAAAAGAAAAGCACCTTTTTTTTTCTTCAGCCAAAAAGCGGCCAGTTAGCCCCATTTCTTTTTCTAGTCACATGTTCATTTTTTTCTTTTTTCTTTTTATCTTTTTATTTTATTTTATTTTATTTTATTTTATTTTATTTTATTTTATTTATTTTTGGCCTTAACACATGGCAGGAAAGCTGGGTGATGGCAAAGTCCAGAAATTCTCCAGGGAAAATTTATCCCCAATGGCCATTGAGAAATTTGGAGTTTACAACCTCCATCACCCTCTGCCATGTCCCTAGAATAACAAAGCCGGTTTACACACGATTTTTTTTTTTAGAGTTTCCCTCTATGTTTAAATTAGACAAAGAAAACATGAAACACAGAACCATAAACAAAGATTTTCAATTAAAAGAAATAGGGTTCACCACGGCAGCCCAGGAGCGTCTTTCTGCTGAGGCAAAATCAAACTCCTGGGGCACCTCCAGGGTCATGACCTATAGTTTTTGAACCCGTCAGTTCACTACCACCCCGAATCCACATCGAGTGGGGACTTTCAAGTCCTCAGTCACACTACCATTTTCCTATTTCTATTTCCAACACACATCAAGTAAAAGAAATAATGTTCACCACGGCAGTTCACTACCACCCAGAATCCACGTCAAGAGGGGACTTTCAAGCCCTCAGTCACACACACACACTACCATTTCCCTATTTCTATTTCCAACACACATCAAATCACGACCAACAACACAAGACACACTGCTATTTCCAACACACATCAAATCATGATCAACAACACAAGACACACTGCTTAGAACCCACTGAGTTGTCGGTTCACCACTTCACTTCCAACAGATCAAGGACTCCTGGCTGACTCACCAAAAATGTAAGGCTCGGTAGTCCAGATGCTGCTCTGACACAGAGAAATGAAGAGACAGTCACTCAGGCAAAAGCTCAAGTGGGTTCTTTATTCTAGCTGGCCAGGGTCCAATGCTCGTTCAGAACCAAACAGAGGCAAAGGACCATGTGGCTTTCTTTGTTCATCCTTATATACCATAAGAAAGGGAGGGGGGTGAGGGGGTAGGGATGATTCCCTTATAAGGTCATTACATTTGCTTGAGACACTCTAAGGTAATACAGGTTCTCTATAAGGGCATGACATCTGCTAAGGTAATACAGGTTTCTTATAAGGGCATGACATCCACTAAGGTAATACATGTTCCTTATAGGGGCATGACTTCCACTAAGGTAATACAGGTTCCTTATAAGGGCATGAGCTTAGGGTTGGCATAAACTTTCTTTTTAGGACAAAAAGGGTTAGATACAAAAAAACAGGTATAAGCAAAGAAAATTACAGAATTCTGGTTACAAAACCTGACCTTTAAGTTCCATGAGTTACAGCAGTGGGGGCTGGTGTAACTAGTTGTTGATTTCTCTTTTTACTAAATTTTACTAAATTACTGTACTACCACCAAATTATTCCCAGACTCTGTCAGGGCTCTCATATGCAAAGTATTTGCTCAAGTCCCAGGCTTTCTTATGGAAGTACTTTTTTGCCCTTTATGTTGAAAGGTGGATGCTTCATAGTTAAAACTTTGGAGATTATATAAGACTTAAGTCTGGTTGAAATTTGTAGGGTGTTTACTAGAAGGGAAATTGCTTCAGAATGAAGTTTCTTCATCACAATCCTTGATGTGCTGGATATTCTTGTTGTTCTTCCCCACAGTAGACTTTCTACGCATATGAAGAGTGAGAGTTTAGGAGTCCAAGAAGAAAGAAATTGGTTTAGTGCTGAGATGGAAGTAAATGCGCAACCATGACATGCTGATATCGAGTGGTTCCCAATCCAGGCTAAAGAGAGAAGCCTTTCTCATTATTTTCAGACCCCAGAAATGATATATCTGAAGTGGGAGGACTACATTCTATATTAAGAGTATGTCCTAGGGCCATTATTAAATTCAAAATAGATTAATTCAAAAGAGTAGACTAAGCCAAATAAAATGTAAATTCATTATTATTTAACTGTGCACCAAAGGGAAAAATCAACACTGCTTAGAAGATGAAAAAATAATCCAGCATACCTATAATATATCAAATATATCAAATAATATATCAAAATATATCAAATTTGTTAGTTACTGAAGAAAACCTAAAATCATAACAAAGAGGAGTCAAAGAAATTAACAAAATGATAGAGTTTTTATAATAGCATAAATGAAAATTTACACAAGCTGTGAAGGACTCAAAAGGTAAATATAATGAGAGAACATGAGAAACTCAACAAAAGAATTGAAAACTCTAAAATTAGAACAAAATATAAACTTTAAAACTGGAAAACCATATATCTGTAAGAAAACTTTTATAGACAGGTTTAATTTAAAGATTGTTTTGTAAAAAAAAAAAGAACAGACAGAATCTTAAATACAGATTTGTAAACAATTATCTAATATTAAAAAAAGAGAAAATGAATGATATCTTGGTAGAAAAAGCCAAAATACTTCTATCTTGCAAGGATAATTTTTATGTTGTTAGTGTTTTACTAATCAATTTACCCGCACACTGTACCAATCTTTTCAGTAACCCTGAATCATATCACTATATTCATTTCATTGAGAGGGGAAATTTTACTTGAAAATTTCTACAACGAAGTTAAAGATATTTAGTCCATTATCTGTTTTCCCTTCTCACAGTTTCTACTTGCCTGCTATGTAAATGGTAAATTCACATCTCTTTCTATTAATCTAGCATTCCCACATGTCAAAACCAACACTGGAGATCTCTTATAAGTGAATACAGGATCAAGATAGCTCTATCTACCTCCTGAAATTTATCTCCTTGAAATTTTTTGAGTATAAAGTTATATTGAAACTCTCATTGAATGAATGTTCCAGATTGTTCTACATTGGGATATAATATTAAGTGTCCTGCACTTCTGTTGCTCATTTATGTATTTTAAATAGTATAAGAAAGATGCAAGTCCCTTAACATTTATAAGACACATATTAAAACTCTAAATCATAATCATTATTACTTTCTTATTTGAACACTAATTATATAGCAGACAAGTTACAACAAGTGAAAAACACCATATTGTACAGTAGGGGGCCCATGTTTTCCCTAAAATGTATAGTCTCATTTGAACTAATTTAATCATCAAAATGAGTCTTGTCTCCAACAGAGAAGTTTATTATTCTATTTTAGAAGTTCAAAAAATAAATGATAAACAGGGTAGCTTGATATGATTAAAATTATATGGATAATAACTAAATTGTATAAGCCAAATTCAAGCCCACACTGATGCTAATTCAAAATCATGTGCTCTTAAGATTTAAGTCTTTTTTTTTCTTTTTTTCTTTTTGTATTTGTGAGATTACACTCTATAATACTCAGGGATCACTTCTGGAGGATCATGTATGGTATCAGGAATAAAACCCATCTTGACTACATGCAATGCAAGTACCCTGTCCACTGTAATATTGCCTGAAATAGAAAATTCATCTAAGTAAACAAAAATTAAGTATGAGATGGTGAAAAGACTTACCTTAATATTGTAAAAGTACTTACCTTTTGGTGTTTCTTTTCATGCTTAAAAAAATGCAGAGTGGCACCAACATGACCTAATGGAATAGGCCATGTACAAATTAAAAAACCAAAAATCAAAAGGCCTAAATAGCTTTTCTCATAATTAGATAATGCAACATTGATTCAGTTGGGCAAAGCATATAACTGTATTTGTAAATTATCAATATTATTTGATTGATTTGCTTTTTTGACACCCTCAGATGTGCTCGGACTCACCTCTGGTTCTTTACTCAGAGATTACTTTTGGCAGTGCTTAGGGGACTGTTGCAGTGCCAAGAATTGAACAGAGGCTATGTAACATGCAAGGCAAGAACCTTCTGTTAATATCTCTCCAATATTTTATTTTTAACTGATTCTTGAATCTTTGCTTAAAACTATCAAAACAGTCTTGAGAGTTCTACATAGCCAAGTAAAACTTGGATGAAAACTCTCTCTCTTCTACTTTTCCACACTTTCTAACTTCTTATTTGCTACTCTTTTCCATGCTTCAACACTTCTTTCAGTACTCTCATTCTCTTACTAACTCCTTTACAAACTTTCCTAAAGTGTTTTATGTTACCTCTCCTCTCTCTCTCTCACTCTCTCTCTTTCCCCCCACAAATGGTTCACAAGGTTACTCCTGACTCTTCTCTCTGAAGTTCCTCCTGGTAGGACCATATGTGATACCAAAAATCAAGCTCAGTTGGCCACGTGCAAGGCAAATGCCTTACCTTCTGTGCTATTGCTCTGGCACCAAGTGTTCAATCTCTTGAGAGATGGTGCAATACTGACTTTAGAATCAGAGGTCGTGACCTTATACCCTACTGTCTCAATCTAGGTCATGTCACATTCCTCCTTATTAACTCATGGAGTTACTAAGCTTCTAGAAGTACCTGATTTATTTTTAATCAGAGGGACACCTCACATTCATTAAGCACAATTTAAAATAATTTTAGAGGACTGAATGCACATGTAAGTAAATAATGTTTGTGAAGAAGATTCCCTCTCAATGCACTCCCATTCCTCACTGAAAATGAGAAACCTCATTTTCCTTACTTGTATCAATGTGGCTGTCCAAGTTAACTTGATTACGTGATGTTTATTTTAGTTTTGGCATTCACTGTATTTAATAGATTAAGTTTCATTTGCTTCCGAAGCTTATAAGTAATAAGATAAACTTTCACTTTGTACTATAAATGATCCAGAAAAAAATCTCAAATAGTTATAAAATATCATAAACCTTTAAAATGTCAATTACAAACAGAAAAGAAAATTAGAACTGAGGAAAAACCAGACATGGCTTTGCCATTGCTTATCTTCCTAAAGCAGGGCTGAGGAAAGCATACTCTATTTGCTTTTGTTCATTTGTTTTCTTTGTTTAGAGTGAGTACACATTTAACAGAATTAAAATAGATATTGTTCTATTTTCTGCTAATAAAATCTGAGGATGTGGCTCTATGATATTTAATTTTTTTTTTTTTTGGCGAGGAATGTCTGCTGTATTTAAGCATTTGAAATGACTTGCAGCAAAATCAAAAGTAACACTTGAGAATGACAAAGAGCTTGAAAACCAAAGCTGAGATTTTGTTCTACCTGACTCAAGACAGGAATATTTGGAGATTTATGCTTGCCTGCAAAATATTTAAGAGAAACATGAAAGTCAAGACAGTGAGCTGTGAAATTAGTCAGATGGACTAGTTGGTTGGTACTGGGGCTTTGGTGGAGAAAATGAAAGGTCCTCTGGCTGAGTCCTATTTTCCTAGTGCTTCTGGTGCTTTTGTTTTCTGGTGAGGACCTCCTATTAATTCTGCTCTGCACATGCATAGGGCTGGGAATGAATGGCTAGTTTTTAAGGCCATGACCTAAACATTTGTAGAAAGCAGCCATATTGAAATTGAAATAAAAAATGTAGGTAACATACTATCCTTTATATATGCTACATATTTATAAATAAAGGAAAAATAGTTATAGCATCAGTAATATAAGCATTCTCGAGAAGTGATAAGAGCAGTAGTTGCTACTATTCATATAAATTTCAAGGCAAAAAATAAGTGGATCTCAGAGGACAATTTCCACTCCACTGTTTCTCTTTGATATCTACAGATCAAGGATAATGGGACCTCTCTTGGGAGAAATTGGTCTTTTCTGGCTTTATAGCTTTTTATATACACTGTCTAATTTCTATACCTTGGACAATAGGTAGCCTCACCACTGTATGAGAGAAGAGAAAACTAAATAAAGTCAAGAATTTGAGACAAAACTAAATACATGTTCAAACCCAGAGAGGCTTAACCCTACACATCTACCTTATAATATCTCCAATTTATTTATAATTTAAAAATAAAATACCTAATTGTGATAGTTGTTACTTATAACACATGTTATAAGTGATACATGGTGACCAATAAGTAAATATTTTATTACTGTTGTAGGTTTCTCCATTGATGAGGGAGAAATTGAAATTCAGCTTGAAAAGTTTCCCCTATTACCTTCATAATTATCACAATGGTTGAAATTAGCCTTGTGGGGATGGTTATTACAAATTTCTCCCTGATATCCATACTGACAAATCTTGATTTTCACTCTGTCAATTTATAAGGTGTAGGGTAAATCAATCCTTACCAGTTCTTCCAGCTGGATTTTCTACATGCATCCTGACAGATGTGGATGGGAAGAGACATTTGAAGACTGCTGTTTAGAAATGGAGCTAAGTGGGAGATACCAGGCAAGGGGAGGCAAATCAGTCTGAAATGGTGTTAGGCAGAGCCAGGAGTACAGCAGGACCATAACACTTCTGCAGGAAAGTAAACTGACAGATATGGCAATCTCTAGAAAGTTGCAAAAATGTACTCTGGGTTTATTGAAAGTAAGACCTTCAATCAAAGTAAAATAGTAAAATCTATTTCTTAATCTTAATATAAAGGTATCAGTTGTAACTTCCTTCATATAATTTTATTAAAAATACCAGTTAGAAGTTTTTCCTATTATGTTAACTACAGGGGAGAATTTTAATTATTAGTATTTTTATTAAAATATGGGAATAACTAAATAATGACCTTTTCCTCAAATACTTTATATATGTGTGTGTGTTAAAGTAAGTGAGGGTCTCCTATATCTATCTATCTATCTATCTATCTATCTATCTATCTATCTATCTATCTATCTATCTATCTATCTATCTATCTATCTATAGATATAGAAGACCCTCACTTACTAGATAGATAGATAGATAGATAGATAGATAGATAGATAGATAGATAGATAGATAGTAGGAAAGGTAAAATTTTAGCCCCTCTCTGCTATTGGTGTTTGCAGTGTGCTAAAAAATCTGGGGAAACAGCTTTTTAAATAGAGCTCTTCCAGCACTCAAGGTCTTAATAAGTTAATGCAAATCTTTTGGACTATGTAGTGCAAGGTCAGGTTGTTTGTTTTCGCACTCCATTATAAGTACTCCCTGTGATCTCATACAAGTCAATTAAACTAAGGTCTCTCAAGTTCAATATTATATGGTCTGTGTTAAAGATTAAATGAGACAATCACTCAGATAAAGCACTTAGCATATTATGAGCAATCAATAGGTATTTGCTATTATTTTTATCATTGTATTCCAGGAGTTTTGGGAATGGAAATGATTTAATCATGCTATTATGGTGATTTGGATGTTTATTAGGTCAATTAAGAGGCAAGAGGCAAGGAAGGGAAAGTATGTTATGAAGGTATTCATCATATAAAAGCTAATATTGTTTCTACCAAGAAAGGCAGCATGTAGTCTTTTTAAAGAGTCCCTTGGGAGCTGCTGATTATGCCCAGGCTGTTGGACTAGATTTTGTCTTTTTTTTAATATCTTAAATTTTAGAGAAGATAAATATTTTAAGTTGGATTTGGAGCTTTTGATGCAGCTTATAAAGCTGTTCCTTTGTTGTCTGATTTAAAGTATAAGGACCATTGTTGACTATGTGAGAGCTCTGAACTCTGTGTTTGTAGATCAGAGAGAGAAACAAAATCATCTCAGTGATGCTCCTTCAAACTCCCTTCTAACCTTTATTTTTCACCTACTAATAAGAGCTTTGATTTCTGTGCCCCAACTGTTTTCTAAGTGTATATTCCTTTTGCTCATTTTTAGCTGACATAAATCTGTTAAAAAGGATGGCTAAGTCTTGTAAATAGTCATGGTCTGAATGGTAAAATGTTACCTGATGTTCTAAGAGCACTGTCCCAGATTGCCCAGATTTAAAGCAAGTGTTCCTTATCCTCAATTTTATAATCTGTATAATTTGCAACATTTTATAATCTGTAATATTATAATAACAAATTTGATCTGATAGGGTGTAGTTAAAATTTATGTTAGTTTAAAGATAAGAATATTTGTCTAGAAACCTACTCAAATGACTACTCAGAATATTACAAGTAATTTAACTATGATAATTATGCATATTTTAAATTATTAGGTAAAGTAACATTTTATTTTTGATATTACTTTGGGGAAACAGGAATCATGTGGTACAATTTTTACTCTCATCTAGAGGTTGTGTCCTAAAAGACAATTTACCCCAGCTTTCTAAGAATGCCACAAGAGGGAGTACTTATCCTTCTGGCCTAACACTGCAGCTCCATTGTTATATTTCCAATGTTCACATTTCCCTGGTGTAAAACATTTTCTTTCCAAAACGATATGGGTATAATTGGAGGAAGAATAAAGGCAACATAAACTGCACCAAAGGACACATGCTTTTCACTGGCACTGACAAGCAAGAATGAACCACCTATGGTAGTCTAGGTGTCTTATTTGTAAATTTCATTCAAACTTGGTGGCCCACTGATTTAGATAAAATTGTTTCAGAAGTAAAAAGATTTCATGCAATAAATTTACAGTATCATAGACCAAATAGATGTCAGATCCAACAATTACAATGCAGAATGATAAGTGGAATAATCAGGAGCTTGGAGGAAGGAGCACCTGGGTTTGTCAAAAAGCAGCAACAAACTTCACTGACAAGAGGGAACCTAATTTTGTAGTTAAAGGAGAAGCAGAAGATTGGTAGGTGAGAAAATAGATAATGCATCATAATACAGGAACAATAAAATGCACAAGGAAAAATATGAGAAAGGGGTGTTCATCTAACTAAGGATATATGAGGGAAGAAATTTTATCCTTCAGTATAGAAGCACATCTTTATGAATGATATTGTATACATGCCTGTCTGTCCTTTATGTCAATTCGTTGTTGGTCTTATATTCTCAAATGGTTTGGGATAAATAATTGGTAAGTGTTCTAAATTATTAATAATATAAAGTGATTTGTTAGATCTTATAGAGGGCTTTAGAATCATTAAATTCATATAGTCATCACTATCATTCTTTGATATTTACTATTGTAAACCATGCATATAAAATGATATGTATCAAGGATACCTATACCCTGTTATTCTCTTATTTTTCACTGATTCAAAATCTATTGAATAACTACTACATTTCAATTTCAGTGATTCATAATCTATTGAGTAACTGTTCTATTTTCCAGTCTTGCAATACATTTGCACTTGTTCACTCATGTTATTTTCAATTATCACTTCCTAGACAATGCAGCTTTATTTCTATGTATCACTTAGACTTTTCCTTTGTATTTTATTTTTTCTGTCTATGTAAGTCTAAATAGTAGATAGCAATGTGGCAATAATTTCATGATTTCCCCTTTCCTCATATCTTCACCATCCTATGTATTCTCCCCTATTAGCCAATAATCATATTACTTAAAAGAGTGTTAAAAAAGAAACACTGGGAAAATACAATTCTTATCTTTCTGTGAGTTACTCAGTCTACATGCATCTGTACATGTTTAACACTCCTAGTTAAATCTCTAATAGCAATAGTCCTCATTCTTATTTAATAGGATATTTCTCAAGCATTATCCATTCTTTTCTCCACATTGACATATTATCTCTCTCCTGGATTTCTCCTGGATTTCCTATTTCTCCTTACAATAAAATTCCTAAAAGAACTCAACCTTTTTTCTCCATTTTCTCATCTCTAATTTTTACTTGATCTCATTCCAGACAAAGTTGTTCATAGCATAAACAAAGAACATAACTAAATTCTCAATGCTTCTGTTACTTTACAGTAACATTGTCATAGTTAACCATTTCCATTTTTTTAAAGTTTTTCTTCAGAGTGAAAGTATGGGACAGTAGTTTTCCCAACTTCTCTCCTACCACGCTAGTCAGTCCATTTTTTATTTGACTTGCTAGATTATTATATCTCTTCTACTCCAATTATAGGAGTGTCCCACAATTTATGTCACATTCCTTTTCTGTTTTATAATTATTTATTGTTCTCTAACTCCCAACTAGATTGTAGCAAGACTTCATCTTTCCTTAATATTTGGTAATATTCAATATATATATATATATACATATTTCAATTTCTTTACCCAGTAATCTTTCTATTGACATTTGGGTTATTTTCAGAACTTTATGTTGAAAATAACACTGAAGTGGTTATACGTATTTATCTGCCTTTTGGGACAGTGTTTAATAGTGTAGAATAGATATCTATGGGAAGAATTGCTGGATTACATTATTCTATTTTTAACATTATTTTGTGAAATCAACATACTATTTTCATAAAGGTTGAATTAATTTCCATGCCCACCATGAGTCTATCATTTTCAGCTAAAGCATAAGTTTGAGGATTGTCAAATAAAAGTTGAGTATTTTCTAGGATCTTGTCTCCATTGTATGACCTGAATTCTAATCGTCATGTTTCAAATTTCGTGTTGTAAAAAGTTATGCCTACTTTAAAAAAAATGTTAGAAATCTTTCTTTTACTTTTTCCTCCCTTCCTCCCTTTCTTCATTCTTCTCTTCCTCCATCCCTTCCTCCTTTCCTTCCTCTCTTCCTCCCTTTTTTATTACCCCCTCCCTCCTTTCTCCTTCCCTTCCTTACTTTCTTTCTTCCCCCTCCCTACATTCCTTTCTCCTTGCCTTCCTCACTTTCTTCCTTCCTCCCATTCTTCCTTCCTTCTTTCATACCTTCCTTCCTTCTTTTGTTCTTTTCTTCCTCCCTTCCTTTCTTCCCTTTCTTTCTTCTGTATTTCTTCCACCCTTCCTCCCTCTTATTCTCTTTCTCCCTCCTGCTGTCTCTTCTCCCTTTCCTTCTTTACTTCCTTCTTTCTTCTATTCTTTTCTTCCTTCCTTTCTTTCCTCTTTTCCTACTTTCCTTCTTTACTTCCTCCTTTCTTCTATTCTTCTTTTCTTCCTTTCCTCTTTCCCTTCTTTCTTTCCTTCTTTCTTTCCTTCCTTCTTTCTTTCTTTCCTTCTTTCTTTCTTTCCTTCCTTCCTCCCTCCCTCCCTCCCTCCTTTCTTTCTTTCTTTCTTTCTTTCTTTCTTTCTTTCTTTCTTTCTTTCTTTCTTTCTAAAAATTACTGTTAGTATCAAATTCCTCCTTTGCACTATAAGACAGATTTCAAAAGGAAAGATATTAATAATGTTATAGAAATATTATCAATATCCTTCTTTTCTGGTATAACTTTAACTTAAATTTTGTTACCTAGATTTTTTTATGATAATATCACATATTACATTTTATAATTTAGGTTTTAAAGTTGTCCTCATTTGAAATATAGCAATAAAATATTAATTCAAGTTTTAATATTAAAATAACAAAATTTGGACAATGACACTCCAATGTGTTTAAATTCACATCATTTTGATATGTAACCTTTATTTCGGAACTTTATTTTTATCATAGCAAGATATTTCCGGTTTATTTTCTACTTACTTTGAAAAATGCATGAGTTTATCTCCAAGGAATCTAGATTTTCATGTAAAAAAAATGGTGTTTACATGTAATCAGACACTGACGGTCCAACCCAGAACCCCAGATCCCAGACATGAAACTGACACAGATCTCAGCAACAGCACCAGGAACCAGACTCCACCCAGGGAAATTCTGAATGTTGCCCCGGCACCAACCTGCAACAGTTTTACCATGACATCCTGACATGAAGAACGGCAACAACTTGAGCTGGGAGAGGGCTGCCCTATCTCACCATCTAGCAGTATGTTACAATTGGGAGACATGTCATTCTTTGCACTAAGCAAAAACCAAAATTGCTATTTACAGAATCTGGCATTGACAAACACGGACTAGAAAGAACCTCGCAAGGGACCAATGAGGAATTTCCTTGACTAGGCCTCAGCTTCCGATTGGAACAAAAATCAAGATCTCTAATCCCAGAGGTCTGACTTTGACAACTACAACTAAGCAGAACATCTGAAACCATGCTGAAAGATCCATGTCTAGGATTTGACCTAGGATCTGAAAAAAAAGCAAGTCCACTAATCGCAGAAGACTGATTACAACAATAGTCATGGAACAGAAATCCTATAATCGTAAAAACAAACAAAAACAAAAACAAAAACCTCTCTCCTAGCCTTTACCCTACGCAAATAGCAAGACCTTCAGCTACAGAGGCAGGATGTCATAGCCCATATCTGAGTGGAAAGTATTCTAGCACCATAAAAAGACCTAGGGGTGTGTAAAAGAGTGAGTACGGAGCCTGTAGTTGTTCCCATGACAGTATGCTTCAAGGGTGAAGAAACCATGTATCTCTTAGGTCAAGGGAATTCCCGTTCTAATTTCCCCAATGTTTACTATGCCTATACAAAATAAATAAATAAAATAAATAAATAAAATAATATATAAATAAAAGAAATAAAAATAAATTTAAGAAGTTGCTGATCTGGGTTGGGTTGTTTGTTTGTTTTTTTCCCTTTTCTTTTTTTTTTGTTTTTGCTTTCATTTTTGTTTTTTATTTTTTATTTTTGTTTGTTTGTTTCTTTGTAGGTGATGTTTTTTGTTTGTGGTTTACTCTTTTTTTTTAATTCTTTTTGTACTTTTGTTGTTATTTCCTTAGTGGATTTTTTGTTTTATTTTGTTTTTGTCTTGTCTCATTTTGTTTTGTTACTTTTTTCTTCTTTTTTCTTCTTCTCCTTCTTCCAAAAGGATACTTATAGCACCTAGACCGACTCCTCCCATATCCCTTCTTATATCTCCAATAGAGGTACATTACTGGAATCACCTTTATCAGGATCATAATTGGAGTGAGAAAAAAAATGGATGGTGCCAAGACCAGACAGTCATGTGTTCATTTGGTAGAAAATAAAAATGATCAAACTTGAATATAAAATCCAAAATTAATGACAACAGAAACGATACCCAATCTACATAAAGCTGTACATGGGTGGGATAGTTGCTCTAGCATTACAAGGGTAGGGAAGGGGGAAGTAGTATGCATGCTGGGAACAGGGGGGGAGGGAGAACAACACTGGTGGTGGGAATGCCCTTCATTCATTATTACTATGTGCCTTAAATATTACTGTGAAAGATTTGTAATTCACTTTGCCCACAACAAAAAAATCATGTTTATAGGACAAAATATAAAATTATAATCAAAGCACTTGAAAAAACATTACTTATGACATTTTGTGATTAGTTATATTATATATAGTCATCATGATAAAATTTTAAATATGACATCATTTTTCTATCCTTTTTAATTTTAACATTGCTCTTTTAGTTTAACCTATACCACATAATATGTTTCAAAATGTCTAATACCCACAAAATACAATGTCTAATATAAATTACTGTTTTAAGATAGTTTTTTTTCTTTACTAAGTACATATTTTAGTAGATATATTCAAAATTATTTAATTCAATAACTTGAATAACTTTACTATTATTCATTTTAATTGTTAATATTAAATATATCAGTGGAAACACACACACACATATATATATATAGTTACTGTGGAACTAGTAATAAAATAAATTATCCATGTCTTTCTAATTTCAGATATATATTTTAATCTCCACAATAATATAATTTGACCACAATAACATTTTATTTTTTTAATTAAGGGACATTAGGACTAGACCTAATAGTTATTTGAGGCCCATGCATTCTGGAAAATTGAATTTCATATAGAACAAACCATGTGTTTTTCCAGTTTAACCATATCACAACCATAACACGATTTTCTTTCTTATTTCCCTTATAACACATTACCTTTGTTGTTGATGTTGTTGTACATGTTGTTGTCATGAACAATAGTTGTATACATGCCTGA
The DNA here is from genome assembly GCF_024139225.1 of Suncus etruscus. Classification (NCBI taxonomy): domain Eukaryota; kingdom Metazoa; phylum Chordata; class Mammalia; order Eulipotyphla; family Soricidae; genus Suncus; species Suncus etruscus. Next base: position 36,838,023 of record NC_064856.1, on the reverse strand, counting down.
ATATAGTATTGATGTTTTTACTTACATTGTTCAATGGGATAATGTAGGGTGGGGCACATTTTTAGTTGCCCACTTTGTAGGCCACACTTCTTTAGGGTATAATAGTTGTACAGTGCTAAATGGGGTTTCACTTTTAGTTGTAATGTTAATATATTACTTTCCCAAGGTAACTTCAGAACATAAATATGCTCGTATATCCTGGCATGTTGATCACATATTTTAATGAAAATGATCATTGGAGATCACATCCCTTTATTGTGATACTTATACATACCTGACTGTGGTATGATTACAAATTGCTTATAGGCTCTGGGGTTTAGTGAGAGCTAAGCTTACAGACTTAAATAACTGAGCTACTAGGATTGTATTGGGTACAAGTGTGGCAATAAAGTTTAAATATGTTACCTCATGTTTATAAGAAACATATTTTGAATAATTAAACATGCTTCTTAAGATGAGTAGAAGGTTCAATTTATTTAACACTTTATTAGGAAATTTTTGATCAGTCTCCATAAAGGCAACAGTTTTTCTAGATTTTGTGTGTGCTTTACATCTTTATCAGGTTTAGTAATAAATAAATAGTGCATTTGCCTCAGATAAAGATAATTTGTTATATTACTCTGATGTTCTGGAATGATGTAAGTAGGAATATACTACTCAATGTTTTATCTGTTTAGTAGATTTTACAAAGAAATTTTACTTTATTATTTTGATTTTTTAACTCTACTTAGTTGATTCTATAATTTATATGAACAAATATACTTCTATGCATCTAAGAATATAGTTTAATAGTATAAAATGCTCTTCATAAACACTAATCAAAATATAGAATATAACAATAATTTATGCACATTTGCAATAAATCACCATCATTACTCAGATATTTAGCTAACTACTGACACTTCTGTCCCTGTAAGTTAACTTTTTCTACTTAAAATAGCATATAAATAAAATTATATGGTATTTAGTCCTTGTATCTTCTTTCTTTTACTGATGATTTTGAGATTATTCAAAATTGCTGCACTCACCAGTAATCCATATTTGATTTTAGTACATATTCCATTGTATCTATATAGCAATTTATATACATTTATCATGTATTTTACATATGATCTTTAAAAGAATATTTATATTTTATGCTCTGTGTATACTGGGTTATTTGACTTCCTTTTATAGGTTATATAAAAACTAATTTATATTCATATGAAAATTACAGGCTATAAAATATCTATTGAAAATATATAGTCACAGAATAAATATTAAATGTATGTGCAAGTACATATACTTGGAGATAATATACTCTATTTTCTTTCAACCTGTAATTTGCCATTTTGTTTTTTAAATGTCCTTTAAGAGTCTTATCTGAAAATGTCTATTCAATTATCTCTATTCTTTTAAGTTCTATAACTCAGAAAATTTTACTCAATGTAAAAAGTCAGTGGTGTGCTAGATTTATGCCAAGCAGAAAAAATCTTCAATAATGTTTAGTGATCTCAAGGCAATAGATCAACATATTTGCTGTGTCAGTGTCAAATCAACAAAAATATTTATTGCCATATAAAAACTCAGGATCTGAGAAGTAAAATAGTTGCTTTCAGATAACATAGTTATTGCAGTATTGACATGCAATTTTCTCTGGAAAATATATGTTCATTTTTTCCTTATAATGTTCATTTTCTATAGATTTAACTCTATAAATTAGAATTTAACTCTATATAATTGATAAAGTACATTATAACTAAGATGCATGTCTTGCTTTCAATTAGACTGTGAATTTGCTAATGAAAAATATTTTAATCATAGTATTAAAATAATGAATACCCAAAATATACTCCTTTAGTGGTTTTATGAGTGGGTTTGGGGGGGGGTTATGTACAATGTACTTTATTGATAGTTCAAATTAGCATTTCATACACCCTCCCTTTTCCAGGAGGTCTGAGATGGAAATTGATGAGGTAAGGAGAATATTGGTGTGTTGGGTGAGTGGAGGAGGAATAACTGCCCAGCAGTTAGAGGCCTCTTTCTTTTTTCAGTATTCTTGCTGGAGCTGATGTTCTAAGGCATTCACTCTTTGCAGGACATGTGAAACAACAAGTTCACACAATATTGTAGCCAAACTCATTTTCATATCAGAAAATGAGCCTAACAAAGATCCAAGTCATGACACCAGCATAAAAGGCAGAGGACCAGTGTCATTCACTGTTCATTTTACAGGAAATATTCTTGTCCTCAGTGTAGCCAGGATGACTTTGATGGGCTGTGGAGAGGTCTTCTTCACCATCTTGTACAATTTGTCAGCTTTATCCAGATGGCAGGTCAAACATGCAACCTAAACACTTGGAGTAGAGACATAGAAGTCATGACTCAGCTTTTATTTAGTTCCTAGATGACTTGGTATACCAATGACAGAAAGGACATCTTAAGCAGCCCCCAGGCAATAATGTCACAACTCCACAGAGGGGATGTCCATGGTATTAGATGGCAGTGATAGTGGACTGATTTAACGAAACTCTCTACTATGCCAGAATTTTTATGATTGACCTTGGCTGGTGATACAAACAGTTGTAGACACAGTATGCATTGTTGACAATCAAAAAGGAGTTTTAATATTTTGGCTCACATATGTGAAAAAACATATACTGTATGGGGTAGAAGAGCTTTGGAAGAAGGTATAGAGATGATGAGCTCCAAACTTTTTCCAAATTATCAAAGATACCAGTGGACTCTGCAACATGTTCAGCACCAGATTCACCCTCATTTGATATTGGCAGAATATCTCCTGGAATATGATAGTAGGCTTTCCATTGATGACAAGTTTCTTATACCCAGTTTTGGCTATGTCATTGAATTGGCCTTAGATGCAATTCACACTGGAACAAATGGGGCATGCAATAGAAGTCAATCATAGTGTCATTGATGGTTTCATTTTCTACTTTGCCAGAATTAAAAGCAGTCCTTGTTGAGGGCTAGAAGGTCCAGCTCATGATAGAAAGCTCACCACAATGAGTGGTGAATGAATGTGAATGAAAGAGGGAAGTAGAAAGCCTATCTAGAGCATAGGCGGGGGTGAGGTGGGTAGGAGGGAGATTTGGGACATTGATGATGGGAATGTTGCACTGGTGAAGGGGGGAGTTCTTTACATGACTGAAACCCAACTACAATCATATTTGTAATCAAGGTGTTTAAATAAAGATATTAATTTTTAAAAAAAAGTAGTCCTGATAACCAAGCACTCAATATGGCTATATAATTTCATATCTAATTTTACATCAGGGTAGTATCTGAGCTTCTTAAGAGGAGGCAGCTTCTGTGAAATGCAGAGGAACATAGAGGTCTATTTCTGGAGTTTTATGAAGAAAGGTAGTAATTTTATTTCAATTTTTCTAATTAGAATTTTGGAACCATTAATTTCTCCTTATGCACTTTAACACATTAAATAATAACTTCAAAAATACTTTATATATAAAATATTTTCTCTTAATACCAATATTTTTTGTTCTAGATGTAGATTTATGCTAAATCATTTATTATTTTTACTTTTTAGATTTTTGTAATTGAAAATATAAATGCATATTGCAGCATGCTGTACATTGCAGTAGAAATTCCCATATGTCCATTTTATTGATTTATTTACTTACTAAACTATTCTTTGTGTTTTTTTAAATGAAGAATAAAAAGTCTCTGGATTTACCTTTATAAGTAGGTAAACAAATGTATAAAAACAAGAGTTAAAGAGATAAGGGGTTGGAGCAGTGGCACAAGTAATATGGCATCTACCTTGCATGTGCTAACCTAGGACAAACTGTTGTTTGATCCCCTAGCATCCCATATGGTCCCCAAGTTAGGAGCAATTTCTCAGTTCATAGCCAGAAGTTAACCACTGTGTGTTACTGGCTGTGGTCCAAAAACTAAAAAAAAAATAAAAGTAAAAGAAATAAACCATGAATCAATTTAGTTAGGAGTACATAAATAAGAATGAATATTTGATTAATAAGAATAAATATTTGAATTGAAAGTTAAAGTAAGAATAAAAGATAGTTTATTTCTGTATGTTCCTTAATGGCTTTGGTTGATACCAAGTTGTGAACTAATTTGGACTGTTTCCTTTAGACCATAAAGGCTATGGGTCTATTATTTTTATTTTTAGAAGGTAGTATTATTGACAATAAAGACCTGTTAGAACTAGAACCTTTTGATCATTCTTCTTGCTCTTTTGTGTAAGTATAGTGATTATCTGAGATTTAAGCAACAAGACTTATCATTTAAAAATATTTCAGCTTTTTTTTTTACCATGGATCAGCAAAATACCATAACTCAGTTCTATTTCCTACAAAGTTATAATTATTCACCATGTTTCTTAGGCAAGTATTAATCAAATGGGCTCCTATCACTGTAAACCAATAGAACTGTAGTGTGGGAAGAATGCATGAAATATTCATGGATCTCTTAGGAGACTGTAGAGGGAAAAAAAATTAAGTTCACAACCTATTTGAGTCTCAATGCTATCTTATCATTCTGGAATTAACTTCCAAAAAAGAACAACCAACAGAGGAAGAAATTGATGAGAAAGGGTGTGCCTAGATCCTTATTTAGTCTCAATAACCAAGGCCTCAGTGGAGGTGAGAATGAGTGATGACTGAAACTATGATTATGGAAAGGTTGTTTTTGATTGTTGTTGTTTTGTTTTATTTTTGGGTTACACCTGGCGGCACTCAGGGGTTACTCCTGGTTCTGCGCTCAGAAGTCATTCTGACAGGGACCATCTGGGATGCTGGAGTTTGAACTATCATCTGTTCGAATCAGCTGTGTGCAAGGCAAAACACCCTAGAGCTGTGTTATCTCTCTGGCCCCATGGGAAGGTTTTTAACTCCACTCATTGAAGATTAAAATCAAGGGTCAAAGAAAAGCAGTTGAATTTAGGCATAATTTAGTAAACTAGAAAAGAAAAAAAGAAACAAAGAACAGAAGGAAGGTGGGAAGAAAGAGTAGAAAAACAGAAAAAAGAGAAAGAGAGGGGGCTAGAGAGATTTTACAGCAGAAGGGTGTTTGCCTTGCATGCAGCCAATCCAAGATAGATAGTGGTTCAAATCCCAGCATCCCATATGGTCGCCCTGTGCCTGCCAGGAGCAATTCCTGAACACAGAGGCAGGAGTTGGCACTGAGCATTGCCAGGTGTGATCCAAAAACAAAAACAAAAACAAAAAAAAAACAAAAGAGAGAAAGAGAAAGAAGATATATAGAAAGAAGTCAAAATAAAATGAAAGGAAAAGCAAGAAAGGGAGAAATAAACAAAGAAAGAAATAAAAGAAGGAAATAAAGAAAAAATAAAAAGGAAAGAAATGAAGAGAAAGAAAAGAAAAAGAAAAAAAGGAACAAAAGAAAGAAGGAAGAACAAAAGAAGAAAAGGAAAGAAAGAATAAAGAAAGACAAAAGAGAGTGAGAAATGAGCAAAGGGCTAGGTAGAGTGTATAGGGCAGGGGTGGTGAACAGGATTTTTACCCTCACTCAAAATGGCAAAATGCAATATGTGCTTAATATATTATTGTTAAAATTATATGCTTTTGTGTTAGTGTTTGTCAGTTTTGGCAGGTCAGTGCATGGTGTGGCTCTCTGACTCTCACAGTATAAAATTTTGTTTCTTTGTGTTGAACTTGTTCGCCACCCCTGGTAAAGTGTGTTAGGCCTGACCTTAGTTTGATGAAAGAAAGGGAAGAAGGAAGGAAGGAAGGAAGGAAGGAAGGAAGGAAGGAAGGAAGGAAGGAAGGAAGGAAGGAAGGAAGGAAGGAAGGAAGGAAGGAAGGAAGGAAGGAAGGAAGGAAGGAAGGAAGGAAGGAAGGAAGGAAGGAAGGGAGGGAGGGAGGGAGGGAGGGAGGGAGGGAGGGAGGGAGGGAGGGAGGGAGGAAGGAAGGAAGGAAGGAAGGAAGGAAGGAAGGAAGGAAGGAAGGAAGGAAGGAAGGAAGGAAGGGAGGGAGGGAAAGAAAGGGAGAAAGAAAGAGAGAAAGAAAGAAAGAAAGAAAGAAAGAAAGAAAGAAAGAAAGAAAGAAAGAAGAAAGAAAGAAAGAAAGAAAGAAAGAAAGAAAGAAGAAGAAAGAAAGAAAGAAAGAAAGAAAGAAAGAAGGAAGGAAGGAAGGAAGAAGAAGAAAGAAAGAAAGAAGAAAGAAAGAAAAGAAAGAAAGAAAGAAAGAAAGAAAGAAAGAAAGAAAGAAAGAAAGAAAGAAAGAAAGAAAGAAAGAAGAAAGAAAGAAAGAAAGAAAGAAAGAAAGAAAGAAAGAAAGAAAGAAAGAAAGAAAGAAAGAAAGAAAGAAAGAAAGAAAGAAAGAAAGAAAGAAAGAAAGAAAGAAAGAAAGAAAGAAAGAAAGAAAGAAAGAAAGAAAGAAAGAAAGAAAGAAAGAAAGACAGGAGAGAAATCATTGCTGGAGAGATAGCATGGAGGTAAGGCATTTGCCTTGCATACAGAAGAATGGTGGTTCAAATCCCAGCATCCCATATGGTCCCCGAGCCTGCCAGGAGCGATTTTTAAGCATAGAGCCAGTAGAGTCTCTGAGCGCTGCCGGGTGTGACCCCCCCTCCAAAAAAAGAACAAAGAAAGGAAAGAAATCAAAAGAGTTTCCATGCCACGGGAAAGGGAAATCCAATGCAATTTAATCATATTCAATTTGCTCAGACATTTCTTTGAGGTGATATTATTTTTTTTAATGTTCTCATTATCATGGTAAATATAGTATTTTATTTTCTCATTCACTAGGGAACAAATCACACAGTCACATTATTTTTAAATAATGATATAATGTCTCATTTAGGCCAATTTCTCTATTTTGAGTGACTTTGGAAGTTATCATTACAGAAAGATAAATCTATTTTTTAACATAATTTTTATTTTGATCATAGTGGCTTACATATTGTTGACAATAATATTTTAGGTGATATTATTTTACAATGTTGATAAAGTTGGTTATTGTAAGTTTTTTTGTTTGTTTTTGCCACATCCAGCGGCACTCAGTTGTTAACTCCTGACTGCACTCAGAAATCGCTCCTAACTCAGGGGACCATATGTAATGCCAGCGATCGAACCCGCATCTGTCCTGGGTCAGCTGTGTGCAAGACAAACGCCCTACCGCTTTGCGACCACTCCAAACCTACAATGTTGACAGTTTTATGTCATATCACCGCTCAACATTGTCATCCACAACTCTTTAATTAATCTCTGTTCATTCCACCCTAACTATGCTACTCTGATAACTACCATTCAAAACTATTTGTTTAAATATATTTCCAGTAGTAATCACTGAGCATAAAGCAGGAGTAAGCCCTGGGCTTACTGTATTTTCCCTTTCCTAAATATATGTAGGAAATATATATTAACTATATAAACTATATATAAACACATATACAACATACATAATACATAAATCAATTATATATAACAATAAATAAATAATTCATATAAATTGAAGCTTCTTATTAATTCTGTTGTATATTGCTCAAATTTGTGCATATAGGTATCAATATTTAGCTAAAATGTTTCTATAATTTCTTACAATCTTTTACTGTAACCATACCATAGTCTAAGCTGATGAACTAGTTTATAGAAATTATATCTGCTTAACATTCTTATACAATTTTCAACAGAAAGTCCATACTCCCTGGTGATGAAGGGATGGTACAGTGATTGAGGCACTTGTCTTCCATACTGTGGACCTAAATTTGATTTCATCGCCCATATATTCTTCCAAACACTGAGTGATCACTAAGTGCAAAACCAGCAGTAAGCCTCAGCACCACTGGACATGGTACAAAAGAACAAACAAAAATAATTATTGCTTTAAATTTTCTAGTATGTGCTCTCTTTTCTGCTAAAAATGACCTGTCTCCCATTATTTGTTTTCTGCCCTTTATTTACAGTTATAAACTTATATATCTATATTGATGACATTCTATCACAATAAAATTTCATTTGAATTAACATTTTAATTTTTTACAAGTTTTAACTAAAGCATTCAGAGTGCCTTAAATATGAAGTGAGAGTTTTTTATTATTCAATTTCTAGAATTAGCACATAGATAATTATTTTATCAGCGAGTATTTGCAAACCAAATCAAGAACTGAATGAAATTCACTTGATGATGTTGATCAAAGCACATTTCAGAGAAAATCCTGTAGAATAAAGGAAGAAATAATGTGCTTTCAGTTTCCAATTCCTAGAGACGAAAAAAATTTTTATGAAATTGTTTCTCCTGTTGAGAGTTTCATGATGTTGCTTTTTCCCACTGTAGATGCAGTCCATATGCTCACAGCCTCCAGTAACTCTGAACACAGGCAACCTTTTCACCAGATGCCTTGAAGCTCAGTCCATTGCAGACCCAGCTGGGATATGTTACTATACTTTATGCAACAGGGGCTTTGATTTTTTCCTTATTAAGACCGAGAATCAGATTTTGGGAACTAAAACAATCAAAACTAAAACTTACTGAAAAAAAGTAAAAATATAATCATCCTTCCCTCACAAACAAAATGGTAGGTTCAGTTTCTAAAATTTCAGGCCTTTTTGTCATACCCATATTTAATATCTTTGCTTCTCAAGAAAAAAAAAAGGCAAGTAATTTCTCTAAAATCCTAGATTTTCTGGTAGAATAAATGAGGTGGTTTCTCCCTAGGTGAAAAATTCTCCCAGCTGCAGCTCTTTCTGCATGGGCGGCAGTTTGACTCTCGCCTTATTAAATTGAGCAAGCCAGTTTTTTTTATACAGTCTCGCTTCACACAAACTTCCAATGTTAATTACTTCCCTGGGATGTGTTGAGAAGCTAGGTCAGATAAAGCCTAGAAGGTAATTCCTGAGGTAATTCCTAAGGGCCCCTTTCCTGTGCTCATTATCCTTTGACACTATCACTGCCAGGTTTCCACAGAGCACCCATGCCGGTTATGCCAGAGACAGCATCATATATTCCCTCTTGACTCCTATGACAGGAGGTGAATTTCCAGTGTGAGAAGAATCCAGGAATACATAAAGAACACTGACATTCCTGTTTCAGCCCTCTCCTAGTTATTGCCACCAGAGAGAAACTCTTCGTTTGCAAAATTGAGGGGATGGAGACAGCTACTGTGTCACATATGTATACAATATGAGCGAATCACTATCCCATAGGTATTTTGTCTGGCGTGAACCTCACTGCATAATTCCTGGAAGAGCTCAGTAAAATAGAACAGTCAGGTGGAAAACTCTTGTGGTCCCAAGAGTGCCTGGCCTAGGGCTCAAGACCCAATATATATATTCTAAATTAAAAAAAAAAAAACATGTTAAGATAAGTTTTTTCCCCCAACAATGTAACACAGCTGAAAAAACAATTTCTAGGAGATTAGAAACCATCTAGAAAGCCTACCTCTGAACATCTCTGCACCCAAACTTATAGTTTCATTTCAGTCTGTTTCAAATCTTTTATGTGATATGCCTATTTCCTCGAGTAGTGTTGCTGCTAACTAGTTTCACAATTATCTAGCCTACTTTAATATAGTTTACAATATCTGGTAAAATAGTAGTCACAAAGGGTGTTACACCATTGTTTTTGGAAGGTAAACAAATAAAGGCAGAAGGGATTTATAGAACTTGAAATTATCCAAAATTATCCAAAAGTATCCCCAATGCAAGAACTCTTCCAAGACCTCCCTGCCGCAAATTTTTACCAACCTGAAGAAGGTCAGGGGGTGGGATAGGAAGATGCCTGAGAACCCACACATTACAACAAAAACCCAAAAGACAATGGGAAAAACTGTACTTCCAACATAGGCATAGGACCTGTAATACACCACCTCGTTACCTGCTCTCCCCCAAATGTAAGGTAGTCTTTTGCACCACTTTGGCCCTTTAAAACCTTCGCGAACTCATTTTTCTTCTTTTCTTAAATTTATTTATTTTTTTTTAAATGTTGGTCCTACATATACATTTGCGAGCACATACATTTTTATTTATTTCTTCTTTCTTTTCTTTTTTTTTTTTTTAATTTTAATTTTAATTTTTATTTTTATCATTTTTGGGTATGTGACCTGTGTCTGTTATACCCTCTGTCCACCCCCAGCTACACCGACAATATAATGTAGCACCACTTCCCCCTGCAAAGACACACTAAATAAAGGGGAAATCTTACATATATATATATAAAAAACAAAAAGAGCTCTTATCTACTAGAGATAGGAACTCATAGTTGTTTACAATACAGGGATATCTCCTACCTTGAAAATATGTCATGTGGAATCAGCTTAGACCTCAGGTGATTAGATACCATTCATCCAGCCTTGAAATCTGGATCCCAGACAAAGGATTGGCACAGCTCTTCACAACAGCTACAGGAAACAAACTCCATCTGAGCCAGCCTTAATACTGCGGGGTCAACAACAAGGGCCAGCTCTAACATGATATCCTGACAATGAGGAAAATGCGAACAACTTGTCCTGAGAGCAGATTAGCATACCTTACCAGATAACGACAAGACAAAACCAGAAGACGCGGCACCATTTGGTAGGCCCAAAAGCCAAGATCGTGACTTACAGATGACTGGCTACTAGAACCACGACCAGACAGTATACACCTTGGGCCCAATATAAAAGCCCTAGTTCAGGGTTTGCACTATGACTTGCACAATAATCATGATCCCTAGTCCCAAAGGTCTGACAGAGACAACTGCAACAGAATGGGGCTTCTGGAAGCACAAAGAAAGATGCTATCCTAGGAGCCATCCTAGGTTCAGTGCAAAGACCAAGATCACCAACCACAGAAGATGGATTAAAACGACACTGAGGCAACAGAACCTCTAGAACCACAAAGACTGACTTCATCATAAGTCCCACCTCAGGATCTGTGCAGATACGGAGACCTCTACACACAGAGCTCTGATTGTATCACCCTGGACAGAGCAGAAGTCTTCCACACACACACACACAAAAAAACACCACCGGGAGAATAAATGATCCTGAGCAAAGTCTAGAGCTGATCCCATGACAGTATACTCCAAGGACGGAGAAACCCCATATTTCTTAGGCCAAGTGAATTCCTTTTAGAATGACCCCAATATTTACTGTGCCAGGGCAGGAGGGAAAAAAAACAAAAATACAAAAACCACAAAACCTTGGTTATTTCATATATACATATATTTTTCCCTTCATTTATTATTGTTATTATTATTTTTATATACCTATCTATTTTGGTCGATTTCTCTGTTTGGGTGTGACTACTGAAATCGTGGTCCCCAATTATACTTATTTTTTTTTCTCTCTTCTTTTCTCTTCTTTCGTTATGTGCTATGCCATGTTTCTTATTTCAAGACCATGGCGTGTTTTTGGTTTGTTTGTTTGGTTTTTGGTTGTTTGTTTTGTTTTGTTTTGCTTTGTTTTTCATCTGTTTTTTTTTTTTTTTTTTTTTTTTTTTGTGGTGCTTACCGATATAGATGGAGTCCCCACTGGATAATTGACTCTTTTTTTTTGGTACTGGTGGAGTGTTTCAACTTCTTTTTCTCCTTCATCCCCCAAATCGATGATGAGAACCTCTAGAAGGATTCCATCCATTTTTGGAGTATTAGACTCTTACCCCAGTTTATTTATCTTCTCTTTTTCAGGCAAAATCATGCAACTTGAATTAGCTAGTCCTGCCTACAATTAGAGGGGGAGATAAGGGAGGCATTAAGACCAAACAGGGGCAAGACTACTAAGTAGTGGGTTGGATACAGAGGGGACCACATATTCTAGCCGCCCTGGGGGTGAGGGAAGAGGAAATGGGAGGTAGGACAAAAACGGAGGTGTAGGGAGGACAAATTGGTGATGGGAATCCCCCCTGATTTTATGTAAATATGTACCTAAAATGTTATTGTCAACAATATGTAAGACACTATGATCAAAATAAAAATTATATATAAAAAAAAAAAAAAAAAAAAAAAAAGAACTTGAAATTATAAGACAGATAATAGTATTATATAGTTTTTATCCATTAAATTCAAAGACTAAATTATATCTTGGCATATTCTGCACTTTGCTTTTCAATCTCCAGCCTGAACCAGCAGATATTCACCCATATTCATCCTAACAGAAGCAAACAAGCAGAAATCATAACAAACAATTTCAAACAGTTGCTTCAAATATACTTTCTAGTTATTTTCAAAGGAACTGGACAAATAACTAAAGTAATATCATTGAACTTACCTATGTTTAAATGCTTAAAGACAAATATTTAAAATGCTTAGTAGTCTTCATTTTATGTATGTATATATATATATATAATTTATGTGTGCATTTTTGTATAAAAAACAGGGTCAGTATTGGCAAAACTGTATCCATGACAGAGGTTCATTTAAGGATATACTTTGATAAAAGGGAAAAATAGGAAGGCAAAAAGATAATACAATAGGTAAGGCATACATCTCAGTTCAAGTTACTTTACCATGTATAATTCTTTGAGTACATAGTCACAAGTAATTTCTGAGCAGAGCTGGGTGTGACTCTAAAGCCAAAACAAATAAAGCAAGGAGGAGATGAGGTGGAAGGAGGAAGGAGCAAAGCAGATTGCAAGTTGGGAGTTCCACATACTAACATTTTCTTTGATTAAATTTAAAAAGAACATGGGAGAATGTTAATCTAAATTCACATGATACTTAATCTAAATTCTTCCCATCCCACCAGTTCCCTATTCTTCCTCTCTCTTTATCTATTTCTTCTCTCTGTCCCAAATATATTTGTCTTATCACTTTGTGCACAGTTATATATTCCCTGAAGGATAAAAGAGAAAATATTTGCAAATGGGATCACACTGAATGATACCTAGAATATCTACTCAGATAGTTTTATTTTTATGGATACTGAGAAGTGCAAAAAAAAAAAAAGTTATGATTTTGGGGAAAGGTTTAGTCTTTTTTTTCTAAACCTCTAAAATTAACTTCTTTTGTACAGTTTTTGCCTCTTACCTATCCTATTACTGTATTGCATTTCACTATTACTTTTCTCTGGCTCTGGTTCTAGTTCAAATTGAGTAAGTAACCTACTTTTTCCTTGCCACCAAATAAACCTGCACATAAAACATAATGTCCCTTGAATTCAAAACACTGAAGTAGCAAATGGATTTTTAAAAAGATAAAAATTTAGGAGCATGTTATCACAATATAATGAAGTAGCTGGATGTAAGCAATTGTATTCCCTAATTGGAACCAGAAATGAATTAATAATAAAATTAATCAATTCATCCCCACTTCCCTGTATTGACTATCACATTTTGTTCTCTGATATGTGTAGTAGATGAGTTCCCGAGATTGTGCTATTGGGAGAAATGAAGGGTGATGTGGTCACAATGGCAGTCATTTCAATTGTGGAACAAACGAGGCTATCTTTTGTTTTACCCAGATCGTCTTGGGTGACTGCAATGATGAAGGTGAAGTACTATGCTGCTTACTGAGTTTAGAGGAAGAGTCCATATTCTCTACCCCTCACAAATGAGTTTTAAAACAGACAAGAACATTCTGTGAGCTGTAGAAATCAAGAATTCTGAAGAAGAAATCTAGAAAGTAGTTAATGGAAATGAATAGGGGCATAGTCTCTTTAATGAAGAGGAGATGGGAAAGCAGTTGCTTATTCTGGGTTACCTATTTCCAAAAACTATTTTTGTAATATTTGGTAATTCTTTTGCCCATCTTGATATAAACAAGGATAATTTTAAAACCATAGTACCACTTTCTGCAAAAAGAACATAAAACAATGTAAAAAACATATCTTCAACAAAGTCAACCCAGGTAACTAACTCTTAATCAAGTTAAAAATAAATTCCCAGAGAGCAAACTAAGACAAGATCCAGAGGATCTAACAAAGAATTTAGAAAAGCCATGACACAGGGAAGTCCCAAGAATTCCAATTGACTACTGAATTAGATAGATTCAGAAGCAGGGGCCAGAGCAACAGTACAGCGGCAGGATGTTTGCCTTGCATGCGGCCGACCCAGGTTGGACTAGGGTTCAATTCCTGGCATTCTATATGATCCCCTGCCAGGAGCGATTTCTGAATGCAGAACCAGGAGTAAACCCTGAGCACCACAGGGTTTGCCCCTCAAAACAAAACAAAAAGATATTCAGAAGTAGAACAAAATTTTAACAAACAGTACAGATGAAATTAAAAATACAGAATGCAGTGTATTATCAAACACAGACCTATACGTATTTTTTCTTTTACCTATAAACCTGCCACTAAATAATAAGTGGTAAAAGGCTGATAAAATATACATTAAAATAAAAAATAAAAATATGGAAAATTTAGAATCTATTTTAGCATATAAAAAGGAAAAGGGGAAAAGTATATTGACATTTTAAAGCTATAGTACTCATCAGCCGACATAAAAATTTACTAATTGACTCAACATTAAAATAATAGACAACAAAAAAATCAGAAAACTTGAAGAAAGATAAATATAAATTATCTGTTTATGAATAACAATGAAAGTGAATAAAAATCAATTTTAAGAGATTTAAAATGGATTTAATATTGATTAAAATTGATTATTAAATCAATTATTAATGTCTATTCCATTTCTGGTTTAGTATCTGGTACATTACACAAAAAACACAATGAGAAAGTTTTTGATACTAAAAAGATACTTAAGATATAATGATTTTTCTGCAGTTTTTGGTAAACAGCTTTGAATTTTAATGTATACATATTGAAGCAAGATTAAATGTCAAATCTACTTCTTTTTTTTTTACCCTAGTGTTTATTGACATTCTGTTTATTTTCTTTCCATATCTCTAGCAGCTGATGTCTTTCTTAATTTCCGCATTGTTCATTGCATAGGATAAACTGGGGTGCTGATTTTTTTTAGTGGTCTGTGTTGGTGGGAGAGCTCTCTGCCCTGCAGCAACTAAGGCTGGGTGATGGCAGTGAAGGGGTCACTTGTGCCCAGGGGCCGAGCCCTGATATAGGGTCCCCTGCTTTCTCCTCACCCTCCAGGCCCACTCCCACCCTAGTCACCTGTGGTGGCCTAGACCTCTTCCACCCTGCAGTGCCCAAGAGGGGGTGATGGCTGCAAAGGAGTAGCTTGCTAGGAGGTCAAGCCCTGCCCTAAAAGGACCCCTTCGCTCTACCCTCACCTGTGGTGGCCTGAGACCTTTTGACATCCTGTTTATTTTCTTAGGTCTGAGTTTAAATTTTACCAAACATTCTATTTTTTAATGTTGAAAGGATGGCATTAGTTGGTTCTTCATAGTTTCTTTTCTCAAAACTTAATGAGGTGGAACTATATTAACTACATTAACAACTGTTCTCTAAATATATCTTCCAAAACTGAGACTTTTAAAAAATGTATGAAATATCTAGTGAGCTAAAAGGAACTGCATCTGCTTCTAATAAATAATAGGCAGTGAGATCTTTTCTGGGCCTTTGGCTGATAAATTTTTTAAGGTGAGTATTTATTTTATATGACTCCATCCAATTACTATCTCTGAGAAAACTATCAAACATGAAAACACCAGAAGACTATATCCAATGAGAGTACATTTAAAAACCATCAGGAACTTCACTCACATCAATAAAGTAAAAGTTAAATGAAATCAAGAGCTTGTGGTCATGAGACAAAGGCAGAAAATTTAAATGAGTTTTTTCATTTTTTTTTTTTTTGCCAGCAACCCATACATAACCACTTTAATTCTCAACTACGCACACCACTGGAAAAAATAATTTTGCATTTTTTTTGCAAAGCAACTCCATCAGTCAGGAAAACAAAAAAGACCTGAATGAATAACTAAGACAAGACAGGCATTCTTAATAATGTTAATACTGATCCAGCAAAAAAATGATATGATGTGCATCTATTTTTTTTTGTTTTTGTTTTTGTTTATGGGTCACACCCAGCAGTGCTCAGGGGTTACTCCTGGCTGTCTGCTCAGAAATAGCTCCTGGCAGGCACGGGGGACCATATGGGACACCGGGATTCGAACCAACCACTTTAGGTCCTGGATCGGCTGCTTGCAAGGCAAACACCGCTGTGCTATCTCTCTGGGCCCATGCATCTATTTTTAATCAGAACTCACACATAGTTCTTTATGAGAATTGGGCCTGTTTGTCTTGATCATTTTCATAAACTGAATAATGAAGTCTTATGCCACTTCACATGATAAAATTCCTTGTATATAAAGTGTCTCATACATACTAAGTCACACTTCCAAGAACTTTGATATTTTGCATGAAGCATTTTTATTACATTATGAATAGCAGTAACTCTCCATGATAATGTTTCTACCATCTTTGTACTCTGTGAAGAATCATCTGATTCTTGAAAAATGAGAATGAGTTGATTCTAGATCTCTTTGAGATGATTGCTTTGCTGGGTAGGTCTTTTCCCCCAATAGTTTCAAGTTTCATCTTGAAATGAAGAGATAGCATGGAGGTAGGGCATAAAGCCAGGAGTAACCCCTGAGCGCTGCTGGGTATGACCCAAAAACAAACAAAAAGAAGACAGGAGGCAGGGTAAGGAGTTAAACTTTGGGGGCCAGAGAGATAGCATGGAGGTAGGGCGTTCACCTTGCATGCAGAAGGACCGTGTTTCAAATCCCATCATCCCATATGGTTCCCTAAGCCTACCAGGAGCAATTTCTGAGCCTAGAGCCAGGAGTAACCCCTGAGTGCTGCCGGGTATGACCCAAACCCCAAAATAAATATATAAACAAATAAATAGTAAAGTACAATACTTGAGATTTCTGTTTCTAAACACCATAGTAAAGCTCCCTTGCATAACAGTGCAAAATTCACTTACAAATAAAGCTAAAAAGGTGTTGTGTGGAGGTAGAACAGAGTTAAGGAACATTTCTTGCAGTGGCTGACCTCAGTTCAATCCTCAGTACTGCATGTGGCTCCCTGAGTATATATGGTACTAGAAATAATCCCTAAGCATGGACAGAAATAAGCTCTGTATAATTTCAGGTGTTGTTAAATTCCTTAAAAAGTGAAAGACAAAAGATACTGCACAGGAATGCCTCCAACATGGTTAACTGCTAAGATACTCTTAATAGTTAACTCTATGAGGATTTACTGTACCTATTGAAAAGAACGTGAAGTCTCTTTTCTAGTTGCTTAAATATACCTCCAAATCTCAATATATACATCAAAGTCCCAGTGTAACAAATTCAGCATCAGATAAGTTAATCATATAAATAAAATCCCTAAATTGGTATCTGTAATTTTCATAAAGTGATGTCTTAACACAAAGTGTGTGTATAGTTTGGGGAAGAGAAGGACTTTCCAAAGAGAAAAAGTTAGCAATCTGTTGTCGGGCATTCAGGTTGTTTTAAAATCCTGGCTATTGTAAATAGCACTGCAATGAATATGAATGTTCAGAAGGTATTTTTGTATTGTGTTTTTGTGTTCTTAGAGTATATCACTAGGAGTGGTATAGCTGGATCATATGGGAGCTCAATTTCCAGGGTTTTTTTTTTGAGGAATATCCATATTGTTTTCCATAAAGGCTGGACTAGATGGCATTTACACTAGCATTAAATGAGAGTTCCTTTCTCCTCACAACCCCATCAGCACTGATAGTTGTTGGTTTTGTGATGTGTGCCAGTCTGTGACATGAGATGGTACCTTATTGTTGTTTTGATTTGTGTCTCCCTGATGATTAGTGATGTGGAGCATTTTTTCATGTGCCTTTTGGCCATATATATTTCTTCTTTGAGGAAGTGTCTGTTCATTTCTTCTCCCCATTTTTTGATGAGGTTAGAAGTATTTTTCTTGTTAAGATCTGTCAGTACCTTGTATATCTTAAATATTAGCCCCTTATCTGATGGATATTAGGAGAATAGCCTCTCGCATTCTGTGGGGTGACCTTTGTATCCTAGTCACTATTTCTTTTGAAGTGTAGAAGCTTCTTAGCTTAATATAGGCACATTTGTTTATCTCTGCTTCCACTAGTTTGGAAAGTGATAGTTACTCCTTGAAGATGCCTTTAGTCTCAATGTCATGTAGTGTTTTACCTATGTGTTCTTCTATATACCTTATGGTTTCAGGTCTGATATCAAGGTCTTTAATCTATTTAGATTTGATCTTTGTTCATTGTGTTAGATGGAGGTCCGAGTCCACTTTTTTGCATGTGGCTGACCAGTTGCCCAACAACACTTTTTGAGGAGGCTTTCCTTGCTTCATGAGTGACTAACAATGTTGTGGTACATATACACAATGGGATACTATGCAGTTGTCAGGAAAAATTAAGTCATAAAACTTTCCTATACATGGATGGACATGGAAACTACTATGCTGAGTGAAATAAGTCAGAGGGAGAGAGATAGACACAGAATAGTCTCACTAGTCTTTGGGATTTAAGAAAAATAAAAAAACAGTATGGAAGTAATGCCTAGAGACAATAGAGATGTGGGCTGGAAGGACTGGCCCATGATAAGAAGCTAACTACAAAGAGTGGTGAGTACAGTTAGAGAGATTACTACATTAACAACTATCATGACAATGGTAATAAGTGAAATAGAATGCCTGTCTCAAAGATAGGCAAGGAGTGAGGGGAAAAATGGGAGGCATTGGTATTGGGAAGTTTACAATGGTGAAGGGAGGGTGTTCTTTTCTATAACTGAAACCTACTACAAACATATTTGTAATCATGAAGCTCGAATATATATACATATATATGTATATATATACAAATATATGTGTGTATATATATATATATATTTAAAAAAATAAAAAGCACAGAACCAAGAATTACAGGGATCTATCTATCAGTGAGATCATTTTAAGTCTTCCAGGGTCTTCGATGTCACATCTCAAGTTATACCAAATGGCATAATATAGGGGATGATATGTAGAAAAGTTTTAAACTAGTCACTAGTTCTTAGGCAAAGTGTACTGAGCATTAATTTTTTGTCTATAACATGGTTAAAGATATTACTTTCTATGACCATTTTGAGAATATGATAATGTGTAAGTATCATTAAACAGCAACTCAATATAGAAACATTTTTTGCTATGGACACTACTTTAGATGCGATCATTTATAAATCACCACATTAGATTTGTGCGAACTGATTCACAGTGTCCTTCATGCTAGCTTTCATGGGGGCTACCATCACTACAATGCTCTAGGAATTGAGATAGTTAAACTATCTGATAGCAAAGGAGGAATGTGCCTTGCAGAGACTGGATGTCATACTGGAAGTGCAGAAGCTTTCAAGAACCATAAGTGTTCTAGGTGAAGAGAGTTAGTCAGAATACTACCCTCAGTTTATAGTCAGGAAAACTGGAGGAGCCTAGATGGAAGAGCTCTAGATAAAAGGGATTGCCTGCCTGGAGCTCTAGGTACTATGCAAATAACTGTCTTTAGCATTTCTGCAGCTCTGCTCTCATTCTCATTCCTTGAAGTGAGAAGAGAAATTGCTTCACAGTAGAGAAAGGGGACCCAGACACAGAGAATAGAAAAGTGACTCATGGAACTCAGGATTTCATGTTTTGATTTGAAGATCAAAATGTGGCTTTATACTGTTAACTCTACAACTCTGCTTAGAACACCACAGGACTAGGCTGGGGACTTCAAGGGTTGCCTGTCTCTCCTAACATTAAGTCTGGTTCTCCTAAAAAAAAAATGGCTGATGCTTTAGGGAACCCTAAGATCCAGTTTTTGTCCCATGAGAGATTTTGATGAAGAGGTTAAATGGGCAGAGGACAGGGGTGTGCTGGTAGTATAAAGGAAATGTAAACCACATAGCCAACATACTGTAAATAGGTGACCTAAACTAAAAAAAAAAAACAAAAAACTACCTATTAAGGAGGCAGACTGTGAGAGGAGGATTGAATCTAATAGCATTGATTGAGGAAAGTTGTCAGTAGAAGTGAAATTGGTGTTGGAGCACCATAGCCTTGAAACTTTATTATGAACAATTCTGTAAATCATGTGCATCAGTAAAAATTAAATAGATCTTTAAATATATATTGTACTTCTTATTAGAAAAAAATAAAAAAAAATTTAAGGAAAATATCAAATGTTTCTGAATCCCTTTCCAAATTTTAATGACTAAGATCAACACCAACCAGTTGTGATTTGACTTTCCATCTTCAAACTGCCAAACTACAAAATATTTTCTGGATCTAAGCACCATTACAAACTTCAAAATTTCATAGTAGTGTTAGTCAGCTCAGTTGGATCACAGCCAATCTTATGGGAAATTTGCGTAGAAGATCTCCAAAATCAACGAGTTCAACTAACACCATCACAGTCCAACAAATTCTTAGACAATTACTCTAACTCTAGTAACACCATCAATTGATAATAAATTTTGAAAGTATAATGAAGGTATTTTGAAGTTGTAATGAGACTTTCTTTGGGAGTTGGATTGGATCTTGGTTATCCCACAATTCCCAAAAGGGGAAAGAATATCTCATACCCCATCCAGTGAGGACAGGAGAAGCTAGTTCGTTAACAATTCTCTGCAATAAATAATCCACACAAATATGAAAGATATAGCAGGCAAGAAAACTCACACTGTAAGCTGTTCATCTACAAGCCAGTTGCTCTAACATACTTTTGCCTTTGTGGCATAACAAACAAGAAGTCAAGTTGTTTGTTCCTGGAATGAATTGGCTGGAATATTGAGTGAAAATTGGAATCACCAGTGGAAGGATGATCACACTGGTAGTAAGATTAGTGCTTGAACAATTAATACCTTAAGTAATTGTATTATGAACAATGTAGTAAATCATAGTGTTATACTAAACATATTTTTAAATATTTAAGAAAAAATACTCAGTTAAATTCACTAGGTCTCTTTTTCAATGTATCACCACTTGTTTCTGTTGTTTTTAATATTGACTATTCTCAGTGATGTGAGCTAATTTTTATTGTCATTTTGGTTTTTATTTTTATGATAATAATAAACACTTTTTAATATGTCTGTTGGCAATTTTTATGTTTCTGTCAACAAATTGTCTCCTCTCTCAAAATTTTAAATTTTTAATGACGATTTTATTGTTTAGCTCTTTGTTTTATATATCTTGAACATTATCCCTTCATCAAATAAGTGGTATGCAAATATTTTATAAAATCAGTAGTGTAATTTTAAGTAATATATCTTATCTTTTACTGTGCAAAACTATCTTAAATTTATTATTGTCTTAAAGTGATATCATAGACTTGGGTAGCTTAATGATGGATGAAGGAAATACTATGCTTAAAGATGAATATAGACTGAAACTTCAGCTTCAAATTTTGACATGTGTGACCCTTAGTACATGCCTGCTTTATCCAAGACTAATATTTATTCTGTATCTGAATACTGAAAGAAATTATTGCTGTAGTTTGAATATAAGGTGAAGGAAAAATTTATTATCTAAAGAAGCACATGTAAATGTTTTTTTAATAAAAGGTTGTTTTCTTGTCTTCAAGATATTGTCCAATTATCAACTCCTGTATTAAAATTCTTTAATGCCTGTTGGGAGAGAATGGAGTACTACTCTATGTATTCATAATAAAATAAATGCAATTTGTTAAATTAAAAGTGTAGTTTTTGCAAAGTTATGAACTCAGGGCTACAGTAAGGAATTCCATAGGATATTCTTTACAAAGAAAAATATTATTTGAAAAATATCTGCCTCACTTTCCTGCAGTGTCCTACAAACTTCCAGGTGAGTGGCCATATGCTATAATCAAAACAAAATTAAAAGGTGAATAATTACAGTCTAAATATGAAAATGAGGAGGGTCACAAGAAGTATTAGAAAAAAGCAAAATTATCTCTGACAATTAAAGTAAAAAAATATCAAAAGGCCAGAGAGATAGTACAGAAGGTCAGATGCTTGACTGCCAGCATTCTATTTGGTTCCTTTAAGCACTGAGAGAAATAATTTCTGAGTGCAGTCAGAACTAAGCACAAGCATGTTACAGTGTGACCTCAAAACCAAAAATTAAATAAAAGATAATAATTTGTCGACAGCCTCATGCAGAGGATACTGCTTAATTTCATTAACAATTCCCACAGCATCCGTGCTATAAAGATAGCAGACAATAATGGGCCATAACTATTAAATTTAAGGACATTACAACTGGTCATTTGCAATATAGAAATATATTTTGCATAACCTAGAGGAAAAAGTGAATAGTACAATCTTGAAATGCTCCTGCAGAAACACTATTTTCTCTAATGTGGTTTTCTGTCATTAGGGATCATTTGTGGTTTATATAGTGATCAAAAATCAACATTTCTTTTTTAATATAATTGCTAATATAAGCACTGTGTTAAAAATTGTTCATAGTTGGGTTTCAGTCATAGAATATATACCCCCTTCACCAGTGCACCTTTCCCACCACCAATGATATATTTCCATTTACCTTCCACCTGTCTCTGGGGCAGGCATTTTGCTTCTCTCTCTCTCTCTCTCTCTCTCTCTCTCTCTCTCTCTCTCTCTCTCTCTCTCTCTCTCTCTCTCTCTCTCTCTCTCTCTCTCTCTCTCTTTCCTTTATGTCACCGTGGTTTATACAATTGTTAATGAAGGGGTACCATGTATGTCACTTAACACCTTTCAACTCTAAGTTTTTGTAAAGAGTTATCAATTCCAACTATCAATTTTGTAGTACCCTTCTCTACTCTATACTCACCACTTCTTGTGGCAAGATTCCTGCCATAGACTGATCCTCCTGGTCCACATCTCTGTTGTCTCTGAAAATTATTACCATACAGTCTTGTATTTTTTTCTTATATCCTGTATATAAGTGGTGTTATTTTATGTGTATTCCTCTCCTGTCTCATTTTACTCAGTATAACACTCTCCGTGTCTATTCATGTATAAGCAAATTCACGACATAATTTTTTCTAATGGCTACATAGTATTCTATTGTGCAGATGATGTACCACAGTTTCTTTAGCCACTCATCTGTTGTTGGGCACCTGGGCTATTTTCAGATTCTGACTATTGTCAATAGTGCTATGATGAACACAGGAGTACAGAGGGCATGTTTTTATTTTATTTTTGTGTTCCTAGGCTATAACCCTAAGAGTAGGATTGCTGGATCATATGGATGCTTAATTTCTAGATTATTTTTGAAATATTTATAGTGTTTTTCAGAAAGTATGGACTAATGAGCATTCCCACGAACAGCGAAAGAGAATTCCTTTCTCCCCACATACACACCAGCACTACTTGTTCTCATTCTTTGTGATGTGTGCCAGTCTCTGTGACATAAGATGATACATCATTGTTGTTTTGATTTCCTTATGATTAGAGATATAGAACATTTTTTCCTGTGCCTTTTAACCATCTGTATTTCTTTTTTGAGAAAGTTTTTCTTCATATTTTTTCCATTTTTAATGGTTATTTATTTTGTTAAACTCTGTAAGTACTTTGTATGTCATAGATATTAATGCCTTATTATGAGTATTGGATGAATAGTTTCTCCCATTTCATAGGTAGTCTTTGTATCCTAGCACTGTTTCCTGTGAAGTACAGAAGCTTCTAAGTTCAATGCAGTCCAATTTGTTTATCTTTACTTTCATTTGCTTGGACAGAGGTGTTTTTACCTTGAAAATGCCTTTAGTATCAATGTCACAAAATGTTTTGCCCTCACTTTTCTCTATATACCTTATAGTTTCAGGTCTGTTTTCAAGGTCTTTAATTCATTTTGATTTGACCTTTTTGCATGGTGTGAAGGAGAGTTCTAAGTTCATATTTTGTGTGTAGTGTATCAGTTATCCAAATACCACTTATTGAAGAGTCTTTTCCTGCTCCACTTGATATTCCTTGACCCTGTGTCAAAGATTAATTGATCATACCTTGTTCTGTAGTCAGAACAAGTGAGTATCTGTCTTTATTGCATTACCATGCTCTTTTACATATCTATTACTTTACACAGGGGCCAGGCTAATCTTATCTGTATCACTCCAATTTTAGTATATGTGCTGCTGAAGTGAGCACTACATATCTATTGCTTTATAGTACAATTTAAAGTTTGGGAAATTATACCTCCCATCTTCTTTTTCCCAAGGATTGCTTTAGATATTAATGGGTGTTCAAAATAAATTTCAAAAGTGTTTGATTCATTTGTTTAAAAAGTGTTATATGTATTCTAGAAGGATTGCATTAAATTTGTAAAAAGCTTTGAGAAGTATTGATACTTTCATGATGTTAATTCCCCCAATCCACAAACAGGGTACATGTCTCTATTTCCTTGTATCTACTTCTTATTTCTAGAAGCAGTTTTGGAAGTTGAGGTCTTTATTGAGGTCTTTCATCTCTTTAGTTAAGTTGAGTACAAGGAACTTCATTTATTATGGCACAACTTTGAATGGGATTATTTTTAATATCTCTTTCATTACTTGTATATAAAAACATGAATTTTTTATATTAATTTTGTAGTCTGACCAACCCCAGTACAGAATCCCCAAAGAAAGCTGAGAGACTGAGGTGTCCTGGACATGCCTGAACAAGGTGAGTCCAGGTCGACGACATCATTACTGAGGACACCTGAGCACTGTGGGTTTGAAACCAACACCTGAGCAGGTTGGGGCAAGAGGAGCACAATTTCTCCACTTTACTTGTTGGCCACACACATCTCTAGTAAATGAGCTCCAACATAAAATGTAGGAAAAAAACCACACTACAAGTGTGACAATAGGGAAACAACATAAGCCAATATCAGAAATATTAAATGAAGATAGCAGCTCCGATGACCCGAAAAATGCCAACCACCTAATTAACCTCTCAGGTAAGTAGCTGAGAGTAGAAATATGGAGGATGTTCATAAAACTCAAAGAAAGCATAGATGGAGCTGAACAGACCACAAAGACATAAATCAGAAAACTCCAGACTGAGGGGCATGGTGGTGACACTAGAGGTAAGGTGCCTGCCTTGTTTGCGCTAGCCTTGGACAGACCGTGGTCGATCCCCCGGCATCCCATATGGTCCCCCAAGTCAGGAGCGACTTCTGAGCGCATAGCCAGGAGTACCCCTGAGTGTCACCAGGTGTGGCCCAAAAACCAATAAAAAAAAGAAAGAAAGAAAACTCCAGACTGAAATAACATGACTGAAAAATCCAGAGATGAAATAGAAACCTCGATAGAAAGCCTCTCCAACAGAGCAACAAAAGCTGAGGAGAGAATCAGTAAGCTAGAAGATGAGATACAGAACAACTCCATACAGCAGAAGAGATTGGGAAAAAACCTCAAAGCAAATGATCAGACAATGGAAAAATACGCAAGAAATGTGAGCAGATGAAAATTGAGGTCTTCGATAAATTTAACAGAAACAACATAAGAATCACTGGAGTCCTAGAGACCCAGAAAAAAAAAATAACCAGGAAGAATCAAGGACATCATTACTGTTAAACTACCAGATCTAAAGACAGTATGCAACCAAATCATGCATGCCCAAAGAGTACCAACTGAAAGAGACCCAAAGAAAAACACCCAAAGACACATCCTACTCATAATGGCAAATCCCACAGATAGGGATAGAATAGTGAAAGCAGCAAGGTCAAAAATAGAAATTACATGCAAAGGAGCATCTTTAAGATTTACAGCAGATCTGTGGTAAGAAACCTTCAAGGCCAGAAGGCAGTGGTGGAATATAGTGACAAAACTCAATGAAATAAATGCTTCACCTAGAATACTACTCCCAGCCAGATTCACTTTCAGGTTTGAAGGAAGTATACAAGGCTTCATGGATAAACAACTGCTCAGAAACTTTACAGACTCAAAACCAGCCCTAAAAGAAAAGCTGAAATGTCTACTTTAAGGAAAGAAATACTAATAGATACACCAAACTTGTACACAAAGATGACACTAAATCCCATGACAATTATCTCTCTCAACGTCAGTGGATTAAATGCACCTGTTAAGAAACACAGAGTGGCAAAATGGATCAAAAAGCCGAATCCAATGTTTTTGCTGTCTACAAGAAACATATCTGAATAATCAAAACCAGCATAGACTCAAAATCAAAGGCTGTAGAAAAATCATCCAAGCAAAAATACCATTAAAAAAGCTGGACTGGCCATATTAGTATCGGATGAAACAAACTTTAGACTCAGAAAAGTTATAAGGGACAAAAATGGTCATTTTGTACAAATCAACAACAAGAAGAAATCACACTCCTAAACATATATGCGTTCAGTGATGTACCTGCAAAATATTTAATACAACTTTTGACAAACCTGAAAGAAAATATTAATACCAGCATAATAATAGTGGGAAATCTCAACACTACCCTTACTCCTCTTGATCAACCAGGTTGAAACCCAATAAGATTGTATTAGATCTGAAAAGAGAAATGAAAGAAAGTGGACTAGTAGATATATAGGGTACTCCATCCCAGAAACCTGCATACACATTCTTCTCCAATGCACATGGGTCATTCTTCAGGTTACACCATATGCTGGCCCATAAAGCATATCTCCAGAAAGACAAGAGTGTATAGACATTGTATTGTAAAAACTACCTTCTCAGACCACAAGACTCTGAAATTAGATGTGAACTACAAAGAAACACAAAAGAAAAACTTTAACACCTGAAAACTAAACAGTACACTACTGAAAAACCAGTGAGTCAGAGATGACATTGAAAAGAAAATCAAAACATTCCTGGAAACAAATAACAATGAAGACACAAATTTTCATGATTTATAGGACAAAATAAAAGCAGTACTAAAGAAAATTTACAGCCTTGCAAGCAAACATCAGAAAGGAAGAGGGGGCCTATATAAAAAGCTTCATGATACAGCTTTCAGAATTAGAAAATGACCAACAAAAAGAACAAAAAATGGGTAGCTGGAAGGAAATTACAAAGCTTAGAGAAGAAATCAATAACATAGAAATAAAAAAAAATAGAAAGATCAATTGAACCCAAGTCCATCCAGGGTCAGTTGCATGCAAAGCAAATGCTCTGCCGCTGAGCTATTGCTCTGGCCCTTTGTATAGGTTTTTTATATCTCCATATATTAGATGTCAAATAATAGCTAAATACTTAATGAAATTTTAAAAGTTAGCATTAAAATTACACAGAAGCTTTATAAAATGCTCAAAAGAAACATGAATGTAGGTCAAAGGAATGGAAGTAGTCTTACTAGGTTGCTGGATGTTAGGATGAAAGTCTATACTGCTTTTCCACTTCTTTCATGGATAGAAAAGCCATTAACAGATTTGGTAAAGGACATAAAAAATTCACCTTTTCCTTTATCTAACACACATGTGGAGACGAGAGAGAGAGATGAGAGAGGAGAGAGAAATAGATAGGATAGATAGAGAGAGACAGAGACAGAGACAGAGAGACAGAGAGAGAGCCTTAAAGACTTAAAGAAAGATGAACTACTTCTGGCACAGGAGTGAGAATAATTTACTTTTCTATAGTGAAGAATGGAGAATTCTCACACTCACTGGGTTTACTAAAAGCCACTGCTCTGGTAAAATGACAGAGATTAATTTCTCAGAAGATATAGGGTAATTTTAGAAGATGAAATAGTCAAATGAAATTAAGAAAATGCTTGAACCAGTAGACATAGTATCAAGATTGATAGCTGATAAAATATTTAGCTTGCCTACAGATAAGTCAGTAGTGATAGTATAAGCTAAGCAAACAAAGAAAAAGCAGTAATAAAAATACAATTTAATTGCTAAGAATTTCAAAAAATAAAAATAGCCAAAGTTACAAATAATGTTAAATATCAAATATATTTTACTTAGAAAACAAAGATACCTAGATCTAACATATTCAAACTTTTTTAATAAAACATATAAAAAATCTTGAAAGTACCCACAGGAAATAAAGAAAATTTTTATAAAATGAGGAAAAAGACGATAACTCTATGATTAAAATGCTTCCTTATTGGCATAAGCAGAACCTTTGGTTTCTCTTCATATGCGAAGAGAACCAGGCAGCCCTTCTGTTTGAAGGTCCCAAGTGAAGGAAAATAATATAAAATAAAAAATCTTAAATCAAGTGTTCTTACAGAAAAGTCTATCAAAGATTCTAAGTGCAATCAATTTAAGAAGTTAGTAAAATGATAAAACAATAAGGATAATTTTTATATTATTAAGAAAAGGGACAGAGCTATAATATCACAATTTAATTTGAGGTCAAAATAGCAAGCAAAATAAAAATACTTTTAGCAGACAAAAGCAGATTTAATTTATTGCTAGGAGACAGTGCTAAATGTAATAAAATATTATTTTTTGAGGCAGTAAAAATATAACTTTTCTAGAAATTTATATTTATAGAAAGGAATTAAAGATTTCAGTTATAGCAAACATGAGGATGAACAATAAATTAGTTTTCTGTTTCAAGTTTTACAAAAAAAGTTGGCAAATATTTTGCCCAAAACAAGGAAGAACATAATGAGAAGAAGGTACAGTGTACAGAACATACAAGTAAAATTTATATGGACAATGGCAAAATAATTATGAGACTAACAATATTGATCACATTCTGTTGCATGTTTATAAAACTAATAGGAAGTAGTAAAATGTTATTTTTAAAGTAGACTATTAAATCAAAGATATCTGTGGTAAATATTAGATTAAACACTAAAATTTAAAGCAAAGGGATATAGCTATAAGTTTATTTGATAGGTAATATGAAATAATAAAAATTCTATTACCAAGGAAATAAAAGCAAAGTGAGAATTAAATTAGACAAATAAAAAATTTCAAGTTATTAAAATACAAATATAATTATAATTATATTATACATAGTATTCTAAGCAGGTAGTGTCAGATTTAAAAATCACTGAACTATAAATAATACACATAAGATAATATTTGACATCTAATATATGGAGATATAAAAAAAATAACTATACAAAGGGCCGGAGCAATAGCTCAGCGGCAGGGCAGTTGACTTGCATGCATTTGACCCTAGACGGACTTGGGTTAAATCTCTGGCATCCCATATGGTCCCCCAAAGCCAAGAGCGGTTTCTGAGCACTTAGCCAGGAGTAACCCCTGCGCTTAACCTTGTGTGCCCCCTAAATAACCTATACAAATATAGAAACAAAAAATATCATACCTTAAAAATAATATTATTCAAAGCAAAATTATGCCAAAAAGTATATAATGTTCTACTTCAGGAAAAACCGAAGGCAGAGACTGGGAGAGACAGCACAATATTTAAGTCCTTACTTGCAGTTAACCCACATTTGTTCTCAGGAAACTCATGTGATGTCCTGAACTCTGCCAGGAGTGATCTTTGAAAGTAGAAACAGAATAAGCACTTCTAAATTTTTGATCTGCTTTTGATTTGATTTTGGGTCACACACATGTCTTACTTCTGTGCTCACTCTTGGCGAAGCTCTGGGACTGTGGGATGCTGGAGATCAAGGATCAGATCCTGGTGGACTATGTGCAGAGCAAAAGTGCTAACTGCTATGGTATAGATCTGGCTCTGATTATTGAACATATAACCAGGATTACCTACAACACACAGCCCATTCCCTTTTCCCCAAATGGATAAAAGTAATAGCTAGCTGAAATGACAGTTTTTTGAAAAACGCTTCTATGTTCTATATTAAAAATATATCATAAAGTGTTTCTCAAACTGTTTTTCACATGGGCTCTGTTTGAACTATTATTATTCCTTGCTGTGATCTATTGGTTAGCCCTGTAGTTCTGTGACCTAGCCTATAGGGGGCCATATAATCTCCGTTTAAAAAAGCTAATTAAATAAATTACACTTGTACCTAAAAAATATTTCCACAAATAATACTCTAATTCTAAATAGTCTCACTAATAAATAACACAAAACATTTCAAACAAA
Source organism: Suncus etruscus (assembly GCF_024139225.1). Classification (NCBI taxonomy): domain Eukaryota; kingdom Metazoa; phylum Chordata; class Mammalia; order Eulipotyphla; family Soricidae; genus Suncus; species Suncus etruscus. The sequence goes on along the minus strand of NC_064856.1, from coordinate 36,808,283 downwards.
TTCTACACAAATTCCATAGATGAAACACTATGCTCTTGAGATCATAATATTCCTGATATAAGTCTAGATATAAAATATTATATAATATTTGTATTATTATTTATATATTATATAAATATTACCTCCAAATTAAAAAAGTTTAATATAACATAAATGCTATATTCTTTATGTAAATGTGTACAAAAATAACGTGGTATATAAAATGGTAACATCATAAGAAGATTAAGTTCATCTCTAGTAAACAACAGTAATTCAATATGTGAAAATTAATTTAGGTAACACTCCATATTGAGATAATATAAAAGAAATGGCAATAAAATGGCAGAATAACACATATCAAAAATAATGGAGTTATCCAAGCTTATCAAGGAATATGGTATCAAATAAATTTTTATTGTAGGTAAGAATGTCATTTTCCATAAAGCTATCTATAGAAAACATTGTTGGAATTATGTGCATGAGAAACCATTATTAACAGTATGTATTTAAACTACAAAAACTCAAATCAATAAGAAAATAAAATTAAAAAATGAATGTTTAAATAAAACAAGTTTAGTGATTTTGGGGGGAAATGTAAAAATAGAACTTTCATAGGATCCAGTATTCTTGGTATTTAAATTCAAATCACAAATACATCAATTCAAAAAGATATATGCGCATGTACTTGTACTGTATATTGTAAGAGCTGGTATATGAAAAGTACAGCAAATGAAATATCTACTTAGCCATGAATGCTAAACAAAGTTGAGGAATATATATTTAATTGAATATTATGTAACTACAAGAAAACCTTGAAATTTGCAATTAGCTGCAACACAGATGGAACTAGAAGGTGCTATATTATGTAAAGTAAGTCAGAGAAATATTTTATATTTTATATTTTATTGAAAATTAAACAAAAATATCAAATAATATTAAATCTTTGATCATAGATTATGAAACTGAGATCACCAGCAAAATGGTATAGAGAGTAGCCTAAAGACCATGGTAGAAGTTCATGGGTACATTTTTGGTGGTGGATACAGTAATTGTCCTGCAAAAGCATAAATGTTAATACTATTGTAAAGGGGCTGGAGAGATAGCATGAAGGTAAGGTACTTGCCTTGCATGCAGAAGGACGGTCGTTCGAATCCCGGCATCCCATATGATCCTCTGAGCCTGCCGGGGGCGATTTCCTGTAGAGCCAGGAATAGCCCCTTAGTGCTGCCAGATGTGACCCAAAAACCAAAAAATAAAAAATAAAAAAAAATACTATTGTAAAAGAAAAGTAATTAAAAGTAAACCAAAAAATCTTCATAAATTGCAGAAAAATCATTTGATAGAATTAAATATCCTGTGGTGATAAAAATGTAAAGTGTTATATTCATTTATGATTAATAATGGTCCCACCTAATAAAAATCTACAGTTAACATCATACTTAATACAAATCAAATAAATTTTCTTAGGATCTAAAAGATTTCCCTAGGACTGGGGACAGGTTCAGTCAGTCATGACAAAGAAAATAAAACCAACAGTTAAAGAAGAAAGAAATAAAGATATTGGGGGCTGGGCAGTGGCGCTGGAGGTAAGGTGCCTGCCTTGCCTGCGCTAGCCTAGGACGGACCGCGGTTCGATCCCCCGGCGTCCCATATGGTCCCCCAAGAAGCCAGGAGCAACTTCTGAGCACATAGCCAGGAGTAACCCCTGAGCGTCACAGGGTGTGGCCCAAAAACCAAAAAAAAAAAAAAAAGAAATAAAGATATTTATCATCCCATAATTCCCAGTGAAGCTATCAAATGTTTATATAAGTGTGATGATAAATAAAACAACAATATCAAGAGTTTTATATTTGTGAGCAGGTAGTCTCAAATGCAATTCAGTATGATCTAAAAATGTATTCCCCACATACAAATGTATGATTAATTGATACCACAAAATAGTTATAGAAATGCTAATAGAGATATGGAGAATGGTATCTTTTTATCAAATACTTTAGGGGCAATTAAAAATTCAAAGGAAAAACTAAAACAATATACAAAACATTAATCCCTACATAGTTTAATAACAAAATTTAACTCAAATTGTATGGCCCAACCCTCCTAAAATTAAATTACAAATCTACCCTTGTAAAGTCTATAAAACATTTAGAAGAAAATACAAAATAATATTCTCATGACTTTGTTTAGACTTGGTATTTAAAAAGCAGTTAAATAGGAAATTGGACATTAATAGTAAGTCATTCTTTTTTAACATAAAATTTCCTTATGTATATTATTCATTCAAAAACCAAGTGGTACCAAATCTAAGAAACAATATCCTAGCAAAAAGGGGCTCTGAAGAACTCTGTAAGGCACGATATTTTTAAAGAGCCAAGTCAGTAAGAACAATGAAGTTTCGCTGGCTCATTTTATTTTAATAGAGCAAAGAGGAATCGTGAAGTCCTGTTAAAAACTTAGTGAGTGACCAAAAGTTCATGCCTGTCTTGAAGACAGGCCAGGGGTAGAAGGAGGGAGGAAATAGGGGGACAACTGTGGTGGGGAAAGTCACACTGTTGAAAGGGGATGTGCATTTTATGGCTGAAACCCAATTATGAACATGTTTGTAACCATTGTGCTTCAATAATTTATTAAAAAAGTAAATTCTATATTAAAAAAAACACAAAAGTTGATTGGCTGACCTTATACAGAAGCTTAGTTAAGTTTCTTTGCTGACATGCTTAGCATGTACCATCTTGGGACTGATTTGGTAATTTACATATGTTGAAAGGCATTTAAATAAGGCAAATACAAATAAAACTTGTAGAAAATTATAGAAGAGCATAAATTTGAGGAACTAGCAGAGTATATTTACATTATATAGAACTCTTGCCACTCAGAGAACATAAATAGATATGCAGATAAATAAAACAAGAGCAATTTATGTAGATAAATAGAACAAGAACAATTTATGTATATATAGATAAGACCTTTGAGCAGATACTATAAAAAGATACTCTTATATATAATTTTATTAAATAAGCTGACTCTTATTCCAAGATTTTAATTATTAGTCATTAAAAAATAAATGAAAACCTCTACACACTTTGAGAATGGCTAAAGCAAATTAAAAAATAAAATTGACAGTAGCAAATGATACCAATTACAGAAAGCATTTGGAACTGTCGTATATTGCTGGCTAAAATAAAAAAAAATAGTACAGATACTCTGTAAAAATGTTTGGAAGTATCTTAAAAATATAACCATAGTTGTCATACTACCCAATAATTTCCCTTAGCCAAGTTAATAAAAATATATTTCCATGAAAAATAACTTATAAATTATTTATAAATACAAGTATTTTAGTTGCTATATTAATTTTTCATAATAACCTTATATTATTTTCTCTTTATTAGCCTGGTATTTGGGTTAATATGACAAGTTATCTCAAACTTGGTGATTTAAAAGTTTTTTTTGTTTGTCTTGGGGCAACACCCAATAGTGTTTAGGGCTTAATCATCTTTACTCAGGAGTTGCGTTGTGTTGCTTTGTGTTTAGAGACAGTGTTCAGAGACTAGATGTGTTACTGGGAATTGTACTCAGATTTAAAGGCAAATACTATATTCATCACTATGATGGAAAAATTTATTATTTTATAATTGTAGATGCCAGAAAGCCTACATATGACCACAATTGGTTCATTCTGAAGTTCTAAGGAATAATTCCTGTCACCACTGTCTCTCAGATTTGTATTGCTTTTGGCAATCCTTATAGACATTAGTCTAGTTCTTACACCCATCTTTACATGACCTTGTCCTTTGTGTCTCTGTATCTTCTCTTCTGTCTCTTATAAGAGAATTCACTATATTTAGGTAAATTTTGTGCCAGTGTCGAATTATTTTAGTCCAGTGTATTAAACTTAATTACATCTTGCAAAGAAAGTTTAAACATAAAATTCAACTTCTGAAATTGTAGGTAGAAACGGCTATTTAATTAATTTTAGTAACTTTACTTATAATAAAATTAATTTGATTATGGAAAAACCCTCAAGTGAAAAATGAGTAAATAAGTTGTGAAATATTTTTATTACTTGTCAACAAGGCAAACAATAGCATATATAATAAAAGAGATGGATCTCAAAGGCCTCATGGCAAGTGAAAAATTTCAGCTACGATTCAATTTATGCAACTTCCTGGGTAAAACTAAAAATTAGATTCAAAATCAGATATTGGTAACTCCACCCTGGATTTAGGTGTAGCTACCTGAGACCTGCCTATTTCTGGGAGGGGTCTTGGGAACCAGATATTATGTGTAACCTTACCTGCAAGACCCCTCCCATTCTGGGGAGTGTTCTTGGAATATTATATAAAGCCTTTGACCCAGGGGATTAGGGGCTCATGGTTTGGGTCTCGCCCCTTTAGGCCTTTTTGCCTTTTAGTCTTTGGCCAGCATGGAGGTCAAAGGGAAGATGGCTGACAGGAGTTAAGATGCAGGGCTAGCTAAGAATAGCAAATGCTTGAAAGGTTATGATAGAGGCCACACATGTGGTGGAAAGGGTATGAATAAAGTTGATGCTTCCTGATGCCTGCCTGTGAGTGAGTTCAATACCCATCGCTTTCCTGGACCCCAGACCCGCCGGTTGATGGGGGATGAAGCCACGTGGCAGGGGCCTAAGGACAAAGGCCTCCATCTATCACCATCCAGCACCATCGTTAACTATTTAACACAACATCTCGAGAAATGTTGTTTTTGAAAAGGGCAGTCTCAGGTAGGTACACCTAAATCCAGGGTGGAGTTACATCTCCCCCTTCTCTGAAATATAAAAGAACCTTTTGTAATTCTGACTCCACCTTTAGCCAAAGGTGGGTTAATATTTTCATGCAACAACGTAATAAAGTGCAAATTAACATACCAGCCCTTTTTAAAAATATAACATTTCTGCAAAATATACTATACACCTGTAACTTAATATTCTCTTAATGCTTTTTTACCAAGCACTATTCCAGAACTTTCATGTTCCTATACTTTTAAACTATATTGGGGGAACTTTCTGTTCCTATTAACCTTCCCTATACACAAGTACTACAGCATAAATACATAACATACATTTTAAAAACAGGCTAAGTACATTAAAATACACATAGTAAAACATTTTGCAATTGAAAATATTAACTATGAAAAACAAAACATTTAAATTATAAAGAAAATGACTTAAGACAAAGATGCAGGCGGTTAGAAATCAGATCTTTAAATGGGCTAAACTGATATTACTCCTTCTTTTTTACACTACTACCTAATTTTTTCCCATTACCAACACCAATTGTGAAATTCCTTCACCTAAAACCAAATATCCAGATGATTAATTTGTCCCATGCTGTTCTTTTGGTTTATGGTTTTATGTTTTTATGCTGTTTTATGGTTTACTTCCATAGTCCCAGGCCCCGCAGTCGGTTTGCTCGCGTTGTTGACCTTTGTGATCTGGAGGGTGGATTCCAGGCTTGCCGCTTTTCCATAGCAGAGCCGAGTCGAGCTGAGCCAAGCCAAGCCTCAGGTGTTGCCGTTTCTGGGATGATTAGGAGTTTTTTGCCACTTCTTTGCAGCAGGACGGGCACTGTTGGTTGATCACTGCTGCCACAACACAACTTGTTTGCAGCTTTTTTTCCGCAGGGCATGTGTAGATGTTGAGTTCAAACAAAAGGTCCAGTCCAAAATTTCCAAAGTCGAAATCCAAATTCAAGCCGAAGATCATTCTGAGAAAATCAGTCCGCTTGTAGAAGCTTTTTCTTTCTGAACCTTTTCCAATTAAGGCCCTCCATCAGTATCTGAAGATACTGGGTCAGCTGCATGCAAGGCAAGCACTCTACTGCTGTACTGCTGCTCTATTCCTCCTATTTGTTTTTATAGATATAGAAACATATGACTTTACCACCAACAGTGAATGAGGATTCATTGCTCGTCAAAGCGCTATAGCACAGCTTTTATTCCCTAGAATTTTTGACATGTGCCATTTTCTCTATTGTGAAGTTAAGTCTTAATGCTGTTTTTATTTGCATTTCACTAATTATGTTATTATGAGCACTTTTTTACAGTCCTATTGATCATTTGTATGTGTTCTTTAGTGACATAGTAAGACTGTTCTAGTTCTCATATTGTTGGATGATATGTAGAATATTTTTGTTGAACTAATTGAGGGCTTTTTATCTTGCATTACAGCACTTTATTTGATTTATTATGTGCAAATATTTTGTCCCATTAAATAGGGTATCTTTTTAATCATAGTTTACCTTTCTTTAGCTATGCAGAAGCTTTTTAATTTGATAAAGCCCCACTTGTTTATTTTTGCTTGTGTTGTTCATGCTTCTCTGATTATATTGTTGAAGACACCACAGATTCAAGTTTGTAAGTAGTGTGAGATAAGCTTCTAGTTTTATTTACATTCACTTTATTCAACACCATTTTTTTTTTGTTTTGATTTTGTGACACAGGTGGGGTAATTTTTGGCTCTGCAATCAGGAATCATTCCAGGAGGCTCTGGGGACCATGTGGAAAATCAGGGAATTAACCTGAGTCAGCTACATGCAAGGCAAATGCCTTACCCATTATACACTATACTATTTCTCTGGCCCCATCCAACATCACTTTTTAAGAGATTTTTCTTTGCTCCACTTTACATACTTAGTTCCTTTGTTTTAGATAAACTATTCATAAATATGGGCATTTAACTTCAGGCTCCCATTCTGTTCCTTTGGTTCATGGCTCTGACTTTGTTCCTGTATCAGGCAATTTTATCATAACTTTGTGATATAGTTCAAATTCGGGAAATGCTATGCTTCACATATTCTTTTATCTACCTATTTATGGTTGCTTTTGCTATTTTGGGAGTCTTATGTTTCCACAAGAAATTTGTTGAGCTTATTAATAACATTGTATTAAATCAATACAAAACAGGTTGGAGAAATAGTATGGTAAAGAAGCTATTTACATTGAATACAGCCAACCCAGGTTCAATACTTAGCACCTTATTTAATGCCTCAAGTCCAGCTAAGTGTTATCCCTGAGCACAAAATATCAACAAAACAGAAATCCTTTCTGATGATTTTTCTTATGCAAGTATTATTATACTAATATAAAAGAGAGTCCATAATAATCTATTAGACCTGCAGCCAATATCATCTCAATGTTAAAAAAAAAATTGAAAAAAACTACCAGCTGAGATCAGGCAAGGTGTCCTCTGTCACCATGCTTATTAAACATAGTGTGGGAAATTCTAGCCACAGTAATCAGAGGTGAAAAACATCTCAAATGGATTCCCTTAAGAAAGTTTTTCCAATTAAATAGCACCATTTGCAGATGACATTGATTTGCAGATGTACATGGAAAGCCCTAAATCAACAAAAACCTTTTAAAAATTATAAACCATTTCAGTAAGGTGCTATTTCTCAAAAATAATAAACAAAAATATTTATTGTTTCTATATGCTTTATAGACAATCCCTTTCACAATACAATAATGACAAATCAGAAAGTAAGGCACTTGTTTTGCATAATGTTGGCCTGATTTTGATCCTTGGCACCCTTTATAATCCCCTGAGCAGAGCTAGGAGTCATCCCTGAGTACAAAGCCAAGTGTAAATCCAGAATAAGTAAAAAAAAAAAAAAATAAAATAGTACCCCACAAAAACCCCCATAGGTATCAACTTTCAATGGGAAGTAAAAGACATTTGCAAATGAACAACATAAATTACTGTTAAAAGAAATAGAAAATGACACCAGGAAATGGGAATATATCTCCCATTTATGGAGCAGAATAATTCGTGTTTTCATTATAACATTCCTACCCAAAGTATTAAACATATTGTTTTTCTTTTTGTGCTTAAACAGTTAACAAAATGAACATTGTTAAGAATTGGTCTGTGAAAAATAATTAAGGTATATTAGACTGATTAATAGAAGTCTCACATCAATATGTAGTACAGGTCATCCATAGTACCAGAAATCATGAGAGTGTACATTAGAAAGAACAAGCAGAACAGCATGAAATTCAGCCAGAAATGCTTACTTACTCATACAAAGATTTTCTCAGGCATAATTGGGAGCATCACCTGTAAAAAAAACAGTAAGTACTATAAATCTAACTTAGTTATTTAATTTTTTCTTTTACATGCTGCAGATGTTGACTTTTCACTTGATTTCAGGATATAGAAGTAGCATGTGTTTTAGAAAGTCAATGTATTTATTTATTTATTTATTTATTTATTTATTTATTTATTTATTTATTTATTTGGTTTTTGCTCCACACACAGATTTTCTCAAAGATTACACTTGACCTGTGGTCAGGTATAATTACTGGCAGTGATCAAGGGAACACATAGAGTAATCAAATCAGGGTTTCCCACTGCAAGGTAAGTGTCTTAACCCCTGTACTATTTATCTAGCCTTAGAAAAGCAATGTCTTTAGATTTACATATTTGCAAACTTGAGTGTAGATTCAATTAGAATTAGAATTCAATTCAAATTAGAATTTGCTAAATCTCAGATCTTAGTCAAATTTCCTGTTATTTGAGACTATAGAAATGCATAAGATAGATCTATAATATTTTTATATATTTTGTAGAATTAAAATCACTTTCCCTAGAGTTCCCTAACCTTATTCAAAGAACAATTTGTATAATATTTATGTTATATAGAATATTTCACTTTTTGGTGAAGTGGGACTTGGGTCATACCCTGGGAACTTCATGGAATACTCTGTGCTCAGGGATCACTTCTGGCAAATTTAGGGGGATCATAAAGAGTACTGAGGGTTGAAACCAGATCAGGAAAGTGCAAGGAAAGCACTCTACAAGCTGATCTATAGTCCCATCTCCAAAGAAGCATTTCTTGAACTCTCTGAATGCCCTATTCTTTTATTTTATTCAGTCATTCATCTGTGTTGCAGCATGTGTCAGAATTTTCTTTCTAATGTAATTTTCAACTTTAAAGTCTATATATATATTCAGTTTTTGGGCTAGATTACTGTTTGTTAGTTTCATTTTTTTAATAATATATTTAGTTAATTAAGCACCATGGTTGCAAATATGTTTGTCGTTGTGTTTCAGTAATGAAAAAGAACACCCCCTTCACCAGTGTAAAATTCCCACCACCAATGTCCCCCATAGTAGTGAGTGAGAAAAGTAGAATGCCTGTCTTGAATATAAGCAGAAGGTGAGGGGAGAGGTGAGACAGGGAGCATTGGTGGTGAATAGGTTATTCTTAAATCTATGTAGTTTAATATCTTAGCATTATGATATGCACAGACTACAAATTCAGATTTGAAGAACAAAATTTAATCTTAGTTAGTTGAAGTACTATATTTAAAATACTATTAATTATAGAGTTTCCAACTATGGATGAATGAATCAAGAAATTTTAGAATACACAATAGTGTATTATACAGTGTAAGATAGGACAAGATCGTTCAATTTGCCACAACTTCAATGGGAGTCTAGAGTATTAAGTTGAACAAAATAAGTGCTAAATGAAAGGATAGATCCAGAACTGTTTCATATCTGCTACCTGGCCAAAGACAATAGAACTGGAGCTAGTCCCAATAACTTACTTGGTATGTTTTTTTTTTGGAAGTGAGGGTGTGGGATTGGAAACAGAGAGGCATTTGGCACCATGGTAGAGGGAAGTAACACACTGATGATGGGTGTGGTGCATGCTTGAAACTTTTATTAACAGTTTATAAATCCCAATAGCCTTATCAATAAGGATAAAAATTATAAAAGAATTTTGAGTACAAAAAAGTAACAGGATTTAATTTCTACTCTGTTCAATTACTATATCCACCACAAATTTGTTTCACTCCATTGTTGTATCAGTGTCCCCTCCAACACATTACAGCCACCTCTGTTAACTCAGTTCTGCAAATACTTCTTAAATTCTGTTGTCTTTGAATAGTTATTTGTTATTACCATCTATTGCTTTATATTCAACACATGAAATTTAATTCTGTATACTTCCCTATAATTCTATCTCACTTCAAATTGTATAATATTAAGTTCCAGCCCAGAAACAAATTGCAATATTTACTTTTATTACATATATTTAGTATTTTATTGGGTACACCAAAGAAGCATCTGAATTTGATGTACTTTAATTTGTTTAACTGTGCCTTAATTCACTGAGAAAATACCAGTGAGTTATTATGATGCCTCTAAATTCAGTATCTATCACAAAGCCTTTTGCTTTGTTTTTCTCAATATTATTCTTATTATACGTATACTTTACTCTACCAAATTTCTTTTTCAACTTCTAACAGATTTAAATTCTACTCTCAGTTATTCAATCATTTTAGTAAAGTTGTTATTTGTTACCATCGTTGCAGTTTGTCAAATGCCACCAAGTAGTGTATGAGGAGGCTTTGATCGAGAGTTTTCTCAGAGAACATGTTATAGAAACACGTTCATAAATTAACCTCCTAGCAACACTTATTTTTACACCTGATACTGTCTATAAACAAGAGAACGCTCTAGTACATATTGGAAAATTTTTGGTACTTCTTTGTTCTGACAGCTTGTCAAGTCTTTCCAGATGGGTTCCACAAATGCTTCTATTCTACTGATTCTGTATATTTCTGTTCTACAGTTCCTATGACACATCGCTACAGATGTCTAAGAATTAGCCCACTATACTCTATATTAACAATACAGAGTCTTGGGATCAAAGATCTAATGCAGTGTTAAGGTGTTAGCCTCTTGCAAGAGGCTAACTCTGGTTTGAATTCCAGTCCAGTATAGGATATAGTCACTCTAGTACTGCCAGGAATTAGCCCTCAGTGCCAGGTGGAAAGTCTTGAGATTTGTTAAGTGTGACTCAGAGATTAATAAACAAACAAACAGTTTTGTGAACTAGAATAACTAATCAGGAAACTGATATGCAGAAAGGTTTTCTTATAATTGTTGGTCATTGCTAAATTAGTTCCAGGAAAATATAATCAGCTCCTCATTAAAGGTCTGTATGTTGTTTCCACAATGGAGCTTTTATTCCATGTGACCAGTAAATACAAAGGCCCAAAGGACTATATCTGCTGGAACTCCTCTTCTTTTTTTATGATTCAGGAGTTGATTTTGTGATACAACATATGAATTAGTTCAAAGAAGCTTATTTCGTCATTGGATAGATAATTGTAGACTGCATAATAAATAGTTCATTGTAAATTTGGTTTGTATGTGCGTAACCTGGCTTGGTATTTGTAGAAAGATTCAGTCTTGAGTCTCTACTTACTCTCTCACAAGCATAAAATTCACTGCCAACTTTGTTCTTGGGACTTTCCATAAGACATATGCCTAAAAATCAAAGTGCATATTGTAAGTAATTATGCAATGACTTTAAGTGTATGTGTTCTTTTATAATGTTTCTGTTTTTTTAGAATAGAAGCATAGTAATAAAATCAAACTTATATAAAAGCTCTATTATTAAATTTTGAGAAGTCTACAATCATTTTACAGAAATGCAGAAGTAGGTAAATGTCCCATCAGCAGTGTATGAGAGTTTCTTTTTTGCTTCATCTCCATCAATACTTATTTATTTCAGACTTTAATATAAATTGTTCTTGTGGGATTATAATCTCATTGTTGTTATAATTTGAATACTCTGTTAATCAGTTGTAAAAATTTTTCCATATGACATGGGCTACATTGTCTCATCTTTGAAGAAAGTCTATTTATCACCTTTCCCTATTTTTGATAGTATTGTTATAAATTGTGCTATTATTGTTTTGTTATTGCTTTTGTTGAACTTTGAGTGTGCTTTAGATATCTTTAAATAATCAATAAAGAAATTGTGGTACTCGTACACAGTGGAATACTACTCATCTATGGAAAAAGTAAACATCTTTTTTTTATAATAATATCTTTATTTAAACATCTTGATTACAAATATGATTGTGATTAGGTTTCAGTCATGTAAAGAACACCCCCCTTAACCAGTGCAACATTCCCACTACCAATGTCCCAAATCTCCCTCCATTCCACCCACCCCCACCTGTACTCCAGACAGGCTTTCCAGTTCCCTCATTCATTCACATGATTATGGTAGTTGTCTGTGTAGTTATTTCTATAACTGCACTCACCACTCTTTGTGGTGAGCTTCATGAAGTGAGCTGGAAGTTCCAGCCCTCCCCTCTCGTCTCTGAGGATCGTTGCAAAATGATTTTTATTTTTCTTAGAACCCATAGATGAGTGAGACTATTCTGCATCTATCTCTCTCCCTCTGACTTATTTCACTCAGCATAATAGATTCCATGTACATCCATGTATAGAAAAATTTCATGACTTCATCTCTCCTGACAGCTGCATAATATTCCATTGTGTATATGCACCACAGTTTCTTTAGCCATTCATCTGTTTAAGGGCATAACTAAAAATCTTTCAATATCTTTTGTGATGGAAGTGGAGGTAAGCCTTACTAAGTGAATTGAGGCATTTTTCATTATGCACAATAATTTAATGACAATAAGCTGATATTCATGTTCACTGAATTTAACTACTCACTTATTTTGAAATATCAATATCATGTCTTACTCTTTATAAGCAATATAAAGACCAACCTACATGTACATACTACCACCATTTTATCACCTCTTTCTGTCTTGCAAAAACTTAAGTCTTTCCTTATCAAAATAAATTGCATTGTTAATTATTAGCTTTATCACGTGTGTTTATTATATGTTCAAAACTACTCTATATCTTTTTTTATTTTATTATTAAATGGCCAAATCAGTTAAAATTTAAATCAAGGTGAACCTGTTTAAAAGATTGTACCTAACTGAAAAAGTAAAACTTCACTTCATCTCCCTATAAATACCCAGTTCAAGAGAAAGTATGTGGTGGCAGGTAACCAGATAGTTTGTTAATGAACATGCAACCTTTCCCTCTTTTTTTGGACCACCTTTATCGATGCTCAATGTTACTCCTGGTTCTGCAAAAAAGGACCACTCTTGATGTTTCTTGAAGGACCATATGAGATGCCAGAGATTAAACTTGAATTAGTTGGTGCAAGGCAAATTTCTTCCCCATTGCACTATGTCTCTTGTCCTCATATCCTTTCTTTTAAAACATTATTTTATACTTCTTTTTCTTTCATACCACTTCCACCTTCACTGAAAGTGAATCCATTCCTCCTTTGATTTTTATCACAGGATCTCCTTTCTACTCTTTCTGTTTCTATTTCTAAACCCTATAAACACTTCTCTATATAGAGCTCTTTAAAATATCTATAAATCATGCAGGACCTTCCCCCCAATTTTCTCTAATGGTTCTTTACTTGATTCAGTTAAAAGTTTATGTCAAAAGACCCATATCTCTTTTCCCTCCCCAATAACATTCTTAATTCACATACCATTTCCTTATCTCTCTTCATGTCTTCAACTCATGCCAGTTTCTTTGATGTTCCTACATATCCCATTACATTCCACTAACTGGCACATTTCATTATTTCTGTTTACCATGTTATTCTTTCAGATACTCTATGTCTTTGTTTTTCTTTTGCTTCAAATAAAATAACTGTTCAGAAACTTGTCATAGATGTTCTTTCTCAGTTTACATAAACATAGCCACTACATTCTCTTATGTGTCTCAACTTTTTTTCACGAAATTCATTAACATCTAACCTATAATGGAATTATTTACATATAGTTTACTATAGATCATAAAATTCCTACTTGATGAGAGTAAAACATTTGCTTTATAAAAATTTTTATAAGTGGAACAACTTGTTAAAAATTTTATTTGTAGAAAGAATTCTATTATAATAAAAATAATAAAATGGGGCTAGAGATATAGCACAGCAGTAGGGCGTTTTCCTTACATGCTGGCTGACTGAAGACGAACCTGAAGTTGATTTCAGACATTCCATATGGTCCCCTAAACCAGGAGTGATTTCTGAGTGCAGAGCCAGGAGTAACCTGAGCACCACCGGGGATGACCCATAAACAAACAAACAAAAAAAAACTTTTTTAAAATTAAATTAAAATATAAAGGAGAAAGGAAGAAGCTAAAAAGAAAGGAAGGAAGGAAGCTAGCAGTGATTAAAAAATTTATTTACAGGCTTGAAGCAATAGCACAGCGGTAAGGCATTTGCCTTGCAAGCAGCCAACACAGGACGGATCCCTGTTTGATTCCTGGCATCCCATATGGCCTCCCTAACCTGCCAGGAGAGAATTCTGAGCGTAGAGCCAGGAGTAACCCCTGAGCACTACTAAGTGTGGCCTAAACCTCCCTCCCAAATCTTCACAACAATGATCTGTGTTTTATATCAAAAAGACTGGAAACAGTCAATATTGGCAGGGTTAAAATATGAACCTTTAGTCACTGTTGCTGGGAATGTCATCTGGTTCATATTTTCTGGAAAGAGTTTTGGATATTTACTTAAAATATGTAAGAATAAATTCCCATAAAACCTAGTGATATCACTCTTGACATTTATACCCTAAAAACAAAAACATGATTTCAAATGATAATTGCACACCTATGTTTGTTAAGGTGCTTAATAAAATATCCAGAATTTGAAAGTAATCCAAATTTTCATCTATAAATGAATGAATCAAGAAATCACATATATATGTATATGTATATATATGTATATGTATATGTATATATACATATATATAGTGGAATATCATGAAACTTTTACAAAAGATGAAATTGGGGCTGGAATGATAGCATAGCGGTAGGGCATTTGTCTTGCACACAGTTGAACCAGGATGACCCAAGTTCAATCCTCGGCATTCATATGGTCCCTCAAGCCTGCCAGGAGCAATTTCTGAGTGATTTCTGAGTGCAGAGCCAGGAGTAACCCCTGAGCGCTACTAGGTGTGGCCCTAAAAACAAACAAAAAAAAAAATGAAATTGAGCAGTATACTACAATTTGGATGGAACTGGAGCGTATTCTCTATTAAGCAAAACAGGTCAGAAGGAAGATAAATACTAGATGATCTCACTCATCTTTGGGATATAATAATCAAAATAAGAAAAAAGAAAAAACACTAGGTATTGTAATTATTAAATTATTATCAACACCAATTTTCAAATACTGTAAGGAGATAATGAAAGAAACCAGATTAGAAGATTTGGAAACTAAGAGTCTAGGATACTTTAGTTATGGTGGGATATGGTAATTTTGCATGTTATTACTATGTCTAAACCACAAAGCTGTGTTTACCTGAAAGGAAGGCATTGAGTGGTAGAGGCCCTCAGTCATTGGTGGGGTCTGGACACTCTGGTTCTAGGTGTGATGTGGAAAATGTATGCATATAGTTGTTCATTAGCATTATTGTAAATATCAGTATCTCAATAAAAATGGAGGAAAAGATCTTTCAATATATTAAGATCATAAATATATTCTCCATTTTAGTGCCCAGAATACAAGAGCCACCCACTGAGTGGGAGAAACTATTCCCCCAATACCCATCAGATAAGGGTTTAATATCCAAAATATACAAGGCACTGACAAAACTTTACAAGAAAAAATCATCTAACCCCATAAAAAAATGGGAAGAAGAACTGAACAGACACTTTGACAAAAAAGAAATACAAATAGCTAAAAGGCACATGAAAAAATGCTCCACATCACTAATCATCAGGGAGATGCAAATCAAAACAACTATGAGGTACCATCTCATGCCACAGAGATTGGCGCACATAACAAAGTTTGAGAACAAGAAGTGCTGGCGGGGATGTGGAGATAAAGGAACTCTTATTCACTGCTGGTGGGAATGCCATCTAGTCCAACCTTTGTGGAAAGCAATATGGAGATTTCTCCAAAAGCTGGAAGTTGAGCTCCCATATGATCCAGCTATACCACTCCTAGGTATATATCCTAAGAACACAAAAATACAAAAATCCCTTCCTCATACCTATATTAATTGCAGCATTGTTTACAATAGCCAGACTCTGAAAGCAGCCTAGATGTCCCTCAATAGATGAATGGCTAAAGAAACTATGGTACATATATACAATGGAATAATATGCAGCCGTCAGAAGAGATGAAGTCATGAAATTTTTCATACATGAATGTACTGTATTTTCCGGCATATAAGATGACTTTTGAAACAAAAAAAAAAGTCAACCAAAAATCGGAGGTCATTTTATATGCCAAGTATATCCCGAAAAATGTTTCAATATGCCGCTAAAGGAAACAAACCAAAAAAAAAAAAAAAAAATCAAGCTGCAGAGTTTCCAAATCTCTTTCTTGGGGGCTCCCAAACAGTACTCAGGAGATCTGGGGGACACTTCTGGCAAAAACCAGCTAGCCGTGTTGGTGGTTCAGTGCTAGGGTCTGAGGATGGGGTGTTCATGTAGTGGGGGAGATTAACTGACGCCAGCAGGGAATTGCCAGAAAAGGTGCCTATGATAAGGGTCCAATCACTGCAAGGCTGCTCGGAGCGCTTCTCTAATTCAGCCAATCCAAGCAGGCTTTTTATGCATGCAAATTAGACAATGTTTTGGACCTGAAACTGTAAAAAGTCTGCTCAGATTGGCCAAAGTCAGAGATGAAGTCTATTACAGTATAACCTTTGAACCTTTGCTTGTTGTGATTGGCTCACTGTGGTATATACAGTTGCAGCACAGGAACGGTCAGTCTGATACAGCGAATATAGGCTGAAACCTATGTTTTAATTGCAAAATTAGGGGGTTGTCTTATATGCCCAGTCGTTTTATATGCTGGAAAATACGGTATATGGAATCTATTATGCTGAGTGAAATAAGTCAGAGGGAGAGAGATAAACACAGAATGGTCTCAATCATCTATGGGTTTTGAGAAAAATGAAAAATATTTGTGTAATGATTCTCAGAGACAAAATAGAGGAGGTCTGGATGGTCCAGCTCCCGATATGAAGCTCACCACAGAGATTGTTGGGTGCAGTCACAGAAATAATTACATTGAGAATTATCATAAAATGACTGGATGAGGGAAGTAGAAAGCCTGTCTAGAGTACAGGCTGGTGTTAGGTGGGGATGAGGGATGCTTGGAATTTTGGTGACGGGAATGTTTCATTCATTCATTCATTCATTCATTCATTCATTCATTCATATATATATATATATATATATATATATATATATATATGGTCATGTTAACCAAAATAAGAAAATATATATTCTCCATTTTACTAATATTTCATTTATAATCTTAAGTTTAAAAACTACAAATGAGGCAAAAGCTGGCTCCCTGTGTGTGACACCAGGCGGGGAAAATCCGCGAAAGTACACCGGCCCAGTGGGGCTCAGCTGTGAAAGACTGTGAGTGTGACCTGTCTATGTCTGTCTACTGTCCTCTTGCGTGAAACTCTTGCGAGTGGGGCAAAAAGAGGCTCAGAGGAGCACGGCCGCTCCGCTTCGCTACGCGGCCGTGCACTCTTTCTAAGGAAAGAACTCCATTGCAACAAGAAGGAAAAATCACACTAAGAACGGCGCTATATCACAGAAGCAAACATTTCTCTCTGGACTGTCTTCTCTGTTGCATGCTCGGGCCTAAGATTTGACCCAGTGTGAGGCTTCATCCACGGAGGACTCCCCTCCCTTAGAGGCAAGTCAGCCCATCCAGAAAGGGAGGAGCCAGGGAGTGTGCTGCCTACATCATATAGACAATGAATACCACCACAACACGTAGAAAAACCCACAATACAAGTGTGACAATGGGGAAACAACGCAGGCCAGCATCAGACATAGAGAATGAAGATGACAACTCTGAGGCCCAGATAATGACTGAACAACTAATCAACCTCTCAGATAAGGACTTTAGACTAGCAATATGGAAGGTGCTCAACAGACTCCAAGAAACCATGGATCGAGTTGAACAGAACACTAATAAGAACCAAGAAAATATGAAGGCAGAAATGACAAAACTCCAAACTGAAATAACATGTCAACTAACAGGACTGAAAAAGTCAGTAAACGAAGTGAATGACAAAATGGATAAGCTCTGGGACAGGGTATCAGAAGCTGAGAATAGACTTGGTGCTGTGGAAGATGAGATACATAACAATTCCATACAGCAGGAGAGATTGGACAAAAAACTTAAAGCAAATGAGCAGACAATGGAAAAATTAGTCAAAGAATGGGAACAGACGAAAATAGAAGTCTATGATAAGATCAACAGAAACAACTTAAGAATCATTGGAGTCCCAGAGACCCAGGAAGAAAATTTCCAGGAAGAATCAATGGTCAAGAATATCATTAAAGAGAAACTTCCAGAGCTAAAGAATATATGTGATCAAATCCTGCATGCCCGAAGAGTACCAACCAAAAGAGACCCCAGAAAAACCACCCCAAGACACATCCTAGTCACAATGACAAATCCCACAGATAGAGACAGAATTCTGAAAACAGCAAGATCAAAAGGGGAAATCATGTTCAAGCAAGCTTCCCTGAGATTTACAGCAGACCTGTCACCAGAAACACTCAATGCCAGAAAGCAGTGGTGGGATATTGTGACAAGACTGAATGAAATGAATGCTTCACCCAGAATACTATACCCAGCAAAACTCACTTTCCGGTTTGATGGAAGAATACATGGTTTCACAGACAAAAAACAGCTCAGAAACTTCACAGACACAAAACCAGTCTTAAGAGAAAAAACTGAAAGACCTAATCTAAGACAAGACTACCCAAAAGACACACCAAATTTTGAAATAAAGATGGCGTTAAATCCCAGGACAATTCTTTCTCTCAACGTCAATGGACTAAATGCACCAGTTAAGAGACACAGAGTGGCTAAATGGATCAAAAAACTCAATCCAACCTTCTGCTGCCTACAAGAAACGCACCTGAATAGTCAGAACAAACATAGACTCAAAATAAAAGGCTGGAGAAAAGTTATCCAAGCAAACAACACCCATAAAAAAGCTGAAGTGGCCATACTAATATCAGATAATGCAAACTTTATACTCAGGAAGGTTGTAAGGGACAAAGACGGACATTTTATATTAATCAAGGGGTACGTAGAGCAGGAAGAATTCACTCTCCTAAACATATATGCACCGAATGAGGGGCCAGCAAAATATTTAGTACAACTGTTGACAAATCTGAAAAATAATATCAATAACAACACAATAATTGTGGGGGACCTTAACACGGCTTTGTCAACACTGGACAGGTCAACCAGACTGAAGCCCAACAAGAATATACTAGACCTGAGGAGAGAAATGGAAGAAAGAGGCCTAGTGGATATATATAGGACACTCCATCCCCAGAAACCTGGATACACATTCTTCTCCAATGTACATGGGACATTCTCCAGGACAGACTACATGCTGGCACATAAAACATACCTCCATAAGATCAAGAGGATAGAAATTTTGCAGACTACCTTCGCTGACCACAAGGCTCTGAAATTATTTGTGAACTCCAAAGGGACTCAGAAGAAACACTTTAACACCTGGAAGTTAAACAGCCTCATGCTCAATAACCAGTGGGTCCGAGATGAAATCAAGGAGGAAATAAAAAGGTTCCTGGAAACAAATGGCAATCAAGACACAAACTCTCAGAACTTATGGGACACAGCAAAAGCAGTACTGAGAGGAAAATTTATAGCTTTGCAAGCACACATCAGGAAGGAAGAAGGAGCTTACCTGAGTAGCTTAATGACACAGCTAATAGAACTAGAAAATGCTCAACAAAAGGACCCAAGAATAGGAAGACAGAAGGAAATAACAAAGCTGAGAGCAGAAATCAACGAAGTGGAAACTCAAAAAACAATCCGAAAGATCAACGAAAGCAGAAGTTGGTTCTTTGAAAAAATAAACAAGATTGATAGACCACTGGCAAACCTAACAAAGAAAGAGAGAGAGAGAAACTTGATAACTTGTATCAGGAATGAAAAAGGAGAGATCACTACTGATATGACAGAGATTCAAAGGGTAATCAGAAACTACTTTGAAAAACTCTACGCCACTAAAAATGAGAACCTGGAAGAAATGGATAAATTCTTGGACTCTTATAATCTTCCACGGTTGAAGGAAGAGGATGTAGCATATCTAAACACCCCCATCACCATTGATGAAATTAAAACAGTAATCAAATGTCTGCCGAAAAACAAAAGCCCAGGTCCAGATGGATTCACTAATGAATTCTATCAAACTTTCCAAGAGGAACTACTGCCAATCTTGGCAAGACTCTTTCATGAAATTGAACAAACAGAAACACTTCCAAATAGCTTTTATGAAGCCAACATCACCTTGATACCTAAACCAGACAGAGACGCTACCAAAAAAGAAAATTACAGACCAATATCACTGATGAATGCAGATGCAAAGATCCTCAACAAAATCCTGGCAAATAGGATTCAATGCCTCGTTAAGAAGATCATCCACTACGATCAAGTAGGTTTCATCCCAGGAATGCAAGGCTGGTTTAACATCCGTAAATCTATCAACATAATACACAACATCAATAACAAGAAAAATAAAAACCACATGATCATATCAATAGATGCAGAGAAAGCATTTGATAAGGTCCAACACCCATTCTTGATCAAAACTCTCAGCAAGATGGGAATGGAGGGAACCTTTCTCAATATAGTGAAGGCCATCTACCACAAGCCAGTGGCAAATATTATCCTCAATGGAGAAAAACTGAAAGCCTTCCCTCTAAATTCTGGCACAAGACAAGGCTGTCCTCTCTCACCACTCCTATTCAACATAGCACTGGAAGCACTTGCTATAGCGATTAGGCAAGAAAAGGATATCAAGGGAATCCAGATAGGAAAGGAAGAAGTCAAGCTCTCACTGTTTGCAGATGACATGATACTCTACTTAGAAAACCCTAAAGACTCTATCAAAAAGCTTCTAGAAACAATAGACTCATATAGCAAGGTGGCAGGCTACAAAATTAACACACAAAAATCAATGGCCTTTCTATATACCAATAGTAATAAGGATGAAATGGACATTAAGAAAACAACCCCATTCACAATAGTACCACAGAAACTCAAATATCTTGGAATCAACTTGACTAAATATGTGAAGGACCTATACAAAGAAAACTATAAAACTCTGCTCCAAGAAATAAGAGAGGACACACGGAAATGGAAACACATACCCTGCTCATGGATTGGCAGGATTAACATCATCAAAATGTCAATACTCCCCAAGGCATTATACAGATTTAATGCCATCCCTCTAAAGATACCCATGACATTCTTCAAAGAAGTGGATCAGACACTTTTGAAATTCATTTGGAACAATAAACACCCTCGAATAGCTAAAGCAATCATTGGGAAAAAGAATATGGGAGGAATTACTTTTCCCAACTTTAAACTGTACTACAAAGCAACAGTTATCAAAACAGCATGGTATTGGAATAAGGATAGGTCCTCAGATCAGTGGAATAGGCTTGAATACTCAGAAAATGTTCCCCAGAGATACAACCATCTAATTTTTGATAAAGGAGCAGGAAATCCTAAATGGAGCAGGGAAAGCCTCTTCAACAAGTGGTGTTGGCACAATTGGATAGCCACTTGCAAAAAATTAAACTTAGACCCCCAGCTAACATCATGTACAAAGGTAAAATCCAAATGGATTAAAGACCTCGATATCAGCCCCAAAACCATAAGATATATAGAACAGCACATAGGCAAAACACTACAGGACATTACAGGCATCTTCAAGGAGGAAACTGCACTCTCCAAGCAAGTGAAAGCAGAGATTAACAGATGGGAATATATTAAGCTGAGAAGCTTCTGCACCTCAAAGGAAATAGTGCCCAGGATACAAGAGCCACCCACTGAGTGGGAGAAACTATTCACCCAATACCCATCAGATAAGGGGCTAATCTCCAAAATATACAAGGCACTGACAGAACTTTACAAGAAAAAAACATCTAACCCCATCAAAAAATGGGGAGAA
Source organism: Suncus etruscus (assembly GCF_024139225.1). Classification (NCBI taxonomy): domain Eukaryota; kingdom Metazoa; phylum Chordata; class Mammalia; order Eulipotyphla; family Soricidae; genus Suncus; species Suncus etruscus. The sequence continues at coordinate 36,786,440 of NC_064856.1, read as the reverse complement.
GAAATGAACAGACACTTTGACAAAGAAGAAATAGGCATGGCCAAAAGACACATGAAAAAATGTTCCACATCACTAATCATCAGGGAGATGCAAATCAAAACAACGATGAGATACCACCTCACACCCCAGAGAATGGCACACATCACAAAGAATGAGAATAAACAGTGTTGGCGGGGATGTGGAGAGAAAGGAACTCTTATCCACTGCTGGTGGGAATGCTGTCTAGTTCAACCTTTATGGAAAGCGATATGGAGATTCCTCCAAAAACTGGAAATCGAGCTCCCATACGATCCAGCTATACCACTCCTAGGAATATACCCTAGGAACACAAAAATACAATACAAAAACCCCTTCCTTACACCTATATTCATTGCAGCTCTATTTACCATAGCAAGACTCTGGAAACAACCAAGATGCCCTTCAACAGACGAATGGCTAAAGAAACTGTGGTACATATACACAATGGAATATTATGCAGCTGTCAGGAGAGATGAAGTCATGAAATTTTCCTATACATGGATGTACATGGAATCTATTATGCTGAGTGAAATAAGTCAGAGAGAGAGAGAAAAACGCAGAATGGTCTCACTCATCTATGGGTTTTAAGAAAAATGAAAGACACCCTTGTAATAATAATTTTCAGACACAAAAGAGAAAAGAGCTGGAAGTTCCAGCTCACCTCAGGAAGCTCACCACAAAGAGTGATGAGTTTAGTTAGAGAAATAACTACATTTTGAACTGTCCTATTATTGAGAATGTATGAGGGAAATGTAGAGCCTGTTTAGGGTACAGGCGGGGGTTGGGTGGGGAGGAGGGAGATTTGGGACTTGGGTGATGGGAATGTTGCACTGGTGATGGGTGGTGTTCCTTTTATGACTGAAACCCAAACACAATCATGTATGTAATCAAGGTGTTTAAATAAAAAAAAATTATGCATTAAAAAAAAAAACTACAAATGAAAAAAATAATGTTTTTTCACATAGAATACTATTATTCTGTGTAATGGTATATATAATTTAAGACTTAATTATTAAAATATTTATTAAAATATTTAAAATTGTATATGTACATAGAAAATAAGAAAATGTGCAAAATGCATATCAGAGCCATTCCAGAAGGTAATAATGATGAAAGGGTTTTTTTGAAGGAGTGGGTAGCTTTACTTTTTGTTTATGTTATTTTCTTCAAAGTAACAATCATTATTTATACCTGTGAAAAATGTTAGTATATGTGCTGCCAAAGCTAGCATGTCTGCCTGTGAAAAATTATAAACAAAACAAAGCCCTTAAGAGAAATGAGGGATATGAGCAAAAAAAAAAAAAAATCTGGATACCTTAGCAGTACTTCAAGTACAGCTCCATATCTGTAGTTTGGGCAAACCCATTAAGAGAAACAGCATGCATTCAGTAGTGGCCTGACTGAGATCCAACTACAAAAGAAACAGCATTCTGGTCTTCAAACAAGATATATATTTTTTCAGGGAAAGCTACTGAGTCTGCATTTGGAAAGTAACACAATCTCAGCCTATATATGTGTCTATTTCTGCTGGAACACAAAGTAAAAAAGAACTAGTCCCGCTTCCTAGGGTAAAGCCTTGGGCCTAAGTAGATTCCCCTCTGCACTGTAAATCCTCTACTCACAGAGATGTTGCAAGGATACTGAACAAAATTTATTAACTGCAACACAAAGTTAGCGTTTCTTATCCTCTCTTTCTCTCTGCTGGCTCTGGACTTTCAAATATAACCTTTTTAATTTACACATTTAAAGAAATATCTATAGAATTTGGAGGTCTTTAACTTTATAGGAAAAGGTGGAGATTTTTGAAGTAGTTCTGTTTCTAAACAACTAAAATCATAAATTTATTATTTAGTTAAATTTAGGCTTATTTACATTTAGATATCAAAGTCTGTTTCCTTTTCCATAAAGTAAGTGGTTTTGTGAGTGTTGAATATATTAAAAATATAACATGTAAAACAAGAGTATATTTTAAAATTCCTTATATTGGTTATTCTCTTTGTGAAAGCAGCCTTTCTCGACAGCCAGTACTTCTTTCTGGCTTACAGGATCAAAAAGAATACTTAAGTACCTTGGGAATTTACCCTACAGCCTTTTCTGCATAAGCATAGATCAATTTTTATGTGAATAGCAAATTTCTCATATAATTGAATCTCGAATATCAATTTCATGTCTTTGTGTGTGAGTGTGTGAGTGTGTGTGTGTGTGTGTGTGTGTGTGTGTGTTGTGTGTAAACCCATGCATGCGCGGGCTTATTCATCGCCATCTTTGATTGTGGCTATCTAATTTTTTTATGTATGAAATGAACTGCTTTAGAAAAAAAAAACCCACATCACAGCCAGCACTATTATTTCTGCTCTTTGACATAGGCCAGTCTCACTCATATAAAGTGACATCGCACTATAATTTTGATTTCATTTCTCTGACAAAAGGAACATTTATACACTGCTCATGGGGATTTCACCTCAGTTTCCATGAAAATCAGTGTAGAGACCTCAAAATTTTAAGGATTGATTTACTATGCCATTTCTTTCTTTTGTTTTTTTTTTTTTTTTTATTTTCTTTGCCGGTGGTATCGCTGAAGATCACTGAAGATACTATTCAAGTCCAAATTTAGAGCATTCTAACTATATTTTTTACAATGTACTTTAAAGTTTCTGTTCGTATCTCTAGGACTTTGACCCATGGTGAATTGACATTTCTGTAAGGTGTGAAATGTGGATCTCACTTAAATTTTATACTTGCAGTTTTCTATCTAATTTTCCCAGCATTTGCTGAAGAGGCTACCTTTATCCCATTTCATATTTTCTGCTCCCTCATCAAAAATCATCTATCTATTTGGAATTTTGTCCTTGGTTATTTAATTCTGACCCACTGATCAGAGGGCCTATCTTTTTTGTAGTATCCAGCAGTTTTTATCTTTATAGCTTAAAAATACAGTTTCAAATTAAATTTCAAATTTCAAATTTCAAAAGAAATTTCCTTTTCAATATTTTGAAATTTTGGATGTTCGTGGCCTTTTGATTTTATACAAACTTTATTATTGATCTTTATAGACCATTTAAGAATGTTATGTAAATTTGGGCCTAAATTTCTAAATTGCTTTAAATCTATATAAAAGTTTAAGTAGGATAGTCATAGTCGTGATTCTTCCAAGTCATAGCCATGGAATATTTTTTATTTCCTAAGATCTTCTATCACTTAAAAGATTTAAAATTACCCCATAGTATAGATTTCCTATATCTTTTGTTGGTTTCTAAATACTTGATGTTTTTTGGATATTGTTTTAAATAGATTAAACCTCTTGATCTATTTCTCTTCTGATTTATTTTTAGTTTATAAAAGTGCAACTGAGTTTTGTATAATAACTTTGTAAATAGTTACTTTATTTTAGTTTATTGATTCTAGGAATTATTTGATAAATTCTGTAGGATCTTTTATGCTTATCATAGAATTATTTGCAAATAGTAATTCTTTTCTAATTTGAATCACTTTGATTTGTTTATCTTGCCTGATTGCTATAGTCAGGACTTCTAATACTTTCTATATTATATACAAGTAGAGATTGTGTACATCCTTGCCTTGTGTCTGATCTAAGAGGAAAATGTTTCAGTTTCTCACTGTTAAGGATGATACTGGCTGTGGGTTTGTTTTAGATGGTCCTAATTATTATGAGAAAAATTCTATCCATTCCTATTCTGTTGAGAAATTTTTATCATGAATTTACATTGGATCTTGTCAAATGCTTCATCTGTACAATTGATATGATCATATGGTTCTTATGTTTTATTTTACTGAAGTGGTATAGTGTGTTTATTAATTTACATATGTTGAAGTATCTTTGCATCCCTGGGATAAAACCCACTTGTTCAAAGTATTTGATATTTTTTAAATGTTTTTGGTTTCTGTTAGCTTAGATTTTGTTATGGGTTTTTGCATTGAGGTTCTTTGGGGAGAAAGCTCTGAAAATATTTTTTCTGGAAGTGTTTCTGTTTGGGAATAAATGTAATATTACTTGTATAGAAGGTATTAGAAAAGAGTCCTGTGGTTTTTATATTTCAGAAGATATTAATAAATAAAGGTAGTAAGTTTATGAAGGTTGATAGAACACACCAGTAAACCCATATGAACTAGGACATTTTTTCTTGGGGTATTCTCATTTACTGTTTCTATTTTCTTAATTGTGATTGGTCTCTTTAGACTTTTTCCTCCCCCCTTATTCAACTTTGAAAGATTACATGACTAGAATCTATCTATTGTTCTCGGTTTTCTAGCTTAAAAGCAAATTAAAAGATAGTTAAATAAATGGTATAAATATTTGCATTCAATACTTCAAGATATATAAAGTATCTAATACATACCAACAAAAACAAATTTTAAAAGTACTATCAAAAATAGAAAGAGGAATTAACAGACACTTCTCAGAAAAAAATAAGCAGATATCAAACAGACACAAAAAAAGGTCCTCAGGACCACTTACTGTCAAAAATTAAGTCAACAATTAAATATCTCATACCAATGAGAATGACACATTTCAGTGGTAGGAAGGGATGTGGTGGAAAATTAACACTCATCACTGATTGTTGGAAGGTCTGCTTCAATACCTGTGTAAAATATCATGAAGAGTTCTCAGTAAACTAGATATTATTATCCAATTATCTTTTATTTTCTTCATATCTCATAAATAAGTGAGAATTGTCTATGTCTATCAATCTCCCTCTGACTCATTCCATTCAGCATAAAATTCTCTAACTAAAATTCCCCAGTATAAACCTAGTAAAATATTGACAAATTTATAAATTTTGAGTCTAGGTCTGCAAGGTAAACTGACTAATGTTTATGGTATGCGTTTTTTACGAATGTTGATTAACCTTTTAAAGCTGTATTTCCCACAGTGGATGCTATCAAACCCTAATTGGGTAATTTGGAGGATTTTCGAAAGTTTCAGGAAGGTGGTAAGTGGTAGTAGTCTCTGCAACTAAGGAGCATGCCTGTTTGTTGATTAAAGGTTAGTAGGTTACTATCAGTTATTTAATGCTTTACCTACAAACTGCAATAAACTAAATTTGTTTGGAAACCCCTGAGGTAAGGATGATAAAACAGTGTAAAAACTTAAAACAATATTCAACTTTCCCACCCACCATGAACAAGGATTCCTTTTTCTACCTATCATGTCAACACTGTGTTTTGATCTATGTCATTGTTGTGAAATGATATTTTGTTGGCTTCTCTTTGTATGTTTTCCAGTTGCAAAAGTGATAGAATATTTTTCATTTGCTTACTGGTCTTAAATGTCTGCTTTAAGAAATGGCCTCTCAAACTGATGTTGAGCCTCTAGAAGGACTCCACCCATTTTCAGCTTATTTGATTTTTACCCCATTTTATTGCTTTTCTTTTTTTCAAACAGAACCACATCACTTGAACCATCTAGTTCCGCCTTTCAAATCGAGGGGGGAATAATGGAGGGTACCAGGACCAACCAGATATAAGATCACTAAGTAGTAAGCTATACACAGAGGGGACCACTTATACTAGCATCTGGGGGGGTATGAGTAGGGGATATGGGATGCAAGCTGGGAACGGGGGTGGAGGGAGAACAACTTTGATGGTGGGAATTTCCATGATTCAGTGTTAATATGTACCTAAAATATTACTGTGAACGACATGTAATCCACTTTCATCAAAATAAAAATTATATAAAAAAAGAAATGATCTATTCATCTCTTCTCACCATTTGTTAATGGTTGCATTGTTGTTGTTCTTGGTACTTTTTACAATGTTATATATTTTAAATATTAACCCTTTGTCAAAGAAGTAGTGGACAGATGGTCTACAGAATTGAGATAAATAAAAGTGTAAATAGAGGGGTCTTTGTGACACTTGTGGAGGGAAGCGGTGACTGGTGGCGAGTGTGGAACAATGTATGCATGTAATTATTAACATTATTTAACCTTATTGTAAGTCTTGTACTTCAATAAAAATAAAAAACAACAAACAGCATCTTTTAAAATAATATTGTATCAAAAAATAGAAAAAACAAGTAGTACTTTAAAATGCCATATTAAAATTAACTCATGTTGGGGCCGGGCAGTGGCGCTAGAGGTAAGGTGCCTGCCTTGTTTGTGCTAGCCTTGGACAGACCATGGTCGATCCCCCAGCGACCCATATGGTCCCCCAAGCCAGGAGCAACTTCTGAGCGCATAGCCAGGAGTAACCCCTGAGCGTCACCGGGTGTGGCCCAAAAAACAATAAATGAATAAATAAATAAATTTAACTCATGTCCAACAATCCTGGATATCTCATATTTTTATTCTACTAATTAAATATATCAACCTAGTTTTGTAATTAAAATAGATGAATTGAGGGATGGAGAGATAATACAGAGAGTAACTTTCTTGCTTGCACATGCCTGAGTTGGATTTAATCATTAGCATCTGATATATTCCAAAATATTGCAGGAGTAATTTGAGCACAAAGCCAGGCGGGTACTGCCAAGTGTGGCCCAAGAGCATGAAAACAAAGGTATTACATGAACTGGATATTTCCAGGTTAAAATGCAAGAGTTATATTTATTATTATTAGAATTCTAGTCTACACCAAGTTTACCTCAAACATTTTGGTAGCATCTTTTATTGCTGTACATTTAAAACAAACCAATAACATTTTATTTATCTTCAAAATTGTGCTTACAGAATTGATAATATATTCTAACCCTAACTGAAAATAAAGACGACATTAATTTTAACAATGTTATGCACAATAAGTTTTATAGGAACCTTCAGGTTTCATCTTAAAAATAGACAAAATTATTCTCAGAAAAAAAAAATTTTCCACCTAGGTTTATTTTCAAGGCAATAAACTATAGGAAGATGGAAGAGACTAAAATTTGAATTTAATATATTTTCCAATTGAAAGTGACATTGCATCACCTGGCATCATGTTTCTGGCATCTGTCAGATGCCAGAATTTCTTCATATATTAACTCCCCATCTCCCTTAATAAACTTTAGAAGACTGTCCATAGGGTATATGCGATGGTTGTGAGTGTATATTGGAGAGATAATCATAAGTTGCTGTATTCAGCACTATTTTAAAACAGCCCTATGGAAATGGGAATTTATACAACTATTCTGAACATTCTTTTTAGGCTGTTCTAAAATTTTGCTTAGTTTTTGATTCAGAAATTTTGCTCCTTGGACTCATTCTGAGAAAATAACCATTTATATGCATAAAATTCATCTTTGTTTATTTACTTAAAGACACTTTATTGATAATAAAATAAAAATACCTTTTTTGGGTGTGTGACTTGTTTCTGTTTTCTTCTGTTTCCACCCCCAAATGCACTGGCAATATAATGAAGCACCACTTTTTTCCTGCAAAGGCACACTAAACAAAGGGGAAATCTTACATATATAAACAAGCTCTTATCTACTAGGGATAAGGACTCATACTTATTTACAATACAGGGACATCTCCCACCTTGAAAATATGTCATGTGGACTCAATTTAGACCCCAGGTGATTAGACATCGACCGTCCAGCCTTGAACCCTGGATCCCAGACATAGATACGACACAGTTCTTCACGACAGCTACAGGAACCAAATCCCATCTGGGACATCCTTAATACTGCTTGGACAACAACATGTGCCAGCTCTAATATGATATCCTGACAACGAGGAAATTGGGAACAACTGGACCTAAGAGCAGGTTATCCTACCTCATCAGTTAACGATAAGACAAAATCAGAAGACTTGTCACCTGTGCAAAAGCCAAGATCGCGATCTATAGATGACTGGCTGATAGAACCATGACCGGGCAGTATGTATCCTGGGACCAATAAAAAAGCCCTAGTCTAGGGTTTGTTCTAAGACCTGCATAGCAACCATGATCTCTAATTCCAGAGATCTGACTGAGGCAATTGCAAATGAATGGGTCTTCTGAAAACGTAACGAAAGACGCTATCCCAGGCTCCATCCTAGTTTCAGCGCAAGGACCAAGACCACTAATCACAGAAGACAGATTAAAATGACACTGAGGAAACAGAACTTCTAGAATCACAAAGAAAGACTTCATCATAAGTTTTACTCCTGTGCATAGACCGAGATCTCTAGATACAGAGGTCTGATTTTATCACTCAGAATGGAGCAGAAGTCTTCCATACACCACAAAAACACCAAGGGGAGAGTAAATGAACTTGAAAGGAGTTTATAGTTAATCCCATGACAATATATTCCAAGGGTGGAGAAACCCTGTATCTCCTAGGCCAAGGGAATTCCTTTTCGAATGACCCCAATATTTACTGTGCCTATGCAGGAGGGGAAAAAAAGGAGAAAGAGACAAAAAGTGCAAAATAATCTTTTTTTAAATTTATTTTTCTAGTTTTTGTAGATTTTTTTTGTTTTGGTGTGGATATTGAAGTTGTTGTCATCATTATTAATTTTATATTTACTTTTTCTTTCTTCTTTTCTTCCTTTTTGCGCTGTCATGTTTTTTTATTTCAAGACCATGGCAAGTATGTGGTGCTTATCTTTATTGCTGTAGTGCTCACTGGATATTTTATTTGATACTTCTTTTTGTACTGTTGTGGTGTTTTACCTTCTTTTTCCCCTTCGTCTCTCAAATCGAGGATGAGAGCCTCTAGAAGGACTCCCCCCATTTTCGGCGTATTTGATTTTTACCCCATTTTATTACTTTTCTCTTCCTCAAACAAAACCACATAACTTGAACTATCTAGTCCCGCCTCCCAATTAGAGGGGGAAATAATGGAGATACCAAGACCAAACAGTTATAATATCACTAAATAGTAAGCTAGACACAGAGGGGACCAATCATTCAAACAGCCCTGGGGTTGAGGGTGGAAGATATGGGAGGCAGGATCGGAACGGAGGTGGAGGGAGGACAATTCGGTGATGGGAATTCTAGTATTAGTGGTTGAATTAAAAAATCACTGAATATGGCAACACAATATAATTTACCTTGAATGCTTATAGCCTATAAAATATTTAATGAATAATATATAATTAGTAGTAAATTATTAAGAGAAAATGTTAGATTTTAAAACATCATGTTCAAGGCAAATATATTTAGGCATATAAAAATCTGGTTACTTGGTACATATACACAATGGAATATTATGCAGCCGTCAGGAAAGATGAAGTTATGAAATGTTCATATATGTACATGGAATCTATTATCCTGAGTGAAATAAGTCAGAGGGAGAGAGAAAAACAGAATAGTCTTACTCATCTATGGGTTTTAAGAAAAATAAAAGACATTATTGTAATAATGCCCAAGGACAATAGAGATGAAGGCTAGAATGACTGGCTCACTATATGAAGCTCACCACAAAGAGTGGTGAGTGTAGTTAGAGAAATAACTACACTTACAACTATCATAACAATGTCAATGAGTGAGAGAAGTGAAAAGCCTGTCCCAAATACAGACTGGGGGTGGGGAGTAAGGAGGGGAATGGGGCATTGGTGGAGGGAATGTTGCACTGGTGAAGGGGGGTTCTTTATATGACTGACCTACAATCATGTTTGTAATCAAGGTGTTTAAATACTACAGATAGATGCTTTTTTTGGTTCCCGTGTTTACAAGTCTGAAAACAATATTTTTAACAGCAGATAATCAGGAAAAAGACAAATTATATTATATAAATAAAATAATTTGGGGCTGGAGAGATGGCATGGAGGTAAGGCCTTTGCCTTGCATGCAAAAGGTTGGTGGTTCGAATCCAAGCATCCCATATGGTCCCCTGCGCCTGCCAGGAACGAGTTCTGAGCATAGAGCCAGTATTGACTCATGAACGCTGCAGGGTGTGACCCAAAAACCAAAAAATATATAAATAAATAAATAAATAATTTATATTTTATATATTTAAATAACTATACATAAAGAAATAACTGAACCCTCTAGATCATTGAATCAATCAATTTGGAGATGATATTACAAAATATCAATTGGAACAATAATTCAGGAAAAACGCAGAAAGCAGAAAAACAATTCAATACATCTATGTTCACTGTGTGCTAATGTTTTTTGTTGTTGTTGTTGTTTTTTGGTTTTTGGGCCACACCCGGCGATGCTCAAGGATTACTCCTGGCTATCTGCTCAGAAATAGCTCCTGGCAGGCACAGGGGGGACCATATGGGAACCGGGATTCGAACCAACCACCTTAGGTCCTGGGCCGGGTGCTTGCAAGGCAAACGCCGCTGTGCTATTTCTCCGGGCCCGCTAATGTTTTGTTTTGTTTTGTTTTGTTTTTTAAGTAGATCTTTCAGGACTATTCATAGTGCAGAATTCTTCAGGGGTCTCAAACTCGCAGCTCGCGAGCCGTTTGTGGCCCTCCATAAAATATTTTGTGGCCCTGTCCTAGAGGAATCTTTTTTTGTTTTGTTTTGTTTTTAGTTGTTTGGGTCACACACCCCCAATATTCAAGGCTTACTACTGACTTTGCACTCAAGGATTACCCCGACTTTGCCTCCTGCGGCCCCCAGGTAAATTGAGTTTGAGACCCCTGAATAGATATCTTATTTGTTATTGTTGTCCTGTTAAATTTTTACAAGAATGAGAAATAGTAAATACTACTATTATCATCTCAATTTACAGAATTAAACACAGCAGAAGTGCAGAGACGATACGAGTATACATCTCACCCTATAATCAGAACTCCAATATCATAACTTCACATGATAGAATATTTTTCCTCTCTGCTAAAACTTTCAGGCAAGCATCCATATTTTTTATAGAGCAAGTTTATTATCTGGTGCCCAGAATACATTTATATGTTTACCCTTTCATTCTCAATATCAGATTATAATTTTGCAGTTCAGAAGTTGATGTGCCATTTTCCCAAACCAAGTTTACATTTCAGTGGAAAGGGTAAGTCATGTTTTCTTTGAAGAAAAAACTGAGCCATTTCACACATAATTTTTGTTCATTTTATATTGTCATAATTTGATCACTTTAATACCTACCTTTAAAGAAGATGGGAAAATATAGCATTTATTTTAGGATTAAAGAACCTCTCTGAAAATATACTTTTAGAATCAGATGTACCTCAGTTGTAGAGCATTTTCATGCATTAATGTGACCCTGGATCTTAAAAATCACATCATTATCACCATTCCTCTTCCCCTTCACATACAATAGGTAAGTTGTATTGAAAGAAAGAAAATTATTAGGTCATACCTAAGTCCTTTTTAGCTACGGAAACCAAAACATCACAGAATGCGAAACTTATTTTAAAAAGTAAAAACATTTCTCATTGTTTTGGAAATACTGTCAGATTCAATGTCCTTTGAGTCCCTTATTTATTGACAGCTCTCTTTTCACTGTAACCACACAGGACAGAAGGGGCAAGGGAAGTGTTTCAGACTTCTTTATAAACATAGAAATTCCACTAAAAAGATGTCTGCCGATGTGACCTAATAATCTCTCAAAGTCTTTACTTTGAATTATATTGTATTAGGAATTAAGATTTCAACATATAAATTTTGAAGAGTCACAGATATTCAGACCATATCAATAGAAATAAGCAATCTTGCTATTAAGAAGTTAAGCAGATTATTTCTAACACATAGATATTATGTAATAAAACTGGAATTTTCATATAGACAGTGTAATTTCAGAACTAAAAAACTCTACCTACAGTTCTCTTAAATTATTTCTCAAGCATTACCAATTCAATCAAATGGGCTTGATGATACAGCATTTAGTAGGTATTTAATAAGATTTGCAGCAATGTATTTCAATATTCCTTTACTATGCAATTTTCAGCAATTTTGCATTATCACTTTCTTCCTGTAACTTTTACTCTCACCAATATTTACCAGGCACCAATTCATCTGCAATCCTTTCAATTTTTGATATATTATACTCATTTGCCATTCCTTTTTCATTGCACTTCATCTGCCATTCCTTTTCCATTGCATAACCATGCTGAAAACAATGCTGAATTTATGAATTCCAATTCACAGAAGAAATTTATATTTTTTATATTTATACTTTTGTTGCAAATATTGTTACAGAAATTGCAAAAAAATATTTAAAATTTTAAGTCTTTTTTTTTTTTTTTTTTTTTGGTTTTTGGGCCACACCCGTTTGACGCTCAGGGGTTACTCCTGGCTATGTGCTCAGAAATCGCCCCTGGCTTGGGGGGACCATATGGGACGCCGGGGGATCGAACCGCGGTCCGTTCCTTGGCTAGCGCTTGTAAGGCAGACACCTTTATGATTTTTATGCAAAGGTTAGAATTAAATATTCTTTCTGTAAGTATTTATTTTATCTACTATATGGTGTTTTATATAATATTTCTTTAACTTATAGCATTATTTCAAATAAACTAGCATTTGTATTACAGATTATTTAATTATGACACTTTGTGACGTAATAATCTGTTCACTTTTTAAGTATGGCAGAGACATCTAGAAATTAATTGTTGATTTCATTGTTTTCTATTCATATTCCACTTTTCAATGTAATTTTCAAATTTTGGTCATCTTACTGTGATTGAAATGTTGTAAGCCTAATATACAAGATTCACTTAAATGTATTCCCCAAACTACATTGTATTATAACCATATGTATAATAATAAATCAAGTTGGATTGACACATGCCGTATCATCAAGCCCATTTGACTGAACTGGTAATGCTTGAGAAATAATTTAAGAGAACTATAGGTAGAGTGTTTTAGTTCTGATATTATACTGCCTATATGAAAATTCCAGTTTTATTATATAATGTGTTAGAAATAATCTGCTTAACTTCTTAATAGCAGATTGCTTATTTCTATTGCTATCTGTGACTCTTCAAAATCTATATGTTGAAATCTTAATTCCTAATACAATAGCATTCAAAGTAAAGATTTTGAGAGATTATTAGGTCACACATTGACACATTAAACAGAAATTTAACTTCTGTTCATAGAAAAAGAAATCCCATAGAGTCAACTGGCTAATATCAAATTCTGTTTTAACTGAGAAGCAACCCTTCACCATGTTAAGTCATGGACATTTTGGAAATCTTTATGCCTGCCATTTCTGTATCTTACCCAAATTATTTTATTTTGCCATTCCTCAACTATTGTCTCTAATTCATTCCTTATTCTTTACTTTTATTTTTAGTACTGTATAGGCACAGTTTTTTTCCTGGTGCTTAAAGATTTTTATTAAAAAGGAAAAAGAACATCACTGATACCAGCTTCAAGATGCACCAAATTTAGTGGGAACCACACAGGAAAAGAAACTTCAGAAAGGACATGCAATGGTTTCAGACTTTGAGTCTCTGGAACTGTAAGACAGTAATGCCTCTTCTTTTCAGCCATCTATGGCAGGGTTCTTTTGTATGATTATGTTTGGAAATTATTACAATATCCCAAGTTTATTAGAATTGTCACTTACTGATCTATAGTTTTTAATTAAATAATTTTTATTTTGACCAAAGTGGATTAAAAATCTTTCACAGTAATATTTTAGGTACATAGTGATATTGAATCATGGGCATTCCCACTCTTTTAAGGAAACTTCTTTTTAAAAAGTGGATCATAGCTTCTCTACTGCACTATACTACTTTTCTTAGTTAGCCAGATATGGCATTTATCTACCCTCTGGACCCTAGTGTGCCACTGTGGACTGAACATGCCCTCCTTGACCTGATATTGTGTCCCAGATACATGAGGGAAATGAGAAACCAGAGTTCTGTCTTCTGAAGCATCCTCTTCTTCCCCAAGACCAAAATTGCCAGACCTGAGGTCTATCTACCCGTTAAACATATAACTCTGAAGACTCATTAGTTCTTTGTTAAAATATTGCTATATATATCTCTTATTTGGGGGAAATTAGTGCACAATCTCAAAACTTAGTTAATAGTTGGCAATTTTCTTGACATACTCAAATAACTCTGCATGGTAGAGCAAATAACTTGAAAAGCAGATGTATTACTTGTATCATTTGTTACAAACAATTCAATAGGTCAGTCTAATCAAATAAACAGGAATCTAAAATTTTATTATTAACACACACAAAACTCAAAGTAAAAAAAAAAAAAACAACTAGGGAGCTCTATTGCAGGTACAAAAAAGGGAGAAAACCACAGAAAAGATAGACAAAATGCTTGTGCCTGATCAATGACGACGTAAATGATGACTTAAAATCAACATCATTGCTTTGACACCTAAAATTAAGAACATATTCACCAGTAAAATAAGTCTATGAATAGAGGAGATTCAACTAACTCAAAAGTCCTATAAAAAATCAAGCTCAAAAGAATGAGGCCTCCTCTCCTCTCCGTCCTTCCCTCAGTCTCTTTTGGGGTTTCACTGCCTTCACTTTTGCCTGCCCTTTGGGGCCAGCCAGAATTCCTGGCAGATTGGATCTAGAACTTCTTTCAACAGCCTGAAAAATCCAGCACTCCAAAACACTAAAGGCAAAGTTCAATGGGGAAACTAAAGAGGACATCAAATGTGGGGAATATGGAGATAATCCTGGCAAATCTCCAAGTCCTCCCAAAAGCCTGAACCTTATAGATGAGGACCTAAAATCAACACTTAATGGTTTAGCAATGGAAATCAAAGAGTCACTGACTTGTGAAATTAAGAAATCTATAGATGGGCCCGGAGAGATAGCACAGCGGCGTTTGTCTTGCAAGCAGCCCATCCAGGACCAAAGGTGGTTGGTTCGAATCCCGGTGTCCCATATGGTCCCCCGTGCCTGCCAGTAACTATTTCTGAGCAGACAGCCAGGAGTAACCCCTGAGCACCGCCGGGTGTGACACAAAAACAAAAACAAAGAAATCTATAGATGAATAATTCAACCAACTCAAAGAAGAACTCTTTCAAAAGATGGGAGAATCTATACAAATGGAAATGAGGGAACTAAAAGGCATGTTAGCAAGCCATAATAGTAGAACTACATGAATGAAGAATCGCATAGACTTACTTGAAGACAAATTACAAGCCAGTTGGGATAAATAAGTCAAAAATACAAGAAGAGACATAACCCTGAAAGAAAATGGAAGGGACTTAATGAACAAAGATAGGAGAAATAATCTTTGAATTATAGGAATCCCAGAAGAAGAAAAATGAGAAAGGGGAAGAACAAGTTGTGAGGGAGATAATAGCAGAGAACTTATCCATCCTTGAGAAAGAGGTTTCTCTACAAATACAAGAGGTAAAAGAGTGCCAAACAAAATAAACCATAGCACAACAGCACAAAAACATTTGGTAATCCAAATGCCAAAAAACAAAAACAAAAAGCAGAAAAACAACCAAAGAGAAAGAGATCAACTCTCTAAAGCAGTAAGGGAGAAAAATAAATGCCTCAAGTAAAGGAAACTGCACAAGAATCAAACCAGATATTCCATTTGAAACAATCCATACAAGAATTGGATGACATATTCAAACTTACTGAAAGAAACTTTCAACCTGGAGTCCACTATCAGCAAAACTCTCATTTATATGGAAGAGAAGGTTAAAAACATTCTCAGACCAAAAACGAAAAAAGACTTAGCATATTTGTGCTAACCAAACTAATCCTAAATGAGCTACTCAAAGAGCAATTATACAAACCAGATTCCAACAACCCTGCCAATATAATGACACAATAGCCCTTTCTATCAATAGTTTCCTAAAATGTCAATGGATTAAACTCTCCCATCAAGAACTAATTTAACTGTTTAGTTTGAGCAGGTGTCCAATCAACTGATCTTTATAGATATCTATAATAATATTCTAATGCTTTTATCTACAAAACATGCACAATGCATTTGGAAGCATTTGGACTTCTACTACAATCCTCACTATAAGTAGTTTTAATGTCTTAATTTTACTATATCTATAATAACTCCTTGATCTTTTTGGTCTACAAATGGTAATTGGAAATATAGTTTGGTCAGCCCAGTTCCACATCACAATTATATACTATAATATACTCAGAAGACAGGGCTCATTATGATAATGTCACAACAAAAATTCTAACCTATTTATTTTCTACTTGATTATGCCTTTTAATATAATCTAATATTTATGTCCACAGATAGCAGTGGAATATTCTATTACATGCCATGAACTCCTGTTTCAGAGCTCATCCAGTGAATATGTTGTTTAAATCTGTTTTCAATTGTAGGTATTTTACCATTATACCATAATGTACATAATTTTATATTGCTTTTAGAAAAGAAAACTCGATAATCAAGAACTGCTAGACAATATTTCATGGTGTAGATTGCTCTTACAGTACTTATTACCATATCACTTGATTTTCTAGACTTAAAAATTATGATTGTTTTTAAGAATGCTCTATACACAATCTAAACCACTAAGAATTTCTTCAGTAAAGTTTTCCCTCACCAATCATGATGGGCCTAAATAATGGAAAACCTTTCCATCTGACTTGCCAGCTTTATATTTTTTAACCATTCTGTCTGATTTCACCTGGGTCAGCTTTTCAACTGTAACCCATGGATCAGTCCTCAGTATCTGTCCATGTGTGTACATGAGTGAATGTGTTGGCCATCTTAATGTCTAATATCTATATAATGTCTATGTTACATATTGTCCTTTCCCTTGTCCTATATAACCCCTCACACCCCATTTGCTTATCACCTTTCAAATTATTTTCTAGACTTTCACCCCCCCACCAGTTATTACTCCCCATTATCTCTGTTTACCCTCAGTCACTAACTCCTCATGAAGCAGAACATTCCCTCCACCCTAGTCAGCTGCAAATCTACTCCCAAAGAATCAGTAGCAGCAGTGTATCAGCTTCTTCTCAGGCTGCTGCTACTGATTTGGTCTCGGCAACCCCTTTTCCCCACCTCCCTTCACTGTGGACTTTTGCTTACTACAAGATTTGCTTTCTGAAAAGCCCCCAGCTTAAGGGCATTATATGTGACTTCTGGGAGTCATTTTTTAGACTCCACAAGACCAAATCACAGGCTGAAGCTGTGCTCCGGATTTTACCTGTGTCCCCCCCACCCCCGCTCTGGTCTATTTCAAAAGACTTAAAGGGGACATGTTTTACTAAAATTGGAACTATACAGAGAAGATTAGCATGGCCCCTGCACAAGGATGATACACAAATTCGTGAAGCGTTCTATATTAAAATAAAAAAAGAACATGTATATTGCCTTCGAATATTTCTTTAGATGTATTTTTAATAGGTATAACCTTTATTGAATATCTTCTTATGTAGCAGCAGTTTCCCCCATTTGGGGGGTCTTTTTAGTAAGGAATTCTAGTAGATAAGTTTCTCTAGTGTTTAGATTTCATGTTAAAACCAGGTTATGGGGATGGTTGGGCTTGTTACCTCTGCCTCCATATGTACTGGTGGCATTGTTCCTTTTTGCATTGGCACATTAAAATGGAGAAATATTATGTATGCAAATAAATTCTTATCAACAGAGATAGGAACACAAATTTTGTACTGCAATGGGGCCTTACACCCTGATCACCTGTCATAGTGACTTGACTTAGGCTTCAGAAAATCGGTCATTGACCATTCACCCCTGAATCTTAGATACTATCTATGGGAACAAATGTGTTTTTTACACCATCGCCAGGAATCAAAATTCTACCAGGGAAGACTCTACTGTTGCCCTGGCATCAATTTATCCCAGAAGGGTTATTATGACACCTTGACGACTTTGTAACAGCAACCACCTATATTCAGGGCAGGGCTCTCTGCATTGCCACCTAATGTTGAGATGAAACTAGAAGACACTCCTTCTCACCCTGACTTCAATATAGGATCTGTATAGAACCCAGGATCTCTAACTACAGAAACCTGACAGCAACAACAGTGATTTTAAAGAACTTTTACTGAGACCACAGAGAAAGACTTTGGGGTTGAACAACTTAGTATGGCTGGAGACTGGAGTTGGTCTTATGCCAGAATACTTCATGAATAAAGTCTCCCTGTTTTTAGGCCAAAGGTTTTTTCTTTCTATTTCTCCCATATTTTGCTGTGCTTATGCAAACAACAACTGGCACACACACCTTTTTTATTGTATTTTTGTTATTTCTTATCTTTAAAAAAAAGAGAGCTTACAAAACTTTCTACAATTGTATTAATGACTTAATTGCAGATACAATAATTTTCACAAATATCCTTACTGCTAAACTTTTTCTTTTTTCTTCTCTTCTGTTTTACTTTTTTCATTTTTCTCTCTATTTTCTTTGTACTTTTGAACAACTTTGGCTTCCATCATCTTGAAACAAATGTATTATGATTAGTTATGTAAACTATGTGGCATATTTTCTTTCCATAAAAATAATTAAGAAATTTTAAAAAGTGCTATCAAAAGATCTAAACCATGAAAACCCTAAAAATGCCTAAGAAAACTTGAAGAAGACATTAGGAAATGCTCATGGATTGGAAGAATCATTGTTGCCAAAATGACCCAAACCAATATAAACCTACCTAAACCACTAGATAATTACTATCCAAATTCTGACAGTATTCTTTAAGGAATTATAATAGTCAATTATAAAGTTTGTGTAGAACCATAAAAGGCCAAAAGGTACTTAAAAAGAAGAAACTGGGACATATATGCTGTACCACATTGGCATTATCTTTGATCCTAAAAATATTTTACTTCACTTACTACAATGACTTTTCAGTAATAGTGATTGAGAATTATTCCATCTACTTGTCATTGCAAAGTGATTGTGTCCCCCATAAACTGTCTGTAGTTCCATGTCCAAACTCTGTAGTTGAGTACTCTAGAACTCTTCTCTGTAGTTCCAGTGCTATTTATATCTAAACAACATATTTCTGAATACAGTTAACTTATGTCCTCTCATTTTATTTTCTTTGCCACAAAGAATAATTAAGTTTCACTTTTCTTAAAATGAACCACCCTTTTATGTTTTCAAAAATTCCATTTTATGCTCCTTTTAAGAGATTCTGACTACACATTAGTTTGTACTTCCACATTTTTTTAAATTTTCTATTCTTCTGTGTTCTTTGATTACTTTCAATAATCTCTCTAAGTAAATCTGTTTCCTGAATCAATTAACCATAACAATGCCCCTAAATCTGCCATTTTAACAGGTGGAACCTGGGCCTCTGATTAGAAAACTGTGACCAGAAAGCATGAATACTGACAAAAAAATTCTGTCAGAGCAGTGTACAGATGGACATTATTTTCTATCATCCTGCTTCTTCATCTAAAAATTGTTAAATTACCTCTACTATGGTGATATTGCTTATTAAACAATTATTTTTAGAAAATATATAAACCTGAGTTATAAATATCATAATAATATATCAACATTTATTATTATAAAAAAAATCCCACACCATCCTTTTTCCCAAGAAAATACCAAATTTAAAAAGCAAGAACCCTTGACTTTTATTCTTCATGTTTCCATGACAACAATCAGTGAAAAGATGAAATTAGCATATATTAGCATCATGAATTTTAGAGGAAAATTTGACATGTGACCTATTTAATGCACTATACATAAAAACTTGCTCAAAGAAGTTACTTGATAGCTGTTTAATTAAGGAATTCAATGAATACAAATTAAGAGATATTATACATCTGTCATAGGTCTTTCTTGAAATAGTAGTTCAGAAAAAAATAAACCCCATGTATTCTGATATAAGTAATAGCAATTCTTTGGTATTTGACCTTTAAAACATTCTAATATGATTTCTTTTAGATTTCTTATAAGTTTGTTTATGCTTTAAAACTTAATCTGGGAATCTAAAATCTTGAATCACATAAATTTTAAATTATTGTTTGTGAGTACAATTCCAGTGAGTATATTATATTTAACAATATTCTACTCTATATCATGATTAATGTCCAAAAATCAATCAAATGTAACCAAAAAGACCCATTTTATTGAAAAAATTTCATAATCGCTTCAATGAAGTTAAGTCGTGCATGTTTGCTCCCCTATTTCTTTTGAGAAATACTTTGACATAGTCCACCTGACTTTCTGTACTAGAATTTTTCTTGTTATTTTATTTTCCCATATTGTAAAATTATCTAATGATAGAGATATCAAAAATTCAAACATATTTTTGAGATAAAGAGACTAATCATAAATTAAATTAATGCAAATGTTAGTATTAATATCTGAGAAAAGTAATGTATTCAGAAGTGACAAATAACTAGATATAATAAAATAAAAATAATAGTAGGTACTAACAGAATCCTAATATTCTTTTGTTTGTTTGTTTGTTTTGGGGTCACACCTGGCAGTGCTCAGGGGTTATTTCTGGCTCCAGGCTCAGAAATTGCTCCTGGCAGGCACAAGGGACCATATGAGGCGCCGGGATTCGAACCGATGACCTCCTGCATGAAAGGCAAACACCTTACCTCCATGCTATCTCTCCTGCCCCAGAATCCTAATATTCTTAATTATGAAATATATCCATAAATGCATTCCATACTTGGGTTAAACTCATACATTGAGGAAACAATATAACATCACTTTGATTCTCCATTATTTTCATGCCTTTTTTGTTCATAGGTTTAATATTTGTATGCATACCATATATGACATTCCTTGTAAAATATTCCATCTTTTTAAAAAATATTTTTGTTTAAGCACCGTGATTACAAACGTTTGTATTTGGGTTTTCTTTTATATTTTATTACATTTGTGAATTTTATTGCAAAAGACTCACTACAAACAATTTTATAGCATTTATCATACCTAAAAGAAAACCCATGTAATTTTTTTGTGTGTGTGTGTCACACCCGGCAGCGCTCAGGGGTTACTCCTGGCTCTAGGCTCAGAAATCGCCCCTGACAGGTAAAGGGGACCATATGGGATTCCAGGATTCGAACCACCGTCCTTCTGCATGGAAGGCAAACACCTTACCTCCATGCTATCTTGCTGGCCCCATGTATTTTTAAGTTAGTCCTAATATTGTCAAGCTTAAACAACTAATTTACCTTCTGTCTGTAGATTTGCCATGGACTCATTTTTAACATTTTAACTTTTCCTATAAAACCTATCACTTTTATCTGCTATATTTATTTTTACCACCTCAACTTAATAAATAACTGGGCTGACAGAATAAAATAAAAACCATCAAATGTTTATCAAGCTTTAGGAATTATGCTAAGCATTTTGCATATATTGTCTACTGACAAAAGTAATATCCCTCATTGTAGTTAAGAAAACTTCTTATTTGTAATTGTCATGTAAAACCTATAAGCATTTCCTGGTCTATATTAACAGTATTTTCTTTTCCAGAAATCTAGAGGAGCATAGTTTATTAGAATAATTAGGTACAGAATATTAGAATTAATTCTTATTTTGCTGTGTGAACTTTAGAAAATTATTAATTATCTCTGTACTTTAATTGTTTTATATATAAAACAAAATAAGTATTTTATATTGGACTAATGAAGACATTAAGTGAATGATAAAGGTATGCTTATATATCAGTGCATGTCCAATAGCATATGATGTATAAATAACAGTTGATGTTTCACTCGCAGAATGTGACTGTTGGATGATAGAATTGACCAAGAACTAAAAAATGGTGGAAAGAGATTGATAATACCTACAAAGACTGATAGAAGCTACTAATTTGTGGAAATTGTGCTGGTCTTTAAGGATATAAAATATTACCAGATGAATAAAAGACAAAAAGAAGGAAGAGCTAGCTGGTTTAATATGGCCATATACCAGTATTCTATGAAACAAATGGTAGCAACAGATATTCTGTTTCCTTAAGCATTTCTTAAGCTGCAGTCTCTGAATTCACAATGTTCAAAATATATATCTTTTTAATTTATCTCTTGAAACATGGTAAATAATTTAGCTATTTTAGTTTCCTATAGCACCTAAGGTCTGTAACATGTATAGTAGCTAAAATTTGTGTCCAATTAATCATTTGCTTCTCAATAGCATGTTGGGACTTTTTCTACTAAATTTATCTACTAAGGTATTTGGAATATAATATTTGTTCAATACATATTTGTTGAAGGATTGAGATTACTGGGGAATGACAAGACCTCTTACTCTTCAGAAAAACAACCTTAGGCCTTAGCATTGAACCACTAGCCTATATCGTGAAGAACTACTGGGAATAACTCCATGTCCTCTAAGCACAGCTTGGAAGCTCTTACCAGAATAAAATGATATAATTCTAATATTTTCTTAAATATATTTCAGAAATAAGTCTTAAGATTTGTAGATGAATATCACAGTGAAAAAGGTTACAATAATAAGAAACTTTCAATATTTTTAGACATAGGAAAACAGTATTTTTTAAAGTTTTATTTTTCACTTATATGTATACATCTATGTATATATATTACATGTATGAGAGACTGCTACAGCTTGAATCTGAGTGGGCTAACAGAAAGTACATACAGGAGACATAAAACTCAGCATTTTCCTATACTTTTTCAATAAAACCAACACAAGGTAAGGGACAGTAAGAGCCACAACTCTGTCTATTGAACTTTAAAGTTGTTTATGAGACAACTCTTAGTGCTGTTGAGACTACAGGTCATTTCTGAGGAATTACTATTTCTTCTTTATAGAACATATTAATATATAGACAAAGACACCAAGAATAAAGCAAAATCCAATGCTTAACTTAAGAGCTAGTCTCTTCTTATGACCTTTTTCTTTAAGATCTGAGACTTTAGCTAATTCAAAAAATCAAATAACAAAATAGGTTCTGGCCTTATAGAATTCTCTTCATCTACAGGACAGAATTTTGTAACAGACTAATATTTAAAACATGTAAACATTGTGCTGATGTTGAAGAAAACATAAGAAGAATATTTTCTATTTCTTTCTCTTTTGTGATACATACAGCATAGATTTTTGGCTTGTCTTGTGTATCTATCTTGGCATTTGTCCAAGATGATAAAACTGAGGCACATTTCATGAGATAGTGGAATTATTTCTAACATCTGCTATCAAAGGAGCCCACTAGGATTTAGCACAGCCGGAACAGCTGACAACCTTGGGCGATGTGAGATGGGGCTTCACAATATCCGGCTCAATAGACTCCATTAGATCACACTCGTTTGCAAGTATATGTTTCACCAGGCATCTGGAGGCTTCATCGATATTTATATTTTCCTAGAGAAAAAATAAAGAACTTTAATTACTCAATATTAATTTAATTACTCAATATTAAAATTAATCCTGGAGCATATATATATATATACATGCACACATATAGTGAAGGAGCAGTCTGACAACTGAATGAATTATTCCTCCATATACACTACCCATTCTACTCATTCTTCTCTCTTACTCCTTCAAGAAATTTTATATTTCAATCCTTCACAAACATAAGAATATCTTCTTTCTCACTTAAGATAAGTAGTGATTGGTAGGCTCTTTTAGTAAAGATTCTTCTTTAATTTGAGCTAAAACAGAGTTTTCTTAATTTTCACATTATTTTTGTGTGCTGCAAGACGACATTGTAGAAGAAATGTAAGAATTCAATGCAACTTAGGTTATTAATTGCCCTCTGCTACCTACTACCTTTATGACCTTGTTAAGAGACAAATAATAAGACATATCTTACAGAGTTCATTAGTGGTTTTATAAGTATTTCTGTCTTCCTTTTGATCTTTCTATGGTCAATGAAATGAGATCAAATGTAGCTCACTTTGTAAAACAAACAGTCAGAGTAAAAGCTTAATAAATCATGCTCTATTTTTCTTTACCTCTGAAATCATAACATAGAAATAGCTAATCCTCTATTAATGCAGACGAAGAGGACGAAATATACCATGTTGATCCATATCATGAATAAAAAATATCATCTTGCTGTATTTCACTTTGGGAGGGAAGTATATTTGAGTCGCTCAAAGCTTTGCTTAGGTATAGAACAACCCTGAAAGTGCACAGGGGAACATAAGAGATGCCAAAAGGTTGGCTGCATGCAAGGCAAGCTCCTTACCCTCTAAACAAACTTTCTGGACATGCTATTTTAAGACAATTATATTTTGGGTTGCTTACCACTGTGACATTGCATAAAAGTATACAGATGAACACATATTTAAGAAAAGAATTTTAATCAGGAGAATGGAACAAATTTTAATATGAAGAAAATATTTATTTATTAAATACTCTGCTTATTCAGTTACCATAAAATTGCCTTTTCTCTGTAAATTATGCTACTGGGAGAACAAAATACGAGCAAGTATACTAAGTGACAAATTTCAGTGAGTATTTTAGCACAATTTGTAGAGCTGGATTTCCTCATATTTGATCAAATAGAAAAAAATCTTCATATAAAATTATTTTATCATACAGTCTTATTGTATGATCTTAAGTGTAGCTGCCCAACTTGAGTCTTGTATTCAAAGTTGTTTGTATGTATGAAAGTTGTAAACATACACAGCATATTATGTATACATAATGTACAAATTAACATTGTATATATACATTGTATATACATGTATATATACATATATATGTACCTATATACTCGAGTATAAGCCTAGTTTTTCAGCATAAAATTTGTGCCAGAAGACCTGAACTGGGCTTATGCTCGAGGTCATAAAGGTTATTTGATTCGGTGCACTGCACCTAATCAAACACACATAGTCTCCAGTCATCTTCTGTCATCTGCTGGAGGGGGCAGTGCTTCAGCTCAGTCCACAAGTTGTCACGCATGCAACATAGATGTTTCCATTATTAACGGAAGCACACACCAGATGTGACTATTGGCTTTCCTGGTGCAGTGCCTGATTTTCTCCCAAGAAATATTTCAGTCCGAAGGCCCATTGGAGAAGTCAATCATAACCCCTGCATGGATTACTGGCTATATTCCTGTTATATTCATGACATGCGATGACATTATATATCTCTTTTATTTGGATTTGTCTCCCTTGCAAAACTACAGAAATATGGCCTCAGTCATTATGCAGTCAAAAGAAATTTCAGTACCAAAGTAAGCTGCTAAAGTTCCCTGCTGGCTAAGTATATTTGCAACTCAAAGATTTGAGTTTAGCCTGTTGTCAGCTACCTGCCTTTCTGTCAGCCTATTTACTTCCTAAGGCCAAGTCAAAACATAGCATCTTCAAGATGCTAAGTCTTCTCTTCTTGTCTTTGAGCACCACAGCAGGATGACTTTGCCTCAGGGACTTTCCTGTCACTTTAAATACCTGCTAACAAACAGGTTTGGCCAGTGTAGAACTAGGCTATTTTACTAGGTATAATTCTGTACCCCTTTCATAAGTTTTATCTCTTTCTATTACCAGATCATAGGAAGTGGGTCTTAGCCCCTAGCTAGAAAACTTTTCCCTCAGGTTAAGGATATTTTTTATTAGGAAGAAAACCAGGATTCCTACAATCCCTTCATTTACATCAGTAATGACACCTAGGGCCAGGAACTACTTTGATATGTAAGAAATCAGCCTTCCTTTTAACCTCTGGCTCCTAATTGAAACCTATTCAATTCTAAGGTTACAAACCACCTAAAGCTATGTGTATTTGTTTTAAGATCAAACAATGTACATTGATAGTTCCCATTCTTTGAAAGAAAACAAATGTGGAAATTCCTTTCATGATATGACTGTCTCTTTACCCTTTATATACTCCCTTGCCTAAAAACTAAATTTGTCGCCAGAAATGTGTTGACCCCCACATACACTGTGTGTGGTATCATTATTTCATATTTCATATTCGTCTGTTTGTGTATACATTTTCCTCTCGTGAAAGGACTTTGTCTCACTAGGATTGCTGAGATGCAAGATGCCTACAGCAACAAGTCCCGGCTAGGCTGAAGAGGTAAGCGGTTGAAATGAACTGGATGCCACTAAACTATTTAACCCACAATATTCAATGGTACATTTAATTAAGTGAAAAAACCATTTAAGGCAGTAAAGTCGTGTAAATAAATGTTTATAAATCCCAAATACTTATAATCAGGGGTTTTGGAATATAGGGATTCAGGATTTTAACCATTTGTTTACAATGCTTTACTGTCTTAAATGGTTTATTCACTTTATTAAAGTTGCCATTGAATACTGTCCGGTCCGAGGATTCCAAATTCTGCTCCGTCTCGGAGAAATGAAGGGAAACCAACTCAAGCAAACGCTTAGGTGGATTCTTTTATTCTGGTACCAGGGTCTACAGCCTCCTCCCACAGAGCAAAGCCAGAAAGACCTCGTGCTACGGCTGGTTACCCCTTATATAAGATGGGAAATGGGAGGAGAAGGAAGTAGAATGATGCACTTCCTTGAGGGCTGGGTTTCCACCATGGTAACACAGATCATTGGGTGAGGTAGGGGTAGAGGCGGGACTTCCGCCACAGTAACGCAAACCATTGGTGAGGTAGGGTTTCCGGCTCGATAGCGCGGATCATTGGGTGAGATAGGAGTAGAGGCGGGACTTCCGCCACAGTAACGCAAACCATTGGTGAGGTAGGGTTTCCGGCTCGATAGCGCGGATCATTGGGTAAAACCTAAGTAAAACCCGGCATGGATCTAAGTAAAACCCGGCATGGATCTAAGTAAAACCCGGCATGGATCTAAGTAAAACCCGGCATGGATCTTATTCCTTTTCATCTCCCCACTTCTTGTAGTAAAAACTTCTAATCCTAGAAGTTAATGTGGTCAGGGGCCTCCACTTCCTGATTAAAATTATCTGCCTGAGCTAATTCTTGATATTGTTGACGTAATACCATAAGTTTAACGTCCCCAACCTGGGCTCGTATGAACGCAGTGATCCGATTGATTATGCATGGACCAATGGCTACCAGAAGTAAAAGGCTCAGGAGGGGTCCCAGTAGGGGCATTAGATAGGGGAGAATCCCACCCCATAAGGACCATAAGGGACCATCTAATAGCTCTTTTCTTCTTTGGGCAAGCTCCTCTTGATGGTGTCTGATCCTGTCTCGCACTATTCCTGACTTGTTAGTATAGAAACAACATTTTTCTTGCAAGGCCACACAAAGCCCTCCTTGCTCTGCCAGGATCAAATCTAACCCCCGCCTATTTTGTAATACCACTTCAGCCACGGAGTCAAGCTGGTCCTGCACATCATTAATGGAACTATATACTGTGTCCACATCTGAAATTAATTTTTGCGAGAGTTTGTCATATTTGTCTATTGATATGGCTAGTCCTGCGCTTCCGGTTGCTAGTCCACCCGCTACCCCTAGCCCTACCAGTAGGGGCAGGAACATTATAGCTCGTCGAGACCGTCGGGTGCCGCCTAAGAGATCTATGCTAGGCAAGGGGATGGACTCTGTCCCCGGAATGATGTCAATGTTGGGGAGCACTAATGCTGGGACGCATATTCCGGTCCAGTTCTGGGGAAAAAGAGAGTAAGCCAAATTTCCACCACATATCCATGCCCGTCCCGGAGGTAAACACCCTGGGCTAGAGGGAGCAGGTAGGACTTCTGAACACTGAGTAGCCCCTGCCTGACCCAGGTCTATAGATTCGGTGCTGTTATGCGAATAGCAAACAGATGATTCAAAGCTATAGGGGACTACCTTAAAGGGTTTGACATAGGTACAGCTAGAAGAAGCAAAGGTTAGATTACCTAGTTGGACAGGGATAGCCAAAGGCCAATTTTCCCCCATTCTCATACAAAGCCAACAATCAGCAGCTAGAGTAGGGTTAGAGAGATTAAGAAGTTTGTGAGTTTCTTCTAGGATGCCATGAGTATTTGGATCTAACTTCTCAGCAGGCATCCGGGGTCGGAGGGAGGGGTGCCGAGGCCACTTAGGCATTTTAGTCTCCACTTCCTTTGTAGCCCAGTCTATGGCCTTTTTTTCTCTTTCCTGGTCTGTTGGCCCTCCACCATCCGAGATGTGAATGGGTGCCTTTAGGGGCCAGCAGACCAAGTCTCCCACTTCAGCCATGCAACTTGCGACTCCATAGGGAGATCTATGCCTACTAACTGTCCATTTCCCTCCTATGCTCCCCTTGTAAGTTTCAGTGAGTCTGGCCACCAGATATGCCCGGTTATTTTTGGTACACTCTCGATACTCCCGATAGCACCGGGAGTGAACTTGAGTAAGCTCCACACATCGAGCAGGGCACTTCCCCCCCGAAGAGGGAGGCAAGGGTTGAGGTTTTTCTCTACACACCCATTCTGATTTTTCCCCCACTTGGGAAGAAGTAGGGGACTGGAGGTAAGCAATTCTAGTTCCACAGTCTACTGCTCGAGTGTACAGGAGCCTACTGTTGAGTTGATAGCCTCCCACACAGTCACAGGGGTTTCCAAATAGTTTTTTTACCAGTTCTTCTGGGCTTATGGACTCATCGAGTCCTCCTTCAGCCAGTGCCAGGAGGAGCATTGTTAGAGTCAGAGGGCATATCAGGGCTAGAGTGTGTTCGCCGGACTCGAATCTTGAGAGGATTCTCGGTGCGCTCCACTTTCCACTCATTACGGTTGAGGTCAGCAGGGGCAGGTTTCAGATGGGAGGCGTGAACCCAGGAAGCAATGCCGTCCACCTTAACAGCAGTAGGGGTGGTCAGAAGGACGACATAAGGTCCCTTCCACCGAGGCTCCAGTGTCTGCGAGCGATGCCGTCTCACCAGGACCTGGTCTCCCGGCTTGAAGGGATGTGGCACCGTCAATTCTCCGGGTTCATATGCCTGTCTGAGTTCTTTCCAGACTTGGCTTTGTAGGGCAGCGATGGCGGCCAGCCGAGCTGCTAAGGGAGTGGAGGTGGAAGAGAAAACATCATAAGGCTCAAAAAGCATTCGCACCGGGGGGGGAGCACCATACAACACTTCAAAAGGAGTTAGTTTACACAAAGAGGGCAAAGGGGTATTCCTAGCCCTGAAGAGGGCAGAAGGTAGGAGGGTAGTCCAGTCCCCTATGCCAGTCTCTAGAGATAATTTGGTTAAAGTCTCCTTAATAGATCTGTTCATTCTTTCTACCTGCCCTGAGCTCTGCGGGCGATACGAACAGTGTAATTTCCAATTTATGCCCAGGGTCTTGGCTAATCCCTGACTTACCTGGGCCACAAAAGCTGGTCCGTTGTCTGACCCAATTACCTGAGGAAGTCCAAACCTGGGGAAGATGTCATCTAATATCTTCTTAGCCACCACCTGGGCTGTTTCCTTCTTGCATGGGTAGGCTTCCACCCAACCTGAAAATGTATCTACAAAGACTAGCAAATACTTTAGTCCATATTTGGCAGGCTTGATTTCAGTGAAATCAATCTCCCAATGTTGGCCTGGTCTCTCCCCTCTCAGTCTCTTTCCGGTTCCCATTTTAGTAGGATAGGCATTTACCAGTTGACAGGGTTGGCAGGACCTTACAATTTTTTCGGCCATTTCCTTTAGCCTCTCTGGTTTTGGTACCCGAGGCCATTCCTTAATTAACTCCATCATTTTTCTGGCCCCCAAGTGGGTGAGTTGGTGAAGAGTTTTCAGATACTGATTTACCTCTGGTTCTTCAGAAAGGGAGTCTACAGTTGTTGACACTGGTGGGAGGTTGTCAGGTTCAGTAACAATAAGTGCAGGGATCTCCTTCATGCGGGATGCTGCTGCCTTTGCTGCTTCATCAGCTCTTCTGTTTCCGGACGCGACGGTTTCCTTTCCCGTTTGATGACCTGGACAGTGAACTATCGCCAGTTCTTTGGGTAGGAGAAGAGCAGATAAAAGACGCAATATCTCTTCTTTGTGTTTAATTTCCTTTCCTGCAGATGTCAGGAGTCCCCTCCTTTGGTAGATAGCGCCATGGACATGGGCAGTTCCGAAAGCATATCTGCTATCTGTGTAGATGGTTGCCCTTTTTCCTGCTGCCATTTCTAGTGCTCTGGTAAGGGCTATCAACTCAGCTCGCTGAGCAGAGGTCCCCTCTTTCAGGCATTTGGACCAGATAACGTCATGGTCACTCACCACTGCAGCCCCAGCTCGTCTCTCTCCATCTTGGAGAAAACTACTCCCATCTGTGTACCATATGACATCAGGGTTCTTTAATGGCTGGTCCTGTAGGTCCCTTCTCAGCCCACTCTCTTCGGCCAGCAAATCCTGGCAGTTATGCAACACTGGTGTCTCTGACTCTTCAGGGAGCAGGGTGGCCGGGTTGAGAATCACAGGTAGGCCGATAGTTATTCTGCCTTTGTCTAGAAGGATGCTCTGATAGTGGGTAATACGGGCATTTGAGAGCCAACGGTCGGGGGGCTGTCGAATTATACTTTCCAGAGCATGAGGGGCTATTATAGTCAGCTTTTGTCCCAAGGAAATTTTATCTGCATCCTTTACCAGAAGTGCAGCTGCGGCTATTGCTCTCAAACATTTAGGCCACCCACTGGCCACTGGGTCTAGTTTCTTTGATAGATAGGCAACCGGCCTTTTCCACGGACCCAGCGTCTGTGTCAGCACTCCCCTTGCCATTCCCCCTTTCTCTTCTAGATATAAGGTAAAAGGCCTGCTAGCATCAGGGAGGGCCAGGGCTGGGGCTGTGAGCAGAGCTGTTTTGATAGAGTCAAACGCCCTTTGGCATTCATGGGTCCACTCAAACTTGGCATCCCCTTTTGTGAGGGGGTACAGTGGGGCTGCCAAGTTGGCGAAACCAGGGATCCAGAGGCGGCAGAAACCTGCCGTCCCCAGAAACTCACGTAACTGCCGGCGAGTAGTAGGTGCAGGGATCTGTGCCACGACCTTCTTCCGGGCCTCCGTCAGCCATCGCTTTCCCCCTCGTAGCATGTATCCCAGAAACGTCACCTCTCTCTGGCACAGCTGCGCCTTCTTAGCTGATGCTCTATACCCTAGCCGAGCAAGTTCCTTCAGCAGGTCATGGGTGGCCTGCTTGCAATCTTCTTCAGTTTTTCCTGCAAGTAAAATATCGTCCACATACTGGAGCAGGGTTACCTGGGGGTGCTGGCTGCGGAAGAGACTTAAGTCTTGGTGCAAGGCCTCATCAAAGATGGTAGGGGAGTTCTTAAATCCCTGAGGCAATCTGGTCCAGGTTAGTTGGCCTGAAATTCCTGCCTCAGGATCACTCCACTCAAAAGCAAATAAGGGTTGACTGGCTGGATGTAGAGACAGGCAAAAGAAAGCGTCTTTTAAGTCCAATACACTATACCATACTCTTTCAGGACTTAGGGTGCTGAGGAGATTGTATGGGTTTGGCACAGTGGGATGGATGACTTCCACCTGACTGTTAACTGCCCTTAGGTCCTGTACTGGCCGATAGTCCCCAGTTCCAGGCTTCTTAACTGGGAGTAATGGAGTATTCCAGGCTGACTGACATTTTACTAAGACCCCTTGTTGGAGAAGTTTCCGGATATGAGGAGTTATGCCTTTCTTCGCTTCCTGACTCATGGGGTACTGCCTAACTCTCACAGGGACAGCAGTAGTTTTTAACTCTACCACTACTGGAGCCTGTAAGGTAGACAACCCCAGTCCAGCAGTTTCGGCCCAAGCTTCTGGAACTAGTCTTAACCAAAAGTCGGTGTCTTGGCTTTCAACTGGCAAGGGGTCATCTGTAAACAGTCTATATTCATCCTCAGCCCTGATGGTCAGGACGGAGGTGGTAAGTGGTTGAACACTGGGATTAAGAAAAGCAATTTCTGGACCAGTTTCTTCAAAGGTTATCTGGGCTCTGAGTTTGGTTAGCAAGTCTCGTCCCATTAGAGGTGAGGGGCAGTTTGGTATGACCAGGAAAGAATGCTTGATTTCTCCTTTCCCCAAGTCCATAGTCCGGGAAGTAGTCCAGGAACGATAGCTACTTCCATTTGCTCCTTGTACTAAGGATTGCTTACTAGAGAGGGGTCCCAAAGGTTTCTTTAGGACCGAGTATACTGCCCCTGTGTCAAGTTCAAAGTCTATGGGAGTCCCCTCCACCTTAAATTTAGCCCTGAGCTCCCGGAGGGGGTTGGAGCCCTGACCCCCCTATTCAGATTCAAGGGCCAGGGTCCTTGAAGGTTGCGGGGATCGTGGGGGTTGGGTGCCACGAGGGGATCGTGGGGGTTGGGTGCATTCCCGAGCCCAGTGTCCCCTCTGGCGGCAGCGAGCGCATTGGTCCTTGTCCAGGGGTCGGCGTCTTCGTG
This sequence comes from Suncus etruscus, assembly GCF_024139225.1. Taxonomy (NCBI): domain Eukaryota; kingdom Metazoa; phylum Chordata; class Mammalia; order Eulipotyphla; family Soricidae; genus Suncus; species Suncus etruscus. The sequence goes on along the minus strand of NC_064856.1, from coordinate 36,754,457 downwards.
GGCCCAGGTCCCTACCTTTCTGACCTGTGCTAGATCTGTCTACTGCTACTGCCAAGACCCTTGCCAGTTCCTTATTCCTTCTTCTGTCCTTCCGTTCTTCCCTCCTCTCTCTCTCTTCTCTCTCTTTCTCCTCTGCTTCTTTCCTTTCCCTGTCTCTCTTTTCCTGCCACTCTCTTCTTTCCTTTTCTAGTCGCTCCTCTCTTTCTTCCTTTGTTTCTCTCTTACTGAACACTTTCTCAGCCTCCTTTACTAGGTCTTGTAAAGTCTTTCCCTGGATATCCTCCAGCCTCTGGAGTTTCTTTCTAATATCTGCTGCTGACTGTCCTACAAAAGCCATAATGACTGAAGCCTGATGAGTTTCAGAGGTTGGATCGAAAGGAGTGTACCTCCTATATGATTCCATCAGCCTTTCTAGGAAAACCCCGGGAGGCTCATCGGGTCCCTGTATTACCTCTTTTACCTTGGCTAGGTTTGTGGGCTTTCTAGCCGCTTCCCGGAGACCTCTCATGAGAGTCTGGCGATAGGTGGACAGATTCCCCCTACCTTCATATGTGTTGGGGTCCCAATCCGGTCTCCGCAAGGGGAAAGAGTCATCAATAACATCAGGTCTGGTTGTCACCAAGCCATCTAGTCCTATCACATTTTTCCGGGCTGCTGCCAAAATGCGGTCCTGTTCTTCAGTAGTGAACAGGGTACGAAGCAGCTGCTGGCAGTCGTCCCAAGTAGGCTGGTGGGTGTTCATCAGAGAATCTAAAAGATTAATTAACCTAGTGGGGTCTTCAGAGAAAGAGGGATGGTTAAGCTTCCAGTTATAAAGGTCAGACGTGGCGAAGGGCCAATACTGGAGGGCAGGCATCTCCCCTCCCCTCCCATCGTCCATCATGGGCCCTACTGGCCTCAGCGGCATGATTGGCAAAGCTCCAAATGTCGAATCTTTTTGCCTGCTGCGGGTTCCCGCAGCTGGCCCTGCTCGCTGGCTCTCATCCGGCAAGGACTCTGGGGATGATGGAGGCAAGCAAGTTGCTCTTCCCCCTGCCCCCTGGAGCACGTGAGAAGCTGCTCCTTCCACAGCCCCCTGCAGCACGTGGGAAGCTGCTCCTCCCCCAGCCCCCTGGAGCACGTGGGAAGCTGTTCCTCCCCCAGCCCCCTGCAGCACATGGGAAGCTGTTCCTCCCCCAGCCCCCTGCAGCACGTGGGAAGCGGCTCCTCCCCCAGCCCCCTGCAGCACGTGGGAAGCTGCTCCTCCCTCTCCCCCCTGCAGCACGTGGGAAGCTGCTCCTCCCCCTTCTCCCTGCAGCACATGGGAAGCGGCTCCTCCCCCAGCCCCCTGCAGCACGTGGGAAGCTGCTCCTCCCCCAGCCCCCTGCAGCACGTGGGAAGCTGCTCCTCCCCCAGCCCCCTGCAGCACGTGGGAAGGCTGGGAAGCTAAGGAGAGATTTAATGGGGAACGGGGTTCTGCAGTCGCCTCCCCTGCTGGAGCAGAAGGGGTGCGAGCAGATGGGTTGTAAGGGGGGGGTTCAAAGAGAAGTAGGTCCGTAGTGTCAGGGTAAATGCGGGGCACAGCTCGCTCCTCTTTAGGCTGTGACTCCGATCCCCTTTTCTCCTTCATGGGTAGGATCGTAGGCTCCAAAAGCGGCTGTAAAGAAGAAGGTTTAGGGGGGGGGAGGAATGGCCGCACCCAGTCAGGGGGACTGGTACAGAGGTCCTCCCACATGAGAATGTAGGGTTCTTGATCAGGATGTCCATGCGGCCCCGGTCGGTACACGATGTCTCTCACTCTGCGAACTAAGGAAATATAAAAAGACCCCCCCTTTGGCCATCCAACTTGAAAGGCTGGCCACTCAGCAGCACAGCATGTCTGCCACTTGCCCCTTTTCACGGCTAGGGAACGATTTTGTGCACGAGTCCTCACTTCTGACCAGTGGTCCAGAGTGAGGGACAAAGGAGTAGTCTGCTTCTGTCCCATAATGAGAACAGTAAATCAAAGGAGTTGATGAGGAAAAGATTTGGGGGGGGGGTAAAGGAGGTGAGGATAGAAGAGTTCAAAGAATTTAAGCCAACACACGTCTACAGAACCTACACACTTACACGACACAACTACAATGGAACAAGACAGAACAGAGGAGCAAAACTCAAAAACAGAAACCTCTAATTAATAGAAATAAGGTTCACCACAGCAGCCTGGGGAACGTCTTCCCCGCTGCAAACTCGAACTCCTGGGGGCCCTCCAGGGTCGTGACCTATAGTTTCTGAACTCGTCAATTCACTACCACCCGGTATCCACTTCGAGTGGGGACTCTCAGGTCCTCGGTCACCCTACCATTTCCCTACTTCCATTTTTGATGCACATCCAGTCACAACAACATAAAGTATACTGCCAATTTCTACCCGAAACAAGTTACAACCGACAACATAAGATACAGTGCTAGCTTCTACTCACAACAAGTTACAACCAACAACACAAGATACAAGATACAGTGCTAGCTTCTACTCACAACAAGTTACAACCAACAACACACAACAACACAAGCTACATTAATTAGAACCCACCGAGTGGTCCGTTCACTACCCCCGCTCCGGGCAGATCTGGTATCTCCTGGCTGGCTCGCCAAAATGTCCGGTCCGAGGATTCCAAATTCTGCTCCGTCTCGGAGAAATGAAGGGAAACCAACTCAAGCAAACGCTTAGGTGGATTCTTTTATTCTGGTACCAGGGTCTACAGCCTCCTCCCACAGAGCAAAGCCAGAAAGACCTCGTGCTACGGCTGGTTACCCCTTATATAAGATGGGAAATGGGAGGAGAAGGAAGTAGAATGATGCACTTCCTTGAGGGCTGGGTTTCCACCATGGTAACACAGATCATTGGGTGAGGTAGGGGTAGAGGCGGGACTTCCGCCACAGTAACGCAAACCATTGGTGAGGTAGGGTTTCCGGCTCGATAGCGCGGATCATTGGGTGAGATAGGAGTAGAGGCGGGACTTCCGCCACAGTAACGCAAACCATTGGTGAGGTAGGGTTTCCGGCTCGATAGCGCGGATCATTGGGTAAAACCTAAGTAAAACCCGGCATGGATCTAAGTAAAACCCGGCATGGATCTAAGTAAAACCCGGCATGGATCTAAGTAAAACCCGGCATGGATCTTATTCCTTTTCAATACTATGGGTTAATGTGGTTTATGTTAATGGTATTCAGTATATCAAAAATCATGTATTGTAAGCAATCGTGTATTTATTTATTGATTCCTCAATTATTGTAATTGTTTTGGGTATATATTTTTATTTTTGAAATTTACCAGTGGCTATTGCATTTTCCACCTCAGTTTATACTCAAGTAACTAAATTTTCCCAGTCTTTACTGTAAAATTATGGGGTCAGCTTATACTTGAGTTGGCTTATACTCAAGAGCATGCGGTATGTGTGTGTGTGTATATATATATATATACACAAATATATATATATATATATATGTGTGTGTGTGTGTGTGTGTATGTATATATACACACACAAATACATACATATGGTGGTTTGGGGCCATGCCTGGTGGTGCTCAGGATTTAATTCTGACTCTGTACTCAGAAATTACTCCTGCTGGGCTTGGGGGAATGATATTGGATGCCGGAGTTCAAATTCAATTTGGCCATGTGCAAAGCAAGTATCCTTCCACTGTACAATCTCCAGCCCCATTATACTTTTTATTATTGCTGAAATCATATGGGAAATGGAAAAGGTAATAATGGTTTATAAATGGTATCTTATCTATAGATAATGACACTAGATGTGTAATTATTGATTAACATGTTCCTCACACTTCAAGCCTGAGTTCCTTTTTAAAGCTTAAATTTAAGTGTCAGAAAGTAGCCTGATCATTTTTCTTCCATCTAAAAAAATTCTTTTTTTTTTTTTTTTTTTTTGGTTTTTGGGCCACACCTGGTGATGCTCAGGGTTTACTCCTAGCTATGCACTCAGAAATTGCTCCTGGCTTAGGGGACCACATGGGATGCCAGGGAATAAAACTGCGGTCTGTCCTGGGTCAGCCATGTGCAAAGCAAAGGCCATACCACTGTGCCACTGCTCTGGCCCCATCTATAAAATTCTTGATGAACACTTCCGATGACTCTTAAGTCTAAATCACTAGGTAAATTTATGATTATGGTTATGTTTATTTATGATGGTACTATTTGTGTTGATACAGATGCTTACTTATATCCCTGAAACACTTTCCTCATCTATGAATTGTACTGAAAATAACTCTAATCTAATAAAAATAATTGCTTATATTTACCAGGTTAGAGGGTTAATAATATATTATATGCTGTGTATATTTTAAGTATAAAATATTTAATCAGTATGGTTATGATTTTGTTCTTTATGTTTTTGTTCTTGTTCTTATGTTGAGAGTGAGAATAGTTTATTTTTCTGTCAACTTAAATGTTTACTTCACACTCTAGTCCATAGAGAACACTGTATTTTCTCTGCCTGCTGAGCATGTTACTATGACTTGAATCATTGTCTTTGTATGGCATTTATTCTGGTTTTGTTTCTGTTTATTGTTGTTGTTGTGTTTGGGCTACACCTGGTTGTGCTTAAGGGAAGACATGAATTGAACCCAGGTTGGTTGTGCAGAGCAAGTACCCTATCAGATAAATCTCACACCGCCCATTAACATTTCTTCTTTCATTTTCTCTTTCTTGTGAGTCCATGATTACATTCGAACTGCTGAATCACATAATGCCAGTGCATGACTCTATGGAACAGACCCAGTTTATCTATTTATGCTGAAATCTAGTTATTGGCTTTGTTATGTTAGTAACCTCTTCTAGGATTTGGATTGTCTATAAGTAATGTGGAGACAAGTAACCTCATCCAACTTTTCAGACCTCTCACAAGATCCAACATATATTTATCTCAATACAAAGGCCTACAGTGGATGATTTTAATTCGTCAGCCCTGACATTTTTTTGTTTTATTTCTTGGGCGGTGGCACAGTGCTAAGGGCTTATGCCTATTTTTCACTCTAGGATCACTCCTAGAACTGTTCAGGGGATCAGATAGGGTACAGGTACTCAAACTCATAACAGGACATTTGTCTTACCTGCTGTACTATCAGCCCTATCATTTTTAAAGTAATGCTTTGATTCTCATTTGCTATTATTTGTAAATTGGGAGTGTATACAGCAGAATTCCACTCCAAATACTAGGTATAAAACATCTTTATTTTATATTTATTTCAAGAGAATAAAAATTAAGTTTTGAGAGATTAAAAACTGCCTGGTGAAGCAAGTGGTTTGGAAGGCCCAAATCAAAACGAAGTCAGGCTTAAGTTATTTTCCTTCGTCAATGTTGTAAAGATCAAATGCAGTAACATATAAAAGTTCATACCTACTAGTACCAATTATTAATAAATAAAAATTAATCACTTTCTCTTTCATGCATTTGAAAAAATACATCTATGAAATAGGAAAATCTAGTTTACATATTAACCAGGATCTATCTAAATTAATTTTGCCAGTAATAGTTTTAAACCTCCTACTCATAGATTAATCTGACAGTTGAGTAGAGTTTCTTTTCATTAATGAGAAAATTGACGAAACTACTGAGAGTGAAATAGCCTTTTAAAAAAATCAATTAAAAGTCATAATGATTATGAGATAAACAAGAGTCTCCAAACAGAAGTCTAGCAGGATGGTTTTAGTCAAAGATAAGATGATGTTGATTATAATATTTTTGGACATTAGAACATTGGGGAAGAAAGCATATATTGCATCAATGTTCTCTATATACCAAACATAATAATCTAAATACAATACTTTTTTGTTTTGTTTTGGTTTTGGGTCACACCCTGTGATACTCAGAGTTTACTCCTAGCTATGCACTCAGAAATCGCTCCTGGCTTGGAGGACCACATGGGACTCTGGTGGATAAAACCTCAATCCGTCCTAGGCTAGTGCGGGCAAGGCAGATGTTTTACAGCTTATGCCACCACTCCAGTCCCCTAAATACAATACTTTAATGATAAGAAAGGCACTTCAATGTATATTTATTTCTGTACTTTGTAGGAAGGAAATAGACTAAGAAAGTCTAACTGCCTGCACAATAAAAAATACAGACCAGATGTGAACCCAGAGAAAACAGTATATAATGATATTTACCACAATATTTACCTATGACAACTACCAAAAAACAGGCAAAGTGCTTTTAAAACACAACTGGAATTGTGTTTTGTTTTTATTTTTGGGCCACATCCAGTGATGCTCAGTGGTTACTCCTGGCTATGCGCTCAGAAATCTCTCCTGGCTTGGGGAATCATGTGGGATGATGGGACTGGGTCAGCTGCATGCAAGGCAAACTCCTTATTGCTGTGCCATAGCTACAGCCCCTAAAATTTTGTTTTAAATCCAGTTGAATTTAAATTCAAACCCTAATCGCAGTCTTGCCAAGGTATTTATACCAATAGATGAATAACATACAGCACATTTGCTTTCAGAATTGTAATGATAGAAACATACAATTGAAGCTTTGAGAAATGTTGATAAATGTAGATTATTTATAAATAATTGTATAGAGGTCCTCAAAAAATAAAAATAAATAGTTATATATAACATAATTTTCCTTTTTTTTTACAGTCTGTTCAAATATCACAAGAAAATCCTAACCATGCCTAATAGAATTACAGATTCAAACCCCTTTAAGCAATTGTATTGCAATATAAATACCTAGCTCATTTACCATTCAAGTAACTCAAAATCAAGTTCAGATTTTATAGATAACTATGAAGAAACAAAACTGATGGCTTAAATATAAAGTACTACCTAGAAATTATTTTGAATATATTATAGAAAAATTTTATAACATCTCCAGAAATAACTTCTGCTATAAAGGGAATTTATATAGTTTATGATTAACAAACCACATATATACTTAGACTGAATCTCATATCTTACACATTTGTAGTATAACAAATAATCTATTGTGATGATTGCTTTATTTGGTGGATTCTTATATTTGTACCTCTACTCCGAATCTAATTTAATACAGTAAAATCTTATAAAAAAAAACCTTTAAAATTTACAATCAAATTTTAGTAAAAATTGACAGTAACTATTATGATTATTATTTATTTACTTCATTGTTGATTGGTAGTTCACATTCACTCTTCATAAAATCTATTCAAGAGCTAAAAGTCTTCTGTTTGCTTTTCTTTGTTTTGTGTTTTGTGTGTGTGTGTGTGTGTGTGTGTATGTGTGTGCGCACGCGCGTGTGTGTGCGCATGCGAGCACACTTGCTAGGTTAAGGTTAACTTATGGATCTGCACTAAGAAATCACTCCAGAGGGGCTTGGAGGACTGGTATATGAAATAACAGAAATGAAACCTGGGTCTACTACAAGCAAGTTATGCATCATATCTGTTGTACTACCATTCTAGCTCATATTTTGAAGTCATATATAATGATAAAGAAAGTTTAACCTTTAGCAAGTGAAGTAACTTTCAAAGAGCAAAACAAGACTTTGGTAAATCTCTCATTCTAAGCAAGACTTTAATTTGTCTTCTATCTCCAACAGCGCTATATAAAAATAAAAATAATTACCTATAAATATAAAATATTGACTCAAAATACAATGGATATTAAAATAACTCAATTTCTAATCAATAGTTTGCAACTCTGGCAACATTGTCACACTGAGTTAAGAAATTATTACTAAAATCCTCTTTCTACACATGGATTTGACTAATCTTGGATATGTAATGTGTGGGTGTTATTTAAAATATTCTTTACTTATTTAAAATGTGCACCTAGGTTTTAGAAGCATTCATAAAATTTAAAAATATATATTTAAAGCTACATCATTTTATTTTAGTTGTGAATATTCTGGCAATACAATTTAGTAATTTTTAAGCTATGGTATTTCTTATTTCTCTATAGGAATCATATAGATCTCATTAGCAGAGGTCATGGATATATAAGTATGTATCCTTATATATCCATCCATCCATCTATCTATCTATCCATCTATCTAGAGATCCATGTTATGTTTTGGTTTTGAACCACATCCAATGATGTTCAAGATTCTCAAAATGCTCTTGACTGTCTCAAGAATTATTTTTGGCATTGCTCAGAGGACCTTATGGGATTGCTGGGGAATGAACCTAGGTTGCTCAATGCAAGACAAGCACCATATCAGTGTGTTCCAGCCCCACTTGTTCATGTTTTAATTTGCTCCTCAGAACATCTGTCTGGTGACAAATTATTTAATCTCTCACTCCCAGTGCCAGAGAGCAAAACATTTCTAGCAGAAAAACCTTTATATCTGCCTTGTTAGAACTGGCAAAGAATTTATCCTTTCCTAATCTTTTCAAATACATCAACCTCAAACAACACACCAACTGTATCAGAGGCTCTGAGGTTAGGGCACTAAATTCCTCAGCACTGTGAAATTTTAATTAGTGCAGATGGCCTATACAGGAAAATAACATCACTGCAAGAAGTCAGACAGAAAAGAGGGGAGTATGTTAATTCTCCCTTTAAGAGTCACCATTTGTTTACTGAGCACATATGTAAAAATAGAATTTCTAACTCTCATATATTTTTATTCACAACTCAAATGGGAGCAAGCAGAGTATGCATTTTTGGTGTTCACAGCACTACTGTACTCTGTCTTCTTTAACATTAATCCCCTTTTCCTCAGAAAACTGTTTCCTACTACCACACTGAATTTCTATTTAGATTGCTCCAAATGGATCTCTATTTCACAGAGGACTATTTGGAGGACATCTTTTGCTCTTTTAAAATTGTTTCAGGGCCGGAGTGACAGCACAGCGATAGGATGTTTGCCTTGCATGTGGCCAACCTGGAACAGACCTGGGTTAGATCCTGGAATCCCATATGGTCTCCCGAGCCTGCCAGAGCTATTTCCTAGTGCAAAACCAGGAGTGGCCCCTGAGCATTGCCAGGTGTGCCCTTATTATTATTATTATTATTATTATTATTATTATTATTATTATTATTATTATAGCTACATAGACAGCACAGTGATTAAGGTACTTGTCTTATATGAGGCCATTCTTTTGCACCACATATAGTCTCCTAAATGCAACAAAGAGTGATTCCTGAGCATGGGCAATCAGTAAGACAGGAAGAAAACTAAGTGAGTAAAAGACCATGATCTGAAAAAGATTGAGGATTTACCAGTATAGAATACATTGTTTTTTTTAATGACGCATACCTGAGACATATTTATAATGCAGTGCTATATAATAAATTACTTCAATTAACATCTCCAACTTAATAGCTACATGAACTTAAGCAAAATACTAATTTTTATTAGTTTTCACATATGATAGTGATAAGACCATAACCTACTAGAATATTGAAGATTAGACATATATCTGTGGCAAAATAATATTTGGGTAACATTTTATTAGTATATATTAGTATATTTATTTAATATAAAGAGAATATCCAATTTTACTAATGAATTTTTGTTTCAATTTTCTATTTTCTTTGTTTGGAGCCATATCTGGCAGTACTCAGAGGTTACTTCTGGATTGCATGCAGGAATTACTCCAGCAGTGCTTGGGGTATCATATGGGACGCCAAGGATAAAACCATGGTCGTCTCCATGCAAAGCAAATACCCTACCCACTGTACTATCACTCTGGCCAATGTTATCTTTTTTAATATCTTATTGAAACCATTGTGATTTACAAAGTTCTTCATCATTGGGTTTCAGAGACAATATTTCAGAGCCAATCCTACCACTTCTTTCCAATGTTGACTTCTTTCCACCAATATTCCCAGAGTCCATTCCATGCCACCACCCCTACCCCAATCCTACCAGCATAATAGATCCATTTTAAGTTTTAATTGTTAAAGCTTAGGTCTCATGATTTCATTGTTTTTTCTTACTTTGACTTGAGTATTTAGGTCTGTCTTTTTTTAACACCAACAATACACCTGAAATTTCTTAGCTCCTTACCCCATCCTTTCTTATTTGTGTTTCTTTCCTCCTTCACTCAATTTCTTTTTTTCTCCTCAGTATACTCTGGGGCCTAAATTGTTCTTGATAGCCCACATTTAAACCATGCATCTCTTTATGTACTTACTCTAAATACCTCATAAGTGATAACATTTTATATTTAACCTTCTTCTTATGGTTCTCTTTATTATCTCTTCTCTTCTGGCTCTTCATATTTTCCAGTACCATCCATGTTGTAGCAAATTGCATGATTGTATCATTCCTTACAGCTATGTAGTATTCTATTGTATATATATGAAGTTATGCAATGAATATTGCTGTCAATACATCTTTCATGGTAAGTGTTTTTCTGTTCAGAGGTTAGACACCAAAGGAATTATTGCTGGGTCATATGGTAAATTATTTCTGAGATTACTGAAAACCCTCCATACCTTTTTTCATAGGTGTTAGACTAGGCACATTTCTACTAGTAGTGAATAAGAATTCTGTTTTTATCACATCTCTGTCAACACAAATTGTACCCAGTATTTTTGATAGGTACCATTATCCCTGATGGAAGTTGATATCTCATTATTGTCTTGACTTGGATTTCCCTAATGATAAAGGATGATGAGCATTTTTTCCTGTGCCTGTTGATTTTACTTGGAGAAGTGTTAGTTCATTTCCTCTCCCCATTTTTTGGTTGGGCTTTTTTAGATTTTGTGGGGTTAACCTTTGTGAGTACTATATATCAGACCTTTATGTGATGTGTTGAATGAATTTTTTTATTTTACTCAAATGGCTTTTAATTTTAGCCCATGTTTCTTTTGCCATACAGAAACATTTAGTTTGATGTAGTCCCATTTATTCAGATTTGATTCTATAGACCTGCCATTGGCATGCTTTCCTTTTAGAGTTCTTTGAGGTCTAAGTCTTGGCATGTTCTGCCTCAGTTTTCCTCAGTTAACATTATCTATTCAGGTCTAATTTCAAGGACTTTGGTCCACTTTGATTTGATTTTTGTGTGAAGTGTGAGATGTGCATCATCTTTAATTTCTTACACTTTATTCCCCAATTGTTCAAACACCATTTATTAAAGATACTGTATTTATTTTATTTAAAATCTTGGCTCCTTTGTCAAAGATTAATTGACCAGATACTTGGGGATATGTCACTGGAAATTCTATTTTGATCCACTGAAGTCTGTCTTTGTTCTAGTACCATGCTGTTTTGGTCACTATGGCTTTGTAATAGAGCTTCAAGTTAGGTATAAGATAACTCCCAATTTCTTGCTTTTCAATATGGGTTTGGCTATCCTCAGTCTTTTATGGTTACACACAAACTTTAAGTTGATTGTTCTAAGTCTTGAATAATGTTATCTGAATTTGGATAGGGATTGCATTGTATGTATATAGTAGTTGAGGTAAGATGGTCATTTCAGATAAAAATGTCCATTTTTCTCCACTCTTATTCAACATAGTATTAGAAGTCTTAGCAATAGCAATCAGTCAAGAGTAGAAAATCAAAGGAATCCAAATTAAAAATAGGAAGTCAAACTATCTCTATTTGAAGATGACATAATGATATACATCAAAAACCTTAGAGTCCACAAAAATGCTCCAAGAAACAATAAACTAATATAGTAAAGTGGTCAGCTATGTCAATACACAAAATACAATTGAATTTCTTTGTAGAAATAATGATTCAGAGAGAAAGAGATCAAAGAATTTCTATCCCATTAAAATAGTTTCCAAAACCATCAGGTATCTAGGAATCAATCTAGGTTGAGATGAGAGACCAATATCACAAAAACTTCAAGATACTTAAAAATGAACTTAAAGAAGACTTAAGGAAATTTTGGTAAAATATTTCATGCTAATGGGTTGGATAAACTAATATTATCAGGATATCATTTTTTAGATAACACTGTCATGAACTCAGTTAATTCTTTAGAGATAGTTTTAAACTTTTGTTTTTTTTCAAAAAGCATGAATCTAAGAACTAAGTGTAAGAGTGAATATGTTTTTTTTTTTTTTTTTTTTTTAAATTTTTTTTTTTTTTTTTTTGTGGTTTTTGGGTCACACCCGGCAGTGCTCAGGGGTTATTCCTGGCTCCAGGCTCAGAAATTGCTCCTGGCAGGCACGGGAGGACCATATATGGGACGCCGGGATTCGAACCGATGACCTCCTGCATGAGAGGCAAACGCCTTACCTCCATGCTATCTCTCCGGCCCAAGAGTGAATATGTTAATAAAACTAAATAAATTCATCTTTTGGACTTTGTAGTTCATGGTTTTGGCTCATCTGTAAACCCTAGTTTGCCAAATTCAACCGAAATCCTGACATATAACTCCCAAATTTCACAGTTATATAGCAATAATTATTAGCCTGACAACATTCCTGGGCCATCATTTAACATGTGCTATATAATTTTCTTTTTAATAATGTGTACTAACACTATCTCTTTCTTCATTATTCAAAGTTGCAATAGCAAAGAATAATGATACAACAGGCATTGCAGAGAATAAAATGGTAGAGCTCTTGCCTTGTATGCAGACAAGACAGTCCTGCTAGGTCTAATCCCTGAGTGCAGAGCCAGGAGTAAGTCTTGATACCTTCTAGGTGGGACTCCCCCTCACCAAAGGAAAGAAAAAAAATCAAAGATACAACAAATTGAAGTGGTTATTTTCACCAAAATTATGTAACTATTCAATAAAATTATTATTCTGTAATAATTATTGAGTACTTTCTATGTAACAGTCGAATCATCTGTGGTTTGACTATTATACATCATTTATCTTCTTTTTTCATAAATTTGGTTATTCTATGCCCTCTATAAGGGTATCTATATTGTATTCATAGTTGTGTAACAAAATCATGATTATTTTAAAACTGTGATCAATTTTGGAGTCCCAATGACTTAATTTTATTCCTAAACTCCAAAAATCAGAAAGGAAATAAAGCACATCTATAAATATTTCACATACTGGAAAATAGAATTATATAAAGAAAAATGAAAACTATATATACTTCTCACTCTTAGTTACAGAAGATTGAGTCTAAATAAAAATAATGATATAGAACAGACCAAAATTCTAACTCTATGATGGGGACTTTGTAATACAATGAAGAAGAGAGAAGAAAAAGGTCTAAGAAAAACCAGTCTGATTACAAGAACTTCTGAGGAAAAGGATTAAAAATAACATGCACATAAGATAAAAGGAAAGGAGAAATAAACTCAGAAGAGATTTGTGCTGCTCTGAATTCATTCCTATTGATTCCAAAAGCTCAACTGAAATCTTAAGGCAAGCCTGGAGAAAGTGCTAAAGTCAGAAAAAGATACTTGGGGGTTATTTAAAGAAATGGTACTTTCAAGTAGGAATAAACATTATTGAAGAATAGGCATGAAGTTCTCAGAAAACAGATAACGTGAACATAATAGAACTAATTTACTTCTGTACAGCACCTTTCATTACCTCCTGTGGACAATGTATTTATAAATTAGGTACAAAGTAAAACTCATAATTAAAAAAAGTGTTTGGTCCACACTTGGTGATGTTAAAGGGTTAGTTACTCTTGACTCTGCTCTCAGGTGCTCATGGGTCAGTATGAAAGGTGGGGATTGCACCCAGATTGGCCACAAGCAAGTTGAGCACCATACCTGCTGCACAATCTCTTAAGCCTCTAAAATGTATATAAATTTTCTTAGTTCAGACATGAGAACAATTATCTAGTTTCTAACATATGAAACCAAAACAACTGCTTAGAACTAAGTTCCATTTTAGAAGTTTAAATGCAGTCATAAAAGTAATATATAGCAAATTTTGTTAGAAAACATAATTATAAAATATCAAAATATGAACATAATGGCCATGTTGACCTTACTATATAATCATGTTTAAATCTGTATGAAAATAGAATTTATTAAAATATTCATTGCTTTTATACAAGTAATTATACTAAGAATAAATCTAATAAAATAATCTTAGGTCAAAGAGACAACACAATAAGTAAAGCACATTGCCATGCACATGTCTGACACTCAGGTTAAATCTACAGTACCACATGTACTTTCCCAGCACTACCAAGAATGTTCCCTAAGCACTGAACCAGGAGTTAATGTCAGGTATGATCAGTGTCAGGTGACCCCTGAATTAAATAAAATCACCTTAAATATATATAACAATGTATGTAAGTATAAAAGCAAGCATTGGGATTTTCAACTATGAAAACAATAAGAAAGTGGATTAAATCTAGTGGGCATCTTTATGGTGGAATATTATTTTTGGTTTTTGGGGGGTTTTGGGCCACACTCGGTGATGCTCAGGAGTTACTCCTGGCTATGCACTCAAAAATTGCTCCTGGCTTGTTAGACAATAGAGGATACCAAGGGATCGAACCGAGGTTGGTCCTAGGTTAGCAGGGGCAAGGCAAACACCCTACTGCTAGCGCCATCACTACGGCCCCTATTCTAGAACATTATTCAATTGTAAAAACTACATTAACACAAATATTGACATAAAAAGCTGTATGTGATATGATGCAATTAAATATATTAATATTAAGCAGCATTAATATTCAACTAGAGAATTAGTGCAAGTACTAAGGTGCTTGTCTTGCATGCAGCTGATTCTGGTTCAAATCCCTGAAATCACAAATGGCCCTTCAGCCATTTTTACAGGGATGACTAAGCACAGATACAGACATGGGTTTTGACCACCACAAGGTTTTGCCCAATCTTCTCCCCCAAATCAGAAAAAATAATTAATGATGATAAATAGAAAGTTACATATAACTTTTTCATTAGAAACTTCAATTTTATTTATTTATTGATTTAAACATGTACGTTTACTTTGTCCCTCGAGCCCCCAGATTGTAGTACATCATAATATTTCTTACACAAAGCAATCCAAAGCCAAAAAATTTATGAAACTCCCTTAACATCAAAAGCTGTAGTATTGTTGACACAATTGATCATAATACAATAATTCATTAAGAATGAGTCAAAGGAGCACAGCAAAGACTGTGTTAGTGTGGAAATTGTTTGCATAGGTCCAGCAAAATATAGGGGACATAGAAAGAAAAAGACTTGGCCTAAAATCAAGAAGACCTTACCCCTGAAGTTTTCTGGCCTAAGACCAACTCTAGGCTTCAGGCATATTAAGTTGTCCAACCCAAGTCATTGTGTGTATGCCAATACACTTTTATTTTTTCACACAGTCACTGTTGTTTGTGTCAGGTTTCTGTAGCCAATGATCTCGGAATATGTCCATATCCTATATAAGAGTCAGGATGATGCAGAGCTCCCTTTCGTTTCACTCACAATTAGAGGGTGATTCAGAGAGCTCAGTCTTTAAAGCAGGTTGTTATTGTTGTTAAGTTCTCTGGGTAAAACTTCAATTTATTAAACCACATAAGATTTATCTTTCTTCAATTGATATTTTTAATTAATACCTTGAATACCTACACAGTATGCATGACTGCCTATTTCTTTATAACAGAATTCTCATTATGTATATTTATCCAAGAACTGATTTCTCTGGCTCCATGTGGCTCCTCACAAGTATAATTAATTATTTACTATTGAAATATGAACAGAACTGGGTGTGGTATCTCACAAAATTATTGCTTCCTCAACTTTTAAAGAAATGGGGAAGACAGAGTCAGTTGCTAAGGGCCTTTTGCCTTTAATATTTCCAGAATACTTGTTTTTCCTAGAAACCAGTAAGGCAGGCAGAAGTCTAGATCCATAAGATACCATCTTTCTGGGGGTGTGACTACTATATGTAGATAAAATCTCTGATCAAAACGGATAGTCATTTCTGAATTAGATTAGCTTATATAAAACTATGATAGCAGACTAAGATAATTCCTTCTGATATTACAAAAATTAGACTGAGACCTCAGAGTAAATGCAGAAAAGAGTGAATTTTCACCTTTCTAGGGCATCACTTAATATAGATGGGTATAATGATAACTGCAATAGTTTTATTTTACTTTTAATATAATTTTTATTTCTATTTTATTGCCAAAAATGGAGATGGAGAAGCCAAGAATATACTTTGTATTAGTTAACATGTGTGAGGTTGGGGCCAGAGTGGTGGCACAAGCAGTAGGGTGTTTGCCTTGTATGCACTAACCTAGGACGAACCACAGTTTGATCCCCGGGGAATTCCATATGGTCCCCCAAGCCAGGAGTGATTTCTGAGCTCATAGTCAGGAGTAACCCTGAGCATCACCGAGTTTAGCCCCAAAACAAAAAATCAAAACAAACAACAAACAAAACATGTGTGAGGCACTAAATTCAATTCCTGGTCATACAAAACAGAACAAAGAAAGAAATCAAGACTAATTTCCCACCTCTTCCTTTCAGTCCTTGGTAGCAAAAAGAAACTATAATTATAGATGGAAAGTCACTATAAATTTCAAATTATTAATAACTTAATGTATATTCCAATAAGTATACATGTATTCCAAATTATATATTTTATGACCTTTTGTACATGTGTTAACAATTTAATTCAGAAGTTAAATTCACATATTAATCATAATTCTTTATCAAATAAAATGTGAATGTAGGCAGCATTTATAATATCTCTGTTCAAAAATGTTTGGTGTACTGTCAACAGATTTGATAACTCCACTTCAACAAAAAGGGCAGGTTATAGATTATTCCATTAGGGGAATATAATGCAAAAGGTTCTCAATACAGGAAAGAGTTTCTTAACAAATACAAAAAATGCTTAGAAAAGAGTAAAAAATCATTCTAATATGATATTTGCAAAAGATAAATAAGAAAGGAGACCTTAGAAACTTTTTCTAATACAAATGCTAGCATTTATTTTTAACAAAATCAAAGTGGACTTTCAATGATGAAATATGTCAGCCCTTTTATGATCTAAAAATTGTTTTCATAATTGCTCTTAAATTTTGATTTAAATGTCTTTAACAAGTTTAAAACTTAGTGCTAAATACACTCAAGATCATATACTAGATACCTCTGACCAATGTTATATACTTTAACTTAAATGAAAGTAAGTATATAAGAGAAGATAATCATGTTATCATCTTACTTTCCTACTCTGATTTTTTAAACTCTCATAAATATAGCGAATTCTTCAAGATTTAATGAGGTAGAGATAGACATAGAGAGATAAGAGATAGGAGAGAGAAAAGGCTGTGCATTTGGGCTTTTCTATGTCAATATCTTCCCACTTTGTTACTGAAAAGAATGGCATAAAAATAAGATACAAGGCTTAGTTAATTAAGACTTACCTTATTTGGACTTTAAATTGCAAAGGGCCCAATACATTCTAGTCTTAGTTCCCTTGCAAAATACTTTTGAGTTCAACTTTTACTACTTCTTTCTGTGATCTTATTTGATCATATAAATATGACTAAGATCAGTTTTGGTCCTCTTATCTGCAGCTTGGCTTTTTTCTTTGAATTCCGAAATCATATATACTATATACATAAAAATGTTGCTCCCCAATGTCTTCTAGATTTAACATATAAACCTGAGTTTTGATATCCTTTTCCACTGACCCCTCACAGTTCAAGAATTGAAACGATTCTTTTATGTCTTTCAAATTTAATCTTTGGACTTTTTGTTGAGGTCAAAACTATGGAGCCATAATAAGTTTCTTTTTTTCCTAAACTTTTTCAAATTTTCAGGAAATTCTGTAACAAAATTGGCTCAATAGACTGGAGTACACATATTGTATGCTGAAGACCTGTGTTCCATCCCTGAAATCAAGTAGTTTGTTGAACATTGCCAGAAAAGATCCTTGAGCAAAGACATCCACAACCCCTAGAAAATGTCCCCAGAACCATATATTAATATAACTCATAGTCTTCCATAGTTAAAAAGAGGCAATCATTGTCAAAGACCTTAAACTAGTAACTAAGTAATAATAGATGTGTCCTCAGAATTAAAATAATGAGAAGAAATTACAAGAAAAGAAAGGGAAGAAAAAAAGAAAGAAGGAAGGAAATAAAGGAAAAGAAGGAAGGAAGGAAGGAAGGAAGGAAGGAAGGAAGGAAGGAAGGAAGGAAGGAAGGAAGGAAGGAAGGAAGGAAGGAAGGAAGGAAGGAAGGAAGGAAGGAAGGAAGGAAGGAAGGATGAGAAAGGAAAGAAAGAAAGAAAGAAAGAAAGAAAGAAAGAAAGAAAGAAAGAAAGAAAGAAAGAAAGAAAGAAAGAAAGAAAGAAAGAAAGAAAGAAAGAAAGAAAGAAAGAAAGAAAGAAAGAAAGAAAGAAAGAAAGAAAGAGAAAAAAGGAAGGAAGAGAAAAAAGGAAGGAAGGAATAGAAAGAGAAAAATGTATGGGTAATTCTAGGTTCCTCTTGGCTGGTATTCTCCATGTTTGGAAATTAAATGACTTGCCTAATGCTTCACAAAGAGTACAAATAGAAAATTTCAAGTCACTAGGAATTACAAAAGTTGTCAAGAGAGAACTTCCTTCCCCTCGAGCATCCTTTAGTTAGCAATTTTTTTTATTTATTTTGGTGGAGGGGCAAATGATGACTCCAGTTCATTTAGTGCTAGAAAATAGATTAATTCTTGATTTTTTTCTGATTGAGTTGTCTACAGTATTCCTCCAACAATCTTAATCACTTCAGAGTTTCCCTGGATATGTCAGTAAACCTCAGCCTGTAACAATACCCTAGCATGTTAGGTCAGTGCACTGGCTGAGGAAGAGCAGCTGCTGGCTGCTTTTCACTTTTTTTCTAATGGGATATTGATTTCCCACCAATCCCAACAGGTTTGCCAAGAAATCATTACCACACTAGTAAGTGAAACAGACTGAGATGAAACAGAAGAACATGGGAGAGCAAAGCTGTTGCCCACAAATCTTAGGGTATTTCAAAGATGGCAAATGAGAAGCATAAAAGAAGATTAAGAAGCAGGAAAACAAGAAAAAAATCAATAATGAAAAAAATAAAGCAACACAGGAAAGGAGAAAGCAAGCATTTCTCAGTAATGAGACCCTCCTAAAACAAGAAATCAACCTTTCCAAGAATGTTTTGGCAGTGAAAATGAAGTCTTAGTCTATTGTCTATATTTTATTTTAATTTGTGTTTATTCTTGAAGCCATGCCTGATATTGCTTAGTCCTTGTTCCTGGCTCTGCACTCAGTGATTTATTCTGGCTGGGTTTGGAGGACCATATGGGGTGGGGTGTATCAAATCTGGGTCAAATATTTGCAAGGCAAGTGTCTTGCTCACTATACTAATTGTGCAGCCCTGCCTATTTTTTTGATTTGTTTGTTTTGGGTCACGCCCTGCAGCACTCAGGATTACTTTTAGCTCTGTGCTCAGAAATCACTCCTGGTGATGTTTGGGGGACCCTTTGAGATGCCAGAGATTGATTTCTCAATCTGCTGCATGCAAGGCAAATACCCTACCTGCTGTGCCTGCCTATCTTTTAAGATAGAAAGTTGGTATAAGAAGAAAACAGTCTGATAATATCAAACTTGAGTTTGACACTTATTGTGCGACTTTAAGCAAATTACTTAAATTATGCTGCACTTTATCTCATGAAAAGAACAGTAAAAATAACTATTTTGGAGAAGCACACATAGTTGTAGGTCATATCAAACAATATTCTGCATGCAAAGTGTACACTTTACCCACTAAACTATATTTTTGGCCCTATGACTCTAGTTTTAATGGAAGCTTTACTGGGTACATTTATATGCTCAAATTGAGTAAAAAATAGAAAGCTAGTGAGATGTCAATATTCATTGCATTGCTATCTTCCAGCCAGCATGCAGGCTTATTTCCTAATCTAACAAAACTCTGAACAAGCCATTTTTTAAAAAAGCAAACTATTTCAATTCAACTATACAAAAATAAAATAATAAGCAAATTTGCATGAACATTAAACTACTTCCAAACAGGAGACTCAAAATTTTTTTTTTTTGTATAGGGAATGTGAGACTGAAAGAAAAAAGTTTGAAAATATAGCATTTGGACACTTCCTTCCACTCAAAAGATGCTGGAATTTTTATCCCAAAAAGGAAAGAAGAATTATGTAGAGAAAAGACCTGCAACAGCTGACATTTAAGAGTATTTGGTGGCTTCCAACCTAAAGCAAAACTCACTAATCAACATAGCCAATGGACACAGAGCTTACTTTACTACTTATCACTACTTTTTGTTTTTCAGTCACTTAACTCCTGTACTCTCTCTGGCTCCAGAATGTTTTTAGATAGTATTTTTAGATAGTATTTCATAAAAAAGCAAGCAAATAAAGCCAGAGCAGTGGTGCAAGTAGTAAGGTGTCTGCCTTGCCCATGCTAGCCTAGCAGTTTGAGCCCCCGGCTTCTCAGATGGTCCCCCAAGCCAGGAGATATTCTGAATGCATTGCCAGGAGTAACCCCTGAGCGTCACCAGGTGTGACCCCCAAACAAAAACAAAACAAACAAAATCCAAAATAACATCCAGAGAAAACAATTAAATTGTAATTGGCTATTACAACCTGAAAATCAATTCATAAGTAATAAATACCTGAATAAATGGAACCTTTTCAAACTACATTCCATATGAACTCAAAGCATTACTTCTTTTAGTGGTCTTACTTAAATAAATGCTCTTTCAAGGATCAGCGAATATTTTAGGGGGTAATTAAACAAAAAGTGGGCTAAAAATACCTCTGGAAATAAATAATCCAAGAAACAGAGGAACAAAGCTTAAGAGAACTGTTATCTTTAGGAATAAAATAATCTTTTTTATTTTTATTTTATTTTATTTTTATTTTTATCTTTTTTGCTTTTTGAGGACCACACCGTGTTATGACACTGAACTTCTCAGGGCTTACTGGAACTGAATCTGCCCTCAATGATCATTCTTGGCAGTGGTTGACTGACCTATCATGCAGTCAGTCTCATCTATATGCAGGGTAAATGCCTTAATTCTGTACTATCTCTCCAGTCATGAAGCAATTATTTTAATGAAGAACCAAGATATTATGAAAAAGAAAGATAAAGAAAAAAATTTCTTCAAAGTTAAAAGGTTAACTTACAATAAAAGTGTAAAATTAAGGGCTGAAGTAGTAGTACATTAGCTATTACATTATCCCCAAACATTACCAAGTATAATCCTTGAGCACAAAACAAGGAGTATGTCTTGAGCACTGCCACTTGTTGCCCAATTTTGCACTCCTCCACCTCCAAAATAGAACATTAAGTAAAAATAATGCAAAGAATAAAATGCTGAGAATATGAAAAAAAAAAAAGAGAGAGCTGAGTAATTTTGTAGATTTAAGTCAGGAGCATACACCAAACCAGGAAATCCATAAAGAGCAAAGAAAAGAAAGAAGGTAAAAACAATAAAATATATATTTAATAACATGCAATGCTGTAGATCAAAACAGTATACAAAGGGCCCAAAACAAAAATGAATAAAGATTTACACAGAGCATAAAAATGTGACATCAGGAAATAATTGGAGGGAATAAGTGGTCAAGTCATGCTAGAAAGTCAGGAAAGTACTTCATGATGGTTTTGTAAGCTAAGCAAGGAGGGTTTTTGTAAGATGTGATCTGGATCTGATTATAGAGATATATTTTTCATAGACAAACAGACAGACCTACCCTCTCTGGATCACCGTGAGGCTTCTAAATAATATGTCACCATTTTCAGAAAAGTTTGTGAATTACATTCAATTATTTTGCGTTTGAAAGAATTATTTGGGTTATATACAGGTAGATATTCAGAGAGATAAGTAACTCTGAAGTTGATGAAATAAAATGTAGCTAAATACAGATCCATCTAAAAGCTGATTCCATAAGCAGTATAGTGTCTTGGTTTAAGGAACTTGGTCTACTAGTGAAGGCTAAAAAGCATGGTCAATCATGTTCACCCAACTACATCTGTCAATGTTTTCATTCATAAAGCAATTGAGACCAGACACCAAGAATCTGTTTTCCTAAGACTTTAATCCTAAGGCTTTTATATACTTCATCTATGGATTAGAATAAGTTCAGAAAATATATTTTTGTAGCATCCCTCTCCAAATTCTGAAATATGGGCACAGAGGTCCTTTTCCTTCAAAGATTTTAAAGAATTTTGTATTATGAGAATTTTTGAGCAAAAATATTTGAAACTTTACAAAGGTTTCTAACTTTCCTTATGTCTATTACCTATTCCCCTTCTTAATACAAGAAAGTGCAACAGTTTTTCTGAACTTTCTGATCTTTAAGGTAGAGTTTATATCTCTTTCTCAGTCTCAATATTATTCTTCATAAATTTTTTTCCAGCTTTCATGTTTTTATTCCAAATTATTGAGAAGTAAACTTCATGGACAATATTGCTCAATTTAGAAGAGATATTTAACAAAGAAGGTATGATAGCTTGCACCTTGGACCCAAGCAATTTTTAAAATCTCAGAGAATTTTATCAAAGTTACCCATTATGTTTTCCTCACTATACAATTATACCTCAACAAAAAATTTCTAAATTCCAAATAGACCTTTTTCTTCAACTTATCTAGCACATTTTTCTAATGATCACCTAGGAAAGAATTTAAACAAGAAGCAGCATGGGCTAATTATATTCTACAGCTCATACAACAGTGGACACAATTGCCTGAGAAGTTTCAGAACTTGTGTAGAATTTTTGCATGAATATATGTAATTTTAAATTTATTTTATAGATACTAAGCAGTTGATTACACTGATAACACCCAACTATTTCATGAGTAATTATTACCATTTCAAGAGAATAATTAGCATTTATTCTTAGTAAATTTATACTTCATTAGTAATATTTTATATTCCTATTTTAATATAAGAAAATGAGCCTCATCAAGATCCAAAAACTTATCTAAAACCATATAACTTCATGTCAAAGCACTATTCTAACACGTTACCTGACAACACACACTCATCATGTCTGATGAAAACCTCCCAATGTATCTTAGGGCTCTATTCTGCTTTAGAAATTAATGATAGGGTCTGGGTGTATCTGTTTTTCCGGGTACAGAAGAACTAGTCCTTTAGACATTTTATTCTCTGATTCATTTTTCCTGGCAGTGACTGTGGATTAGAAGAGAGGTCTAATGGCACTGGTATGAGGAATCTAATACACATGCGTAGGACTTAAGCTATACTGCTGAAATTTTATATGGTTGCAATCTTATGCAAATAAACAACAAAAAAATAAACAGAAAGGCAGGAGGAGGACATATAGAGAAGGAGGAAGTGATAAAGAAGAAGAAAGAGAGAGAGAAGGAGGAGGAGGAAAAAGAAGAGTAAAAGAAAAGAAGGAAGCCAATGGAAGTAAAAGAAAAGAGAAGCCTACAGTGTTCAGAAGGCTGACTACTCTCATCTATTTAAATAACTTCAAAAGACATCAGCGATTCTCAACACACACTGTCTTTTAGTGCAAGGGCTAGTCTGAGGACTGAATAATGCTAGGAACCCTGCAGTGCTAGGGATTATGCTGACTCAAACTGGTGTCAGCTACAAGCAAAATATGTCCCTTAACTTCTATTCTACCTCTCTGTCTCTGGTTCTGGAAGTTTGTAAAGGTAAAGCTTGCTATTCATCACTCAGAGATATTTAGAACTCAAAGAGGTAAATACTGGAAAGGGGAGATACATCTCAATAAAATATGGTAAATAGAGAAGTCACAACTCTGTAATTTGCAAGCCCTGTCCCTTAGCATGACTTCTTCAATCAGATATTCTTTTGTAGGCTTTCAAAGTCTAAACCAGGGGTCTCAAACTCGCAGCCCGTGGGCCGTTTGCGGCCCTCCGCACAACAATTTGTGGCCCGCAGCAGGCCTTCAAATATCGCAGTATTCACGAGTATTTACTTAAGAATAATCGCAATAAAAATCGCATTAGTAAGAAAAAATCATATTAAACATTCGCATACCCCGAGCAGTTCCATATGGGGTATGCAAATGTTTAATGCTTTTTTTGCGATTTTTTTTCTTACTAATGCGATTTTTTATTGCGAATATTCAGTAAGCAAAATCCCTTATGTGGCCCTGGCCTCACCCCGACTTTGCCTCCTGCGGCCCCCAGGTAAATTGAGTTTGAGACCCCTGGCCTAAACCAAATCTAAGCAGTTTCATGTAACTGTGCAATATTAAAAGAAAGAACTATTTTTTCTTAATGAACAAATATAGTTAAGTAGCGGGGACCTATAAAATATACTACCAGATATTTTTCAACTTTACTATTAATATTTTGTACCAAATACTCTTTGTTATGAGCAGAAGATAGCAGGGTGTGTTCTTTTAATCTAGGATACTTAGCATGTCAAACCCTTCTCAGTTGAGGTAACACCTCCCCCTACAAGTTAAGACAAATAATTACCTATTTCTATACATTTTTAAATTAGCTCATTGAGAAATACAAATTAAATTATCTTGAAATAATTTTAAAATATTACTGTGCCTAGTGTTTGAACATATAAGTGTTTTTATTAGAGCCATGCAATTTTTCCTGATTTTATTTGAAAGAACCCTGATGAATAGGCCTGGTTTCAGGAGTTCTAAGAGTTAAAAGACATTTAAAATATGTGCTTTGAGGGCCCGGAGAGATAGCACAGCAGTGTTTGCCTTGCAAGCAGCCAATCCAGGACCAAAAGTGGTTGGTTCGAATCCCGGTGTCCCATATGGTCCCCCGTGCCTGCCAGGAGCTATTTCTGAGCAGACAGCCAGGAGTAACCCCTGAGCACCGCCGGGTGTGGCCCCCCCAAAAAATGTGCTTTGAGGGGCCGGAGAGATAGCATGGAGGTAAGGTGTTTGCCTTGCTTACAGAAGGTCGGTGGTTCGAATCTCGGCATCCCATATGGTCCCCCAAGTCTGCTAGGAGCAATTTCTGAGCATAGAGCCAGGAGGAACCCCTGAGCACTGCCGTGTGTGACTCAAAAACCAAAAAAAAAAAAAATGTGCTTTGAGCCTACTGATGATTGAATTCTACTATGAAGGCCACAGTTTTATATTTTAAGTATAATACATGTAGTTGAACTTTGTGTAAATGAACTATGACAGATATTATGATGGACAAAAGGCAACATAATGAGAAAGATTGGTGGCTGGCAATCATTCAAATAAAAATATATGTGATAAAAGCCCCCTCCTATTTCAGTTTAAACAGCTTTAGATAAATTGTTTTGCCTAATCACATATCTTAAAAGACTTATTTATTTACATTGTGTATCTCTCATTAGACTTGAAATTACTAGAGATCAGGGATCATATTTAATAACCAATGAGTCCCTGATAAACCATGCATGCTGTTTAATCAACAGTGACCACTAAGAAGGCCATGTTGAAAACACCATAACATAAACAAATGTGAAGGTTGGTGAAATAAGCTATACTATTAGTGCATGTGACCTGAAATCCCTATTTACTATGCTTCAAATATAAGAACCTTATTATTTATCATCTTCAAATTAAACTTCAGAAATTACAATAATGGTAGTACTGCAAAAAACTGTTTCAAGAATGTGTCAAATCATATAAATCTAATAGGCCAGTATGTAGATAAAGAAAAGATACTGTTTTCTAAGACCTCAGAGGAAGACATTAAAGACTAAAGGTATAATAGCCTTTGCAAATCACAGGGCCTCAAGAGCAACTACTCAATTTTGTATTTTGATGTAAAAATCATAGATAGTAAATTAAAAAATAAATATGTCTACATTCTGCTAAAACTTTCCTTATAAAATAGAATAAAAAGTTAATTTGGTCTGCAGGTTATAATTTTTTGCCCTTCATTTCATGGTGTCTTAATTTGATTAAAGAACTATAATTAAGAGAAGATTCTTGACTTATTATTTTGACAAGAATTTATTCCTTGGAATGTTGAGTTTTTGCTGATCTTTGATGTAGATGGTAATAGGATGACTAGAGATAGATTATTACAACTGAACAAATATAAGACGGGAAGCACTTGATCTCTAAAAGATAAATGTGATTTTCATTTTCATCCCATTTCAACATATGCATGTGTGTTATATAGAATAGCTTGACTGTTGATTACTATACTATAATTTAGTCCTCTAAAGATCTATTTCTACTTTCTTGCAATGTCTTAATTATAATTAGATCTCAGATTCAGTAAATTATAAAAATATGCCTAAAAACCCTCTTGAGAACTAATTAACAAATGTAAAATTTAAAATGCTACTATTTATATTCCTTTTAAAATCATTTTAATTGTTTAAATTTTATTTTATTTATTTTAATAGATGAATTCTTTAATTGTATCACCATGAGGTATAATTAAATAGTATTACTATACACACTATATATAGATACACAGTTGTAAGTTGTTCATGATTTAGTTTCAACTATACAATATACAAAACCCTTCACTAGTATACATTTCCTGCCAACAATGTCGACAATTTCTCTGGTGCCCCCCCCCCATTTTCTCCCCTGCCCGCCTCTGTGACAGATACATTTTTTCTTTCTCCTCTCTTCATTTTTTTCCTTTTAAACTTCCTCTATGATCTGACACAAGCAGAGGTTGCCTTCTCTCACTTCATCTATTCAATATAATACTGGAATATTTGGCACAACAATTAGGCAAGAAATAGATATCAAAGGCATTCCCATAGAAAAGGAAATCTCACTATGTGCAGATGACATACTATTAATTTATATTGAATCTTAAGTAGGTAAGTAGTTAGAATTTGAGACTTGCACTTAAGCTAGTTTCAATTTCAAGAGGTTATTATAACTTTTCAATTAGGAAATCAATATATTGCCAATAGCTAGCGCCACAGAGATAGTACAGTAGGTAGGAAAATGGCCTCAATAGTAGCCATTTTGAACTCCAGCACCCCAAGAAGTACCTTGAACATAGCCAGTAGTTATGCCTGAGTACAGAGTTAGAAGTAATCCCTAAATATAGGTTTGCCCCCCATGACCCAAAATGGAGAAAGCCAAAGTTTCATTCAAAGGAAACAACCTATAGAAGTATATTTTTAAATATATTTTAAGTAACATTACAGAATATCATAAACACTAATGTTGTGAGCCAAACCTGTTCGCAAGACGCCAGCGCCTGCAAACAGATCCTTCGTGGAGTTTCGGGAAAAAATCCACGGGGAGAGAGTGGGTACACGGACGGCAAACGACGGAAATATATTGTAGAAATGAATGAAACCACACAGATAGTATGGGGACTCAACTTTATCAAGGAACGAGAGACAATTTTATTTTTTGAGCTAGCTGTTTTTAAAGGTTAGAGACTTGGAAGGCAGATGCAAATTCTAGGCATCAAAGAAACTGGGAAAAGAATGAAGGACTCTAGCTTAAATTAGCATATAAAAGAGTTGAAACTGAAGGTGAAAAAGCCAGCTTGTTTTGGGTTCGCTTGTTTTGGGTAAAACAGAAGGAAAAGGTAATTTTCAGGTGGAATGTTTCAGAGTTTTGGGGAAACACTGAAAATTACAGAGGAAAACTGAAAATTGCTTCGTTTTGAGTAAACAGAGAAAACAGAGAAAAACTGAAAATTGCTTCACTCATGAGCTAAGTGTTAGGAAAAACCTGAATTTAGGCGCCAAGGTAGCAAAAATTACAGGGAGCTATTAAATGGGAGATTTTTGGCTGTTTGATTGCTGTTCTAGTTATAAAGAATTTACTAAGGCCTGATTTCTAATAAAGGTTTAAAATAAAGAGAAAAATAGTTACAGCCCTTATGAAATTATGTCCAAATAATCCATGCAAAGTGTCAAGTGATTTTGACTGCTCTAAGCGGGCCTTTTTGGCAGATAATTTCTTTTTTCAGGAGAGCACTACACTTTCGTGTGTGCCTCTCCTGAGTGGGGTGTAGCACACTAACTTTAAGAATTTGGATATATATAATAGTAGCCATTATGAGACCTGAGGACTGATGTAGATAGGAAGGTAGGAAGGTTCATAGGAACTCCTGACTTCTTATAAAAGTGACAATATAAATTGTCAATATAAATAGGAATACTTATATAATATATACAATATAAAAATAAACTACAAATCACAAGCCAGGCATAAGGTTCATGTCTCTAGAGCAACAGGTTGAAACTAGTAATGTAGCTGGAAATGTGGATGATGATCACATAATTATACATCACCTGATTCTCATATATCTTCAGGAAGAATTCAAATAAACATGGTTGAAAATGGGAAAAAAATATGCAGGTTAAAATCAAGTGAAGCTTAATTTGAGACTTTTTCTTTTCCATTATCTGATTTTAATAATAAAATTGATGTGCAAAATTAAAGATACGTTTAATTTTTAAAATTCCTCTCTAAGTTAAAGATGGGGGTAAATTATGTTCTCGAAACAACACAATGCAAACTCTTCTTGAAAATTTACTTCCCCAAAAAGGAAGAACAAGAGAAGACATGTTTCTACAGAGTGAGATCAGATGCAAAGAAAGCTGGTAAAACTGGTCTTAAGGATGAACTTTTCTGCATACTGCAAGTTTCAGCTGTGGAGATGGCCTAGAATATGGCGAACACACAAAATATTTTTGTAGATGGATATAAAAGAGGTAATAATTCAGACAAGTAGAAGTTTTGAAGATAAAAAAGGGAAATCAGGTATTTATCACTAATTTATAGCTAATTATGTTATTCATGAGATGTTAGCTGTTGACTGATTCGAGTCACTTTTTGACAGAAATATCTTTATGAGAAAGGTTCCTAGAATCCAGATGTAATCAAAGAACCAGGGCCAGAGAGACAGCACAGTGGTGGGGCATTTGCCTTGCATGCAGCTGATTGGAACAGACAGTGGTTCAAATCCTGGCATCCCATATGGTCCCCTGTATTTGCCAGGAGCGACTTCTGAGCACAAAGTCAGGAATAATTCTTGAGCACTGCCAGGTGTGACCCCCCCCAAAAAAAAAAACCCAAACAACCAGATGTAATCAAAGAACCAAATAGTTGCTGTCTCCAGTCACTTCATTATAGCTTCAAGTAGACACTCTGAGATGAGTCTTTAGTTTTGTAAATGCTATAATACCAATCAGGGATCTTTAAGTAGACATTTATTGAACAGCTTGATATTCTGGTTTATCAATGCTTCAATATTGTCTCTGAGTTTGTTGATACTAACTCTGAATCCTAACGTGGAATCAGCAAGTCATTTTTATTAATAAGAAAGGTGGGGCCAGAGTGGTGGCGCACTGGTAGGGAGCTTGCAGTTTGATCTCCTGCTATCCTATATGGTCCCACAAGCCAGGAGCAATTTTTGAGCGCATAGCCAGGAATAACCCCTGAGCATCACCGGGTGTGCCCCCCCCCAATAAAGGTGCTTTCTATAGCATACTTGGAGAAAGGAGAAATGAATGTGGGTACAATCATTGGAGTCATTTTTAATCTATTAGTAATTCTGCGTACTTCAGACTTATGAAAAATCCTAACCCTTTCTCTACACACAGATGTCTTTCAATTTTATAATACTTGCAGAAACTGAGAGAATTTAAAATGTAGCATAGAAATATAACAAGTCCATCTGCCATTTAGCAGTTTGATACTACAGTGGTTGAGCAAAGAACTCAAGAAAAAAATATCTAGGCACATGGAAATGTAACTCCAGTGGGCTGAGTAGATGACTTGTGAATCATGTAGAATTATGACACTGAAATTTAGTGTGTGAATAAGAAATAAGGAAATAATGGAGCTAAAAAATAAAAATAAAAATAAAAAACAAAAGCAAAAAACATTTCAATGACAGTCAAGAATTAAAAAAAAAAAGAATCACAAGAAACATGAAAAAATAAACAGTTTAAAAGGAAAAAGTATTAGAAGTGGAACACCCCAAGAAAAAATATAAATAAGAATTTTTTTTATTTTTGGGCCATACCCGGTGATGCTCAGGGATTTCTCCTGGTTATGCACTCAGAAATCTCTCCTGGCTTGGGGACCATATGGAATGCTGGGGGTAGAACCACAGTCCATCCTAGACTAGTGAGGGTAGGGCAGACGCCTTATTGCTTATGCCACCACTCCGGCCCATAAATAAGAATTAAAAAAATAATAGCCTCCATTAAAAGGTGAGATTTAGACATTGGACTCTTTAAGAAATGACTGAAACTAAAAAAATATCACAACTATAACAGCAAAGGAATCACCATCTCTCTCTCCATCTCCATCTTTTCCCAGAACATGAAAGTGCTTAAATCCTGCTATTATTTACATATTAGTGATATTCACAGATCAGGATTTCCCTCAATCTCTAAACCCACTGCCCTGAAGAGTTGACAAGTCAATGGCCTTGTCATTTTTCAAGGATACAATAGTAATAGAGTCACTTTGTTTTCAGACTTTGTTCCCTCATTCCTAGTCTCCATCCTAGTTCCTAGACAAACTCTCTAACACCAATTAATCTGAAGGTCATCTTCAATGTTTGTTTCAAGTTAAATATTCAAATCACTTTATAACAATATGCAAAAATATGACAATAAAGCCTAACTGTTAATTCCATAAATAAATTATGCCTATTTTATTCACAGCTTAATCCCAAATAATACAGTGACAGTATGTTTATGTACTGAATGAGTATTTATAATCCAGAATAGCAAAAAAAATTGTCATATAAACTGTTTTTAGAAAGCAATGCTAATGATGCAAAGTATAAATGTGTATGT
Organism: Suncus etruscus; assembly: GCF_024139225.1. NCBI lineage: Eukaryota > Metazoa > Chordata > Mammalia > Eulipotyphla > Soricidae > Suncus > Suncus etruscus. The sequence continues at coordinate 36,723,902 of NC_064856.1, read as the reverse complement.
ATATGTACAAAACATTACAATTATATATACTGCATCGTGGCTTTTATGAATGCTTAGGGATTCAAGAGCTATTATTACTGATAATTAGCAAGATTAAACAATGCAATGTTCTGGTAGGTAGTGGTCAAAGGCCTCCATGGCTATGCCTGGTGGTACCTAGGTGATGCCAAGTGGTTCTTTGGTTCAAACCTGGGCAACTATAACAACGTCATGAACTGGGAAGCCAAATTTCTATCCTTAAAAATATGTTTATATTATACTTATCTAAGTGTAGATAATTCACAAGCATAAATATCAGTAACATATTTTCTGAGGGAGAAAATATTTATGAGAATTTCTTTTCTCCTTGATACAAGGATTTAAAAATAAAAGCAAAAGACTATAGAGCCAAAAATTTGACAAATGAGATAGAACAAAATGTAAAAGAAAGAAAAATATGTTCGAGTCGAATACACCATCCATTCAATGTTGTTTCACTATAATGTGAATAAGACATACAATCTTAGAGATTTAATAAAATTGTTACTATTTGAAAATCTGCTTTTCTAATGTGTGATTACATTAAAGTGGAAAATTTTAATAATGAATTGACAATATTGAGTGAGCACTATTACATCATCATCCAGTTACATGGAATTCTTCTTAGTCCTTATCCAATCCTGGGCTTATGTCCTGCTCTACTTCTGATACAAAGAAAAGGCAGCATTGACAACCAAACTATATTCAACACAGGGTACTTTCAGTCTAATTCTTTATCCCACTATTTAAATATTGCCAATGTGGCAGTTCAGCATTACTATTGTTGCTTCATTTCTAAAGCAAAAAAAAATTCCTCTTTACTGAAAGACATATTAAGTATTAATATAATAAACACATAAAATTAAAATGTCATTTGATATCAGACAAATTCTCTCATTTATTCTAAGATCACACAAACCCATCTATGTTATTTCAAGGATCAGATAAGACAATATGTGTAGGATATGCTTAATACATATTGCTTGTAATGACAGTAAATAGGATTGCATATAAATTGCTTTGACCCTTTAGTAATATTCATCTTAATGTGTGGATAACCATTTCTGTCCTACCATTCATTCTCCTAAGATGAAAAAAAGCTTAAAAAGTCTAGGGAGTATAAATAACTACATAAAAACAGTATTACATTTTAATGATTATGTTGAGATTTTCATTTATTTGTGAAATTTTTATATATACTTATCTTCTAAGATCAATTTACCTTTGCTGATGTTTCAAACCATCCTACAAAACCATTTTCCTTGCAGAACTGATCCATCTTGAGTCCATTGTTTATGAGCATGTCCTTCCCCTGGTCACATTTGTTGGCCAACAAAACTACAGAAACTGGTTTTCCATTAGGAAGACTTAATTTTGAGTCTAAATCATTTTTCCACTTTGTTACTGCTTCAAATGTAGCTGGCCTGGTGACATCAAAAACAATAAATGCGCCCATAGCTTCTCGGTAATAAACTCTTGTCATATTTCCAAATCGTTCTTGACCTACCAACAGAAAAAAAAGAAAAATAAAATTATTATGATTGTAAGATTTAATCATATGTTAGAAAGTTATGAGGCTTCCAGTATGAGCAGAACACTCATTAAAACTTTGTTACTAATCTGTAAATAATGATTTAAATACATATTCTTGAAGCTTTTATCTATGTCTTTGAATGGAAAAAATTTATTTAAAATAAACAAATAAAAACAGAGATGTGACTTAAAAGAAAGAGAAACATAGGATGTAATTTATATGTTGTATTTAGAATAAATTCATCAGGCAATCAATGGTTTAATGACAGGATGCTTGGATTACTCTCAGCCCCCAACTATAGAGAGAAGAAAAGAAATAGAGTGGAGGGCAGAGTGAGAAAGACAGATGAGAAATAAGTGGGTACAAAGGTCAAGTAGATTCAGGCACATCAGTGGTGTTAAGAGAGAACAGAAATAAATATTCAAATCACACAGTCAAAAACACTGAGATCCAAACTTTAACAACCAAACTAAAAATGTGTCTGTACAGGTGAAAAGTTGGCAATGAGAGTTTGCTGGAGTAAAGCTGACTCCGGTGGTGTGATTGGTGATGGAACATTGAAAAACTCAACTATGTGTTTAAAACTCAACTGTGAATAATTTTGTAAGTTATGGTGCTTTAATAAAAAAGTAAATTTTTAAAAAAGACAATAGGAATATGGCTTACTACTAGAGTGACTGCCTTGTGGGCATGATGCCACAAAGCAGATACTGAGCACCATCCCACACAAATGAGTGAAATTCCTGGCAGCAACACCGTTGCTGTCACCGGAAGCACAACGAGTGTGTGACCTCCAAGACTTCACAACAGAAGCCTACAGAGCTGCATAAACTGATGCTCAGGGATTAGAAGGTTCCAGGACTCAAACCCTATCAGACCCATACTAGACTAGCTACAGTTTAAGCACTCAGTAACGAGATGTGACTGGTAGCCACTATCATCAACAATTATATATGCTTCCATTGTTTTAATCATTTCAACTATGATCATTCAAGTATGAAAGCCCTGTCATAATAGAATTTATAACTCAGTATAAAAACTATAAACATTATAGACAAATAAATGTGTTATGTTATAAAGTATCCACAACTTAAATTAAGGTAGTAATAATAGCATAAATGTGATTTACATAAATGATTAGGAGGAACATTATTGTCCTCATTTTCAAGTTAGAAATTTAGATTGGCTAAGTGACAAGCTCCAATTATACAATTGAGAGTTAGAATACAGATGTGAGTTGTTTGAATCCAAATTCTATATTCGATTTCTAACACTAAACACTCTCAACTACCAGTTATGTAATCTCTCTCTTCCAGCTTTATACACAATCATGTACATTATGGGTTTATGCAGACTCTATTCAACTCAACAAGAGAATATTGATTGGCTATCTACTGTAACCATGTAGGTCTCTAGCTACAGTCCAGGAATACAGCACTGAATTAAATTGCTTCTACCAAAAAGTAATCCAGAATCTACTGGAAAGAAAAGACCACTTCCCATAAACACACACACACACACACACACACACACACACACACACACACACACACACACACACATGTAAGGACTAGATTTTTAAATATAATATAATTATTTATTGTAATCTTAATTTTTAAAGTGAATTCTGGCAAGTTTCTTGCCACCTTGCATTTAGTTTATTATTTGTAGAATGGCAATAAAGATGAAATAAATAAAAGTAAATTACTAAACAAAATACCTTTTAACATTGGAACTTCATTTTTTTCTGTCTTTTCTACAGCCCTTTAAAACGTATGAAAGAAAATAGAACAGGACTCCAACAGTTATGACAAAAAAATTACAAATGTCTGGTCTCATGAAATGTTATAAATCATGTTGAGGAAGGGCATGCTTTTCATGTGGAAGCCCATATTTAACACCCAGCAGCACCTAGTCCACTAAGCACCACACCTTAGTTTAATCCCCCCACAAAAATATTGCTTCTGCTATTCTCTACCAGTAGTTGCTAAATACAAAAGTTCACTATGACTCAGTTCATATTTTTGAAAGCAAAATTCTTATGTGTTTATGAAGACTGAAATTTTATTCTGATTTGATAATTAATTTATGAGTCCTATAGTTACATAAATTAAGAAAAGTAAATATACATTAAGAAGAATAAAATTTTGAAACTAGAACAGGACCAAGATATACAGTTTAATATACCTCAAATACCATATGTAATCCATGTGGAGGGCAAGATTCTGTGATGGTGAACTTAAATTCAAGTTCGGAAAGTTTTTAAGAGGAAACTTTGGTCATAGTACTATAAATGCTATAAATTGTAAGATGTGATTCAGAAACTCATAGAAAAATGAATAAAATATAAGTTAAGAATGTCTGTTAGAGGGGCTGGAGCACTGGTGCAAAAGGGAAGGCATCTATCTGCCTTGCGCGCACTAGCCTAGGACATACCCTGGTTCGATCCCCCAGCGTCCCATAGCCAGGATTGATTTCTGAGCGCATAGCCAGGAGTGGCCCCTGAGCATCACCGGGTGTGGCCAAAAAAATCAAAATAAAATAAAATAAAGAATGCCTGTTAGAGTCCAAGCATGACCAAGGTACTTAGGAGGCTGCCTATGAGAACACTCTAGGAAATGAGGCAAAGGCATTGGAACAGGTTTCCTTGAGTGATATAGGCCTGGAACATATGGCCTACAGACCCCAAGATAAGCTGCAATGTGCACAGGCATTCTTACCAGCTGTACCCTGTATCTGCATGTTGTCTCCTTGTGACAGGCAAACTAACATATCTTGTTTCAGTTTCTCCACAACCTTCATGATTAATTCCCCTTTTACCTCATGGCTAAATCCCTTTTTGATTAATCACTTAGACCTAGTCATGTAGACTTACCTATGTAGATCAAGCCAGTAGAATATAAAAGGCAGAAATAACCCAAATAAAATTGCTATTGACTATTAGCCAGTAGTCTAAGCTATTAACAGTAATCAGTCAGAAGTCTGTCTCAGGCTCAGTGCATTAGGTACTTGATAACAATGGTCAGTACAAATGCCTTTTGGTGTGTGAACCTGTCTGTTCCAACACATAGCAAGAAAGTAAGTGATGCCAGTATCAACACATGATGATCCTACAATATTTCTTAGGTTGGTTATATTACAGAAGCCTTTCTTTTAATTCCCCATGGTCATTCAGTCAATAAAAGTATAATATTCTTCATATGATATATAACCTACAAATGAACTTTCATTTTTTAATGACTATTAGCATTATTTTCCTTTCTAGATTATTGAAAACAGTGACCCCTTTAATACAGCATAGGATGGCTATGACATTTCAAAAATAAAGAGCATAAATAAAGCCTTCTGTGATTTTTCCTGATACTGAAGGTCTTCAGGCCTTTTTAGGCTGTCTTATGATCTCTTCTAATCAGATGACGGGCAGAGTCATGTGTTATTCAACAATTTGCTTGTTGAGAAGATTTCCTCGTAGAGGAAAATAGACCAAGAAGAAATATTCTACATTTTAAGTATATGTAAAAGATCATGTTTTGAACTGCAAAAAAATGTAGTCAAGAGGTGTATATCTTCAGGGATTTCAGAAAGGAAAGAGAGAGTGTACAAACACACACATACACACACTACACCCATACACACACATCCACATGTAATATCAGAATATACTAAAAAAAAGATTTCTAGAAAGAAAATTAACTTTGTATCTTAGATCAGTGGAGTAGCAGATTTGGAAAGTTTGTATTATCATTTCAGTAAGAGGACATGTTCAGACTAAAGCATTGTTAAGAATCAAATTTATCCTTTACTTATTTTTTTTTTTGCCAGCTGATAGTACATTCTGCTCTTGTTGTCAGTTTTATGTATTTTTTTCTCAAAGAAATGAGAACCATGTGACTCTGAGTAAATATGCACAGGTAAAATGAAGCTCAGACACTGGTGGTGAGTTTGGTTATTTGCAACTTTTTATATCTGCAGCTTATTTTTACAATGTTATAAATTATGGTGTTTACATTCAAATTAATTCACCACTGGAATTCTAATACTATTTAAGCATGTGTTCTACCCACATTATTAACTAATATAGCTTATGCTATATTGTATTTTGTGTTTTAAATCAATATTTCTGTCCTAAGGAAGTTCAAAGCCAAGTATTACAGAGAATGCATATACTAAAAAAGACGCAGTTCACCAAATATGACCCAGTTCTCTTAGTCCTTAAACATATATCCTAAATTCATGTAGAAGTAGTTTGTGACTCTGCTTCCATATCAATGGTTATTAAATGAGACAGCAATCAATTGAATGAGAAATGTTAACAGCAGCACCTATTTTGATAAACTCATTGCAAAAGGAACTCAATGATAAGAAGAAAAGACCCAAACGTTTTGTTTTGTTTTGTCTTTTTTTTTTTTTTTTTTTTTTTTTGGTATGAGGAGCATATAGTGCTGATCTTTCTCCTGGCTGTGCATCAAAATTACTCCTGGAAGTGGTCAGGGGACTATATGGGATGCTGATTACAGCACCCATGTCAGCTGCATGCAAGGCAAGTGCAATATCTACTTGTTCTATCTCTCTGGCTCTAAAAAGTCCTAGTCTAGAAATTGCAAAGAGATAATACAGTAGCCTAAGTAAAATACTTTGTTTAATTAAATCACCACTAAACTTCTTGAATCAGTTTTGGGCAAAGGTACTTCGAGTACTGAGATTCTCTGAGATGTAATTTTGTCATCTGTAAAATGACGTTGATTACAGTAGTCTATGAGATTCCTTCCTGTTCTCATGCTTCCTGGCCCTTTGCAATCACCATTAAATCAACATTTAATCTTTGTCCCAATTGCCAGGCATGTTCTTCTGGTGTCATGAAATCAGCTAAAATACACACAAATAACCCAATCTGTATTTAATCATTATTTCACTTGGTAATTAGAACTCAATGAATGCTGTGACTGTACATAACATGTCTACATAGACATAAAAACAACTAGAGGAACCATCTTCATTTTCTGTTAACCAACTTTCCTCTTTTACCTAAGAATAGTCACTTCACTATTCTGGTTTTAGTTCCCTTCATTGAAAAAATATACTTGATTCAATGTTCTAATACAAATGTATTTTAGACTCTGACAATACCCTCTAATTAATTTCCACCATTTTCAGACATCAAATTTTCCACTTCCTTTTTTCCTGTGTTCCCTCACCCCAGTTCACAGCATCATTGTCAATAATGCCATGATTCCTTAAAGTGGCCTTCCAACTCTTTTATTACCATATAGAGTACTTCCAACAATTCACCTACAGTTCTATTACAACAGTTGTCTGACAAATCCTTAACTGGGGGGCTTTCAGTAACTCAGTTTTTTTTATTTGATTTTGCTTTTGGTCCACAACAATGATGCTCAGGAGTTATTCTTGGTTCTTCATTTAGGAATTACTCCTAGTGTGATTGGGGGTTTGGAATGCTAGAATCAAACCCAAGGTGTCCATGTTCAAGACAAATTCCGTATTTGCTGTACTATCACTCTGGCCTGTTATTTTAACTACTTCTCCCATTTAAAGATAAATATAAACATAGATTTTATACTGTTGGAAATATAAATTGGAATGTAATTTGAAATAAATTAAATAAAATAACTGTCTCAGTATAGCACCCAGGGTAGGGAGAGAGAGGTAGAAATTAAGTATTCTTTTATTTCCAGCAAGCAGTCTGAAGTCTGCCACTGCCCAGAGAATGAGGGACAGACATATAGCAGACAGCATCTCACTGTTGCTTTATCTTTTCCCATGGAATGGCAGGAGCTGCTCCAGTCTCTACTCTGCCCCCCCCCCAAAGAAATTGTCAGAACTTTTCTTTTTATACTTGAGGCAAATGTTGCAGTGGAACATGTCCAGGGGGCATATCCAGATCCTACTACCATTACAGAGGGTGTCATCACCCTTTAAAGGTATATTAACTAATTAATTCCCTTAAATACATCAACATCTCAGAGATATCTGTACTCCTTATTTGTGACATTATTCACATTAGCCGATCCATGACTACAACTCACATTACTACCAAGAGATAATCTGACAAAAATGGGGCTATATACATATAGTGTCATACATATACAACAGAATATTATTTAAAAATATTTTTATTTGGCAATATGAGACCATTGCACTAAGAAAAATAAGTTGGAGAAAGAAACATACTGTATGATTTCCTTATATGAGGAATGTATAAAAGGCTGACCAGAGAAATATAATAGAATAGTAGTTTCTATAAGTTGGATGGTGAAGAATATTAGTGGATATTAGAGTACACAAATTTCTAAATGATTGAATTACAGTAAACTAAGTATGATTGACTTTAGTTAATATAATAATTATAGATTTAAATATACAACATATTATATTAGTAAATCTTAAATGTCTACTACACAGATGGTAATTAAGTGGTGATGGAAGAGTTAACCTTTTGTGGCAATCATTTTTCACAATCATTTTAATTGTATTAAAGAACAAATTAACAATTTTAAGTCGCACAAATTACAACTTAAATTATAATTCAAGTATAGTAACTAAGTCTTGAGACGAAATCATCAAAAGTACTTGAAAATGCCTATTCTATAGCTGCACTCCTTAGAGATCAGCATGTTATCAATACATGGAACCCAAGAAACCATTTCTTCAACACTCCCTAGGTAATGTTTTAAAGCCTCTGTTTTTATAAAAATCTATTTATAACATCATTATTTTCTAGAGTTTAGCTCGTCTATGACTCTTAGGTAGGTGCTTTTAAGTAAATAATAGTTTATTAACATTGTAATACATATATGTACATGTGAAATCATCATTAATAGTATTGTAACTCAAAGTACCTCAATAAAAAATGGTTTTAAAATGTGATATAGTTCTATGAAAATATACCCTCGGGCTCCAACTTACCTATCCAACTTTTCTGTCACTTTTTTCAAAGTGCATTATGACCAGGACAATAGGGATGTACTATGATTACTCATGTTGCAAACCCCAGTTCAATCCTTGACAACAAATATGGTCTTTGTAGTAGACAGGCATGATCCCTGAGCAAAGAGTCAAAATTAAGCCTTGAGGGAACCAGAGCGGTAGCGCAGTAGGGCGTTTGACTTGCACGCGCTAACCTAGAAAGGACCACAGTTCAATCTCCGGTGTACCATATAGTTCACCAAGCCAGGGGCGATTTCTGAGTGCATAGCCAGGAGTAACCCCTGAGCGTCACCAGGTGTGGCCCAAAACAAAAACACAAAACAAAAAGATTAAGTCTTGAATATCACCAGATATACCTCCCAAAGACAAACGAAACAAAACAAAAAATTGATCATAGCCAAGTTACATTGACCTACTTATTCCTACAATATATCTTTGTATTTTTTTTTGCCCTTTCAAATGTCTGAACCCAAGCCTAAATTTCATTGCCATCTCTTCTCTTGTTCTGTTCAGTTCAAGCTTATAATCTTATAGTCATCACACATTTTTCAATTTTAACATTTTGAACCATTGTATCATCTGTAACCAATGTTGTAAGACTCCATTTCCATGGTCCTATAGGATATTATTTTATACTATACTATAATATACACACTTAACATAGTTTTTTGATACCATGGCATTGTAGAGACATAAAGCACAGTCTGGCCATTTTTTAATATTTTATATATTCTAATTCTATTTCTCAAAATTTTGGATCTAATACCACATAAAATAAACTAAAGTTAGGTTATTTTTCAATATATAATACAATACCATTTTCTGTTCACAAATTAGCACTGCATAGTAATGGAATTACTCTGTGTGCTACTTCATTTTCAATTCATAGATGTTTATTGAAGAAAAATTAACAATATTTTAAGAAAGTAAGCATGTATCTGTTCCAAAAAGTTTTATACAGGAGTTTTTATATATTCCCTTAAGAAATAACAACTCATTCCATTTATGTATTATTATAAAATCACTATTTTTAATAATGTTTCTATTTTGAGCTACATATATTTTTGGTGCCATTATACAATCAGTAGATCTAAAAGAGCCAATAATATATGCTATTTATTTCAGCCAAGATATGAAGCAACTCAAATGCCCAACTACAGATAAATGTGGTATATATTTACATTCAAATCCTATGCAGCTCTAAGAAAGAATAAAATCAGGCAATTTACTGTGATATGGGTGGAACTAGAGAATACTATGATGAAGTCAATAGGAAGAAATGTAATGGATACAATTTATCTCTCTCATATGTGGGACTTAAAAATATAGTAAAGTAGCAACAAAGGACCAAAGGACACAATGGGAGAGTTGACTCACAGAACAGAGTTTGCCTGTGTTGGGAAGGTGGGAAAATGAAGAAAGGGCACAGGAGACATTGGGGCGGGAGGTGGGTAGACTGGTAATGCAGGTGTGAATTGGAATATATGTATATGTAAAATCATCATTAATAGTATTGTAACTCAAAGTGCCTCAATAAAAAAAGGTTTTAAAATGTGATATATTTCTATGAAAACCAAGAAGATAAACTAAACAGGCTTATGGTTCCTACTCAATTATAAGGGGAAAAATAGTTTTCCAATTGTTGAGATAGTCATAAACTGACATATTAGTGACAGGTTGGTTATGAAACTCAAGGAATTCCACTGACTAGGATTACAATCAAGCTACATTCCATAAACACAATTGTCTCAAGTTCCTAATTAAAAAAGTTTTGAAGGTTCTTGTGGATAAACTTTTTATCTTCTCTCTACCTTGATTCAACCAACTAGTGACAGAAAAATACCAATTAATTACACTTTTTAAAAAAATAATCTAAATTATATTCTGGAATATAATCAATTATAAAATTCCCTTACATTAGGTGTTTCATTATAGTCAGAACCAAGTTTCTATTGTCCTATGTTAATCTCTATATTCTGTACATGGTAGGTATTGGCTGAGATCTCCTTACTTCATGAAGAAAAAGCTTCTTATCTTCTCCTAGTGGATATTTAAGACTTACCAAGTCTGTGAAAATCATTATCTCACATAACTAGCATTTATGACTTCATTTTTACTCCTAAAATAATTGTATCTAGGCTTGATTTATACATATCATTCATTTAATACAATATTTGGAGTATCTATTATTTTTAGGCACTGTTCTTTTAACTAGAAAAAAGTTATTTTCTCATATAAATCTTAAATTACATTGGAGATTAAAAGTAAACATAAGAAGAGGGACAGAGAGATTATACAGAAAGTTAAGTATTTGCCTTCCATTTGGCTGATTCAAATTCAATTTTGACCACAAATATAAATATTTCCAGAATTTATCATTGAGTACAAGAGTCAGGTATAATCACTGAACACTAATGGGTATGGCCTAAAACAGAAACAAAACACAATTAAGTAGCATAAATATAGTACATAACTACATTAACTAGTAAAACTATTATAGACAGAGCCTGGGAGAGAGTGCAGAGGTTAAAGTAGTTACTTTGCGTATTATCAACCTTATTAAATCTCTGGATGTACAAAAGATTCCACCATACTATACAATCTGACTTCTGAAGTTTTGGATCCTTTTCTGACTACATGATCCATGATCAATTCTTTCCATCTCTCTCATTCAACACTTCAGATTGTATCACTATCTTACCCACTGAACAAGTTCTAACTACCTTACTTTTACTGAAGTAGCTACACCCAACATTGCTGAGTCATGAAAGGGAGCTGGATGGACTCTCCTGATGATAAGTTACTAATAGTTCAATGTTGGACTATGCATGGAGGTGGTTAGTTAGCTAGGATAGTGCCCAATGTGGTGTTAGATATCATGTGTTGCTAGAGTTCTTACACATGCTTTGACACATCCCCATACCCTGTCCTATTTAGTATGTGCTGCAAACGTCTGCAATAACTTGTCCCCAGTCACACTGCAGACTCCTAAGTCTGTAGAAGTACTCAATTATACTCACCTAAGTTTTCACAACACATTTATTCTTAGTGTATGTTCATAGAAGACTTACGAAACAGAATGGAACTGGAAATACAAGTACTCTTTGTGCAATGTTTTAACAATTAATATTGATTTTTTTTTTAGTTGTGAGGATAGGAATGAACTTAATAAAGCAGAATCACTGACCCAAGTCATTGAATTTTTGCCTCCCAAACTCCTGCTCATTCTTAATAGCCATCATGTAAATTCCAAATTTGGAGCCACTGGAGTTATTTATTATGTTACTTTAGTTCTCCCATAAATAATGCTTCTCTTTTCAGCTTATTGTTACCTTTCATCTCTTATAGACAAATATTTTTTGACCATTCAAAAACTTCCACTTACAAGGTGCTTTCTCTTTCTCTAATACTTTGCTTACTTTAAAGTAATTGATTAAAATAATATAACAAGTAACTTGTGCAAATCTACAAAAGGTAATAAAGGATACCATAAAAATATAAATTAAGGATCCTAAAGAACACAATGCGGAAAATACATTCCCACTCCTATATTCACTACAACACCACATACAATAGCCAAAATATAAAAACAATTCACAAATAATCATAAAAGAAAGAAAAAACAGGAGAATATCTCTTTAGTACAGTGGGGGATAAATTAGAGAAGGGAACACTAAGGTTGAGGGTTGGAGAGAAATTGGGCACATTATGGAGTAGTGGACACTGGTGAAGGGAGTGATATTGGAACAATGTATGCCTGAAACTCAATTATATAAATTTGTGTACCTTGTAATTCATGGTGATTTAATCTAAAAAAGATAAAAATAATTTACTCTAATATAAAAGGGAAATGCACCAATGGAGGTAAAGCTAACTTACATTGTATGAAACAGGGAGGTAACTATTTCCCTTAAAAGGAATTCATGCATTGCCTAGTAGTCTTGATACCTCAAAGTTTCAACTTTAGTTTTAAAGGCTTCCTCCTTTTACTATGGGTGCAGCCTTCATGACCCAAAGGAGAACAGCATCAGAGACCTAAGCATTAAAATTACTGGCTGGTCCAAGTGTCACCAACTGTGTTTTCCAAGCCACCAAGCAATGGTCTTCCTCAAAAAAAATAAAAAAATAAATAAAGGAAAGTGAAAATAGACTTCAAAGAATAAATTCCTAACTTAAGCCTTCACAGAGGAGTTACCATTTCATATAGATAATAAACATAAGTAGATTATGTTAGGTATGCTAGAATGTGTTACTGTGAAGGCAATTAAGGAACAAGAAGAGTTGGACCAAAGACACAGAGGTAGTAGTAACATGGAACTTGAAAAAGAAATAGCGAGAAGCTCAAATTGTCATAGTTTGATCTTCATAATAGACAATAAAGAGTATTGAAAATACTATTGTAGGATCCAGGTTAAAAGTACAGTGAGAGGACAATTGTCTTATAGATAAACAACTGGAGCTCAATACCTGACGACAACACAAGTAGTTCCCTGTGCACTATCAGGAGTGATCCATGAGCATGAATTGAGGAGCACATTTTGAGCACTACTAGGTATGAGCACAAATTCAAAAGAGAAAGAGGAGAAAGTAAATAAGAAGGAGAAGAAAATATATTATTTGAATCACTACATGAAAGACTTTGGGTCTGGAATATATCCAACACCATACATCCATCCTTCCTTTATCACATGAACTCCCTCCCACAGAACTGGATATCTACTTAATTCAATTGTCCAGTTATACAATATTTGACATGCACAAAAGTTTTCATTGTTCTAAATAAGTATTTTTATTCTTTAAACATCATAGCCAATAAACCAGAAAAGGTTGATTTCTGATTCCAATTTTGCCATTGCTAGTCAATAAGCCTGAAAAACAAAAGCTACTTCCCTTTCAGAACCTGTATTTTATCCACAAAATGAGGATTTTATTGATTGATCTCCCAAAGTTTCAACTAAGTAAAAATTATCCATCAAGAAGTTATTATTTCATCTAATGCATCAGAAAGTTACAGGCACATATTTGAATTTTTTCCTCAAAATAAATGACATTTCACTCTAAATTAGAGAAACTTATAAAGATAAATGATCATTTTTTAAAAAATTCACTCTCTGGGGCTGGAGCAATAGCACAGTGATAAGGCGTTTGCCTTGCATGCAGCCGATTCAGGATGGATGGTGGTTCAAATCCTGGCATCCAGGAGGCCTGCCAGAAGCAATTTCTGAGCAGAGCCAGGAGTAACCCTGAGCACCACCGCCCAGTGTGATTCCCCCCCCAAAAAAAATCACTCTCCAGTTCTTAGAGTGCAAAATAAAGTAGATTCTCACTTTATTTAACTGTACCTCATAAATCACCATCATACTTATCAATTCTAAAAGCATATACATTTTGTATTATAAGTATAAAATATTAGAAAGTCTTATTTTAGGCATCACCACAATTAGAGTACCAAGTTCATTTTTGTTATATTGATGATATTTTTAGATCAAACACATATACTAGAATTAAGGTGATGGTGAAATAATTAACTAAAAGCATTTTATTGAACATTTACGCAACTAGTAACTGTCGATCTCTCCTTCTAGTGGACAGTTTCCACCTTTTGAAGCTTCCTCCACATCTAGAAGTGACCAATAGGATCCATCTCTGGTGTGTTATATGAAAGAAAAGTCTTCTGAGAAACTTGAGAGGGGCTGAGTGCTTTCCATTTAAATGCTTTGCATTTAGAAGAAATAAATTCAATCCCCAAATCCCTGAACACTGTCCCAAGTGTCTCTGACATCTCTCTCCTCTCCTCCCTTGATGACTTTAGTAGTAGTAGAATATAATTTTTAAAGGGTTTTAGAAGTGTCTTAAAATATTAGCATGATGGATATGGAAATGTAAACAGAACTAAATTCGGCAATCATGATTTTGCTATAGCAAATAAATAAGTAGATAAAATATGTATGTGATGTCTAGGTAATTCTCTGTGGAGAAATTTATTGCATTGTTTCAATGTTAAGTATAGTTGTTGTAAATATCTTGTGGAAAGAAAAGCTATATGTTATTATAGGTAAATAATGTGTACACTGAGCAAAAATAGCAACTATTCAAAATCGGGTGAGGGATGCGTAGGCAAAGTGCCTCACTTTTAAATTGTCAGGCAATGTTAGAATCTTCATCTGTCAATGATGTACTAAACTGTTCTGGCATATTTCATCATCTTATATGGGAATATCACATAACAACTTGGCCTGAGAATGCTAGGTTGTTTGAATGAAGGAAGGACAGAGAGGAAGAGCTCTTATATGCATGGTTTCTTCAGCAAATAAGTATGTTAAATGCACTGTGTGAGAGGCACTGTGCCAGGCAAAAGGAAAAAATAAAAGGATTAAGGGTTAAATAAATCTTGATTCCTGACCTAAAGGAGTTCATATCCTAAAGGTGCATTACAACACAATGGCAAACAAACCACTGTAAGAAAGTATAAAGTGTATTAATACAAGTGATTTCAAAATATGTTTGGAATGCAAAAGGGATCCTGTTCATGGCATCTGGTGACTTACTGATATTAGATTTTGGGCATGAGGACCAACCTCAGAGCTAATGTGTTACTTTCTGTTCTCTTACTTCATACCAGTTTACTTCTAGTGACTTCAGGGTTGCACAGCTTGAGAGAGAATTTTTCATTCATTTTTTTAAATTTTGTTTCTTTTCCTTGAGGCTCTCATAATTCTAAAATCTAAACTCTATGGAGAAAACTAAAAACCTCCTTATTACCTTGACTTTATATGAGCTTAATTTTTACACTTTCACTTGCTAGTTGGGCATCACCTTTATTTATTGATTTAATTTGTTTTAGGGTTACACCAGGCAGTCCTGGCTCTGCACTCAGAAATCACTTTCGTTGAGCTTGAAGGACCAAACTCAGATTGGCTCAGTGGAAGGTAAGCACCTTAACCATTCGACTACATTTCTGACCTCTAGGCATCATTTTTATAATCCCTGTAGATGTTACAAGATCTATATGACACAGAAAAGTTTTACAAAATTATTTTTAATTAGAAATATGAACTCATCATAGCAGAACTGGAATACACAAATGAAAACAGTAATATCAACAATGAAGAAATATAAACAAAAATCTATACCCACCTCTCTTAATGAGAAGTATTAAAGGATAATATATTTAAGGTTAATTATCTCTCCTCACACATTTTATATATTATCTTTTTCACTTAGGTGAAATTATCATTTTTCTTCTGCTTTGTTTCTCAAGTCATCAAACTCCAAATCAGATCATGATTATGCTTTTTTTTTTTACCATAGTTTACTTCAGATATACAAGCATTGATACTACTTATTTATCCTTCTATCATAAATATCTAGCCTACTATTTTGTCTCAACATATGTGCATCAAAATTTAGCATCATCTCATATCACTTTGGTGAGTTCTGGCTGCCTGCAGATTGCATATATCTAATAAGAATTAAAGTGTGGATGAAGTAAAAGGAAGGCAGATTTCAAGTCATAGAACTGTTGATAGAGGAGTTTGATGGTCCAAGAAAAAAAGTGAAGAGTCCATGAGGTCCAAGAGAGAGGGGGCGAGGGAGGAGAGAAGAAAGAAGTCAGAGGCACATGAAACACTACTCAGGGACCTGGGGATCGAATCTATTTTTCCTAAATGCAAAGCATTCAGCCCTGTCCTTGATATCACATTTAGTCAAGGTATTAGAGAGGGGATCTTTGCTTAGTTATTCTTGCTTTATAAATGTCAATAGGGCCTTATTTGTCCAGTGAATAGTTATGATATGGGAAACATATATGCTATAGTTATTTCTGATAACCACAAAGTTCCTTTTGGGGCTTATGTAATGGAACTTAAATACAAGTGATGAAACTCATTGACTCCACTGGACATGTCCTTGCTGACTTATCTAATCCTCTGAAAGTCAGGTCTACTCACCTTGACTATGTTATCAGTCTTTAATAAAGTACAAAGATAAATAAGTTTAATTTTGGGGCAAACAGGTTATGATTTGAAGTAACTTAGTTGAGTGGGCAGCCAAAGTCAAATTTCATATCAACTCCCTTCTCATGGTGTTACTAATGGAACAAAAAACAGTCCAGTAATGTGCTCCAATCATCCATCTCTGTAGGACTTCTTCCCCCTAACCAGCTTTGCCTGCTGCTCAACTTCTAACTCAGCCTACGGGCCTTTAGGGAGGAGGCTACTAAAGACAGTTTACAATGTGTATCAAATCTTCAGAAAATATCAGTTCCCTTGAGATGTTGCATGCCCAATATCTACAGAATTCATCTTCCAAGGCATTCTTACTTATACAGCTTTTTTTTGACTATAGACTCCATGGCAACTCTAGGTAAAAACCATACCTAAAAGGAATTAGAAGTGCCTTTTATAAACTTAGAAAGTTTAAAAGTAAAATTCCTTATGAGAGTATATTGCAATATGGTAAATCTGAAATATGTGCCAGAAGTTTTGGAAAATAATATATGTGCAATACAGAAGAAAGACATTTACATCCTATCATTCTAATCTTGCATTTACATCCTCAAAACACACACACACAAAAAAAAAACTATTAACTTGTGTAACACACCACTGCAAAAATCCTGAATCTCTACTGCTCATTGTTTTTTTATTTATTGGAGAAAATTTTATTTTTTTATTTACAGATAAGTAAATTGAGACAAACTGAGATTAAGGAATTTAGAAAATTTACCTAAGATATTCTGGAATATATGGAATCAACAGAAATTCAATAGAAACACTGGACACTTAGATATAGGCTCTTATTCACTGTGTCCTTCCAATTTTTTGGTTACATTGGACTCTGATGTAACATCAACATTAAATAAATAACAAACTTGAGGTTATATTAAATGTATGATTTTACTTGCATTTGACACAAAAGTCCAAATGATAGATATATCTGTTTTCAATTGGTAAACTAAACCAGAGTCTTGCAGACTTCTTTACAGCCAGAACATACAGTAACACATTATATAGACTCTGAATTTTTTACACAACATTCACACACACACACCAAAGCCCACTTGACAATATCTGGTGTCATCTTTCAATCTTTGATAAAACCTATGCTACTAAAGCCACTAAAGATGACTCCAATTGCCTCAAGTTTGATGATACCTAGTTTGGAAGTTCCCAGTAACAAAAATGTCCTCTCAAAAAATTTTCCATATTTGTATTGATTCAAGAATAATAAAGTGTTTCATCAAGTATATCAGATAAAATTAATGTTTTATAATGTTTCTTTATAAGAAAAGAGAGTTTAGGCCCAGCATAAATAAAGCTTCTTGGGGCCACTCACAATGAAAGAGATATGAAATAACACTGTTAGAACTAGTTCAAAGAGATTATTAAAAGGAATTTAACACCCATAAGATGGACAGTAGAAGCTGTCAATATCTAATCATTTTTTACTTCTTTAATTTCATTTGAGACAGTAGAAGCTGTCAATATCTAATCATTCTTTACTTCTTTAATTTCATTTGAGACACTGGTACTTGCAGTAATATTCATGGTACCGTATTTCAACACCAAATCCTCCACTATAGTATCTGCTTCTCTTCACCAATCCCAGTAGTCCATCCTATTTGTCTACCACACTCTGTGTCCTTGGTCCTTGGTAAACTCAATTCTATACAATAGTCGTCGGGTTTTGTTATATTTGCTCATTTTATTCCCTTACTGTTTCTTTATAACACACCTAGACGAAAGATCATTCTGTATCTGTCTCTTTCCTTCTTACTAACACACAATGGAACACCACTCAGTTAGAAGATGAAGTCATGCAGTTTGCCTCCAGATGAATAGAGCTAGAAGGTGCAGTCCTGAGTGAAATCAATCCTTTGTAAAATTGATATAGGATCCACACCACGTAATGCTGTAGGTTAGTAGGGTGAGGGCATTCTGTCCCAGGAATCAAAGCCAGGCTCCAATAAAAGCCCGGCATGTGAACTCATGTAACTTGACTCAACCCAATGATGAGAATACTGAGCAGCAGAACCAGGATCTGTAATGAGGGGCTTAAATATATCCAGGTTACAAGAACTCAGTTCTGGAGTCCATGTGTTGAACTCTCCTCATTTGCCTGGAAATAACTCCATATAAGTCTCAGAGACAAATTCTGATTTCAAGCATTCTATAGTCTCTCTTTCCATGTCTCTCAGTGAAAAGTTAAAAATCAAGTCAAAAGAGTTGGCTAATGGCACAGACCATTAAATACAAGTAGCCCCTGACAAAATATGTGGGGATGGGAGTGGAGCAGGACAGAAAGGGAGGTTATTATTGGCACGTCGCCTCTGCATACAGAAAGGTCTCTGGATTCCTCAAATTTACTAGGGGTTGGGGAGGAGGGTCTCCGACGTTAGCATAAACTAAGTAAATGCTTTTAAGAATTGATTGGCTGTAGCCTGGAACTGTAGGCTTTCCTGCAGTTCTCAGACCCAGGGCTTGTCCAGGGTGCCCCAGATACAGATAAACTGACCAGACAGTAGCTTGTTCCCGCCCGGAAAAGGAGCTGAAACCACGAACCAAAGGCCTCTCCAGACCATCCTATAAGTCCCAAAGGGAGGACGCGCCCAAAGTAAGAGTCCAGAGGAGGGTAAGGAAGGAGTTAAAGCAAAGTTCCCAGAGCACCGAAGAATGACTGGAAAGTTTCATCGAGAGTCAAACTTGTTTTTTTACTGCTTTGAATCAAGTTTCTCCTGCGGTGAAGCAAAACCGGAGATCGGGGACGCACTTGACTGTGGCACCGCTGCCCCACACTTGGAACCGGGTTCGCCAGTCCCGCCCGATAGAGGTTCGGATCCCGAGCCCTCCCGTCCACTAACTAACCTGCGATGTCCCAGAGCTGCAGACGCACGACTGTCTCGGGGTCCCAGTGCAGCACCTTGAGCGCGAAGTCCACGCCAATGGTGGCCCGGTAGTGCGAGGAAAAGTTTTGGTGCACGTAGCGCTTGATGATGCTGGTTTTGCCCACGCCCAGGTCGCCAATTACTAGCAGCTTGTACAGGTGCTCCTTGAGCGGGGCCTGCATGGTGGAGGCGGGCGCGGGGTTAGGGGTGCGAGGCAGAGGAAGCTCAGCCAGGCCCGCGTGGAGACAGACTCCAGCAACTCCAGGGCAGGCGTCTGGGCAGAGAAGGCGGCGAGCGTGGGCCAAGGGGCGGAACTATGCGCGCCCGCAGAAACGCCCCACTCAAGCCCGGTGCAATTCTGTCCTGCCAGCCCAGCGCTTGCAGGAGGCCTGGGAGAAGGGGCGGGGACTGGAGCTCTTGCCCTGGGAGGGAAGAAGGGGTAGATTGCTCTGTCCAACAACCTTCTTTCTCCCTTCTGTGTGATCCTGGCTGTATGAAAGTGTAAATTTTATTTGCTGTGTTTTGCATAGAAAGAACCCCTTGTTGATATTATTATTATTATTTATTATTATTATTATTATTGTAAATCTGATGGACATTTCTAGTTGACCTCAGTGACAACTACTAGGACACAGGGCCCCTGTGGTCACTCCTGCCTCTACCTCACACTGCAGAATAAGAAGCTGGCACAGGTAGAGGAGAAGATAACTTTTGGAGGCAGTACATGGGTTGGTGATGCCTTCCCAGGTTTTAGAGATGAGACTAGACAGGTCACTTGAGGTGCTTTCTCTTGAATGATAATGATCAGACCCCACTGCAGTCTCCAGTTTTATCCAGGCTTTCATCCCTATTCAAGTGACATTAAAGGGAGACTGTTGGGTTGAGAGAGAGAGAGAGAGAGAGAGAGAGAGAGAGAGAGAGAGAGAGAGAGAGAGAGAGAGAGAATAGAGGGATTTTAATCACCCTTTCTTTTCTCTTTATTTTTAATACAGTTGGTATTTGACCACCAGTTCTAAGCTTTCCCAAAACATGGCCACACCAAGGTTAAAACTGGGATTTAAGTATTGAATTGATACTGGTTTAGTGTTCCATTATCTTCCTATTTCCCTATGGTACTGTATATTCACAAGATGTCTCACCAATGGCAGAGTGATATACATATATGAATGAGGCCCATCACCTCTTTGCTTAATGTATGTACAATGCAGGTATAGAAAGGATGAAATCCTGATGGCCAAGCACCTCAATTCTAACTGCTGGAACATGAACCAGTATGCTCTGCATATGCTGTTGTACAGGTGTAAAAATTTATTAGTATTTTAAGCACCCAGTCATAATTTTAGTAATAACACCCAGCAAGTTTTACATCTATGCCAACTATTTCAACAGTCTTAGAAAGAGATGCCATTTTTTTTTCTCATTTTACTAATGATAAAGCAAGGTCTAGGTATTTTAATTGGTGCACTCAGGATCAAACTGGCAATAAAGAAAGAGGCAAATTCATGAGACCTGGGAGATTGTGGTTAGTCCCAAATATAGCCATTAGTGGCACTTTTTCACCAAAGGTGGCCCTAATATTTTTTGCCTCTTTTTGAGGGAAGGGTACATTAAATAAACTCAAATCAAGGTCAGCATTACCTCTTGTACTACTTCTTTGGCTCTAAATTAATGATTTTATGTAAAATTAAAGCCTAAGTTTTTCAATTGTCAAAGTTTTTTATTATTATTATTCTTTCTCTCGACCGAT
The DNA here is from genome assembly GCF_024139225.1 of Suncus etruscus. Taxonomy (NCBI): domain Eukaryota; kingdom Metazoa; phylum Chordata; class Mammalia; order Eulipotyphla; family Soricidae; genus Suncus; species Suncus etruscus. Next base: position 36,702,773 of record NC_064856.1, on the reverse strand, counting down.
GTATATTAATGCAAAGATTCCTAGATTTAAAAACTTTACTTTCATTTGAGCAAAGACAGATGAGGCAAACAAAAAATAAATAAGCACAATTTTTCATATGCTGGTTGGTGTTAGAATAAGAAAATGAGGATATGGCGAGAGAGAAAAAGAGAAAAAGAGAGAATGAGAGTGTCATGTTGATCTAGAAGATGAGCATTCTGTGCTAAATAAAATGAGTTGTTTAATGCCCAAACATGTTGGCAATTGAGCAATGCTGAGATTATCTTATTTCACTATTTCAATTACATTATGAGAAATTAAATTTTTGTAGATGGAAAATATAAACACAGAAGCTTTCACAAAATATAGACAAATCAAGTTCTACAATTGGGATTTATCAAGAGTCCTGAAACAGAGGGTATCTGGCTTAGCAGCATTTTGGCTTTCTGTCTTCCTTTGGCATTGCATGTCCTACTCTTTGTTTTAACAAACCTTCACAAGCAGTACCATAGATACTTGAGCAGAATGCTTTATTTCACCTCTCAGAACCTGTTTTTGCATCAACATGAGAATAATTATACATATTTTAGTCATCTAGAATATTTGAAATAACAATAAATTGTAGAGTCTATATCAGATTTGAATAAATAGGAAATGTTTCAGCAATTTTTATAGCATGTGGAATGGGAGCATGATAAAAAAAAAAACTAAAAAAACTCATCACCCTTAACTTCCTGAATCTCTAGAAATAAGTTTGTTGGGTTTTTTTGTTTTGTTTTGTTTTTGTTTTTAGCAAAAAGCTAAGGGTGGAAGAAACCAGGAAGAGGTAAAATTCTGTGAGCAAACTAGGGTTTGGTATTATACTGATCCAAATTCTTCACAAGCCCCAACCTGCTTCCAGCCAGCTCCAAGCTGAGTCATCCTCACACTTACCTGTCTCCCCCTCACATCAAAAGTATATAGGAATTTCAGATGTTTAAATTCACTGTCAGACAGACTGGCCACAATTCCAGTTTGTTAAATTTGTGAGGCCTATAGCTTATAAGTTTGAAAAAAGTACTTTCAAAGCAAAATAAGACAAACTTTAGAATAAATCATGGTGATATTTCCCTAGCTTCTCAGAGGAAGAGAATGTATTTGTCAGGGACAGTGACACACCATAGTAGCCAAGCAGAAAATATGTGATTTTCTTCTAGAACCATTCATCTTCATAATGAGATAAAATTGCTCTAGGTTTATAATGTTTAAATCATTTTTACTAAATTAGTTTGATGAACACAAAGTACAGGGTACAATTACATCTCTTCTAAGAGAATTCTCAGTCTCTGAATGTGAATAATTCAGGAGAAATAAGGCAGGGATTTGGTAATTAGTAATTTGGTTTTTAGGATATTTAAGAATATTTCTGATGCTATACTATCTATATCTAAGGTATTCAAGACATACTCTGGAAGTTCTAATTATCCAGAATGGCACAATTGCACAATAAGTAAAATTTGTATCGTTCTGTTCTCTATTTGTCCTTCATTTAGAATATTTAGCTGTGGAAAAGACATTTTAAAGCCAAGTTGACAGTGTAGTTCTTTTCTGGTGTCATGAATTTTCTTTCCTTGGCTGCTATACATTTTTCACCAAAGAAAAGACTCTACAAGCACATTTTTGGATGTAAAACTTTTCTGGAACCCTTTGAACTTCTCTTCTGTTAGATCTAGGATACAAACAAGAAGTCAGTTAGCTGAGGATAGACTATAAATGAGATTCAGGCATTGCATCTTTAGATGAAAAATGCATTGCAAAAAAAAAGGGCCTTGTTTTGTCACCTGTTCCTTATCTGGGTTCAATGACTTGCTCCTATAGTTCCCCTGGGAGATTTTGTTCTTCTGACTTCCACATTAAACAACTAGTATAGTCTTTGCTGAAGGGCAGAAGGGATAGGCCCCAAGGAAAGAGTAGGAGTTGGTATTTAGAGATGAAGCTTCACTAAAGGAACAGATGGTGAATTGAAAACAGAAGGGAAAAGTGAAAGATTGGGACTATCTCGGTCCCTCCTGAGATCTCAGAAGAGCATCTTTGTATTTTGTGACTTTAGCTCTCAGGAGAGTCAGAGAATAACTGTTCCTGAATTGGACAATCATTTGTCATGAAAGGCAGCCAAAGACCTGATAGGAACTCCCAATCCTTTACAACATGTATGTTTATTCTTTATGTGTAAGTTTAATTTCGATCTACATTTTTTACTTGGCACATTGAAAAGACCTTTTATGACTTTAAAAATAAAAATATATCCTAATGTAAACATACATTTATCTCCGACACATTAGGTCTCCCCAGACAAATATGTATATTTAAACTTACAAGCCCACCCTCCTTACAAAAGGCTCTTCTTTCTAGAGTAGTATTGAGCCAAGAAAAACTATTTCCTGTCATATCTCTCAAAATAGCTCTGGCACTGGAATCCTATTACCCTTAAATGACTAAAACACAGCACAGCTACTCCTAAAGAGAAGATGTGAGCTTGGTGATGCAAATATATAAAAGTCATATGAGACCATAAAGAATGATGATCCAGAATTCTATAAGTGCTAAATGTGTTTAACTCTCCATTCCATGCCATCTGATGTGGCACTTATATGCAGGCACATATTAAAGAGAAAATACTTAAATGCTGGAATATGGTTACTTGAACATAAATTGGGAATTCTTTGCATCCCTCTCAAGGCTGATCTAGGAGAATCTTTGATTCTTAATTGTTTCTTTGAAAACCTATTAAAACAATTGCAAAACAAAATTCCAAATACTCTTTTAAAAGGTCATTGTTAAATCTTCTCAGTGTTAACAACAATGACCTGCTTACTGAACAGGGCTTTGTGCATTGCCCTTTAATTGTGAGTGGAAATTAGAGGAAGCCCCGCACCATCCTGACTTCAATGTAGGATATACAGGTTCCAGGATCTTTAATACAGAAACATGATACCAACAACAGAGACTGTGTGAAAAATAAAACTAGTGGCACTACAGACAATGACTGGATTGGACAAACTAGTTTTCCTGGAGCCTAGAGTTGGTCTTATGTCAGGAAACTTCAGCAGTAGGGTCTCCTTGTATTTAGGCCAAGTCTTTTCCTTCCCATGTCCGCCATATTTAGGTGGGTCTATGCAAACATAATTGCCACTCTAACACCATTTTTACTGTGCTCCTTTAACTAACTCTAAACCTTAAAAATAAAACCACTTAAACTTTTGAGGTTAACTTAAACTAATATGCATGTGCATGGAAATGTAAAAGACTACTATGCCTTCAAGTTTAAGAAGTTACATAAATTTTATGGCTTTAGATTGCTTGGTGTACCGCTAAGAAATGTTATAATGTACTATAATCTGGGACTTGAAGGACAAAGTAATTGTACATGGGTTTGGTTTTATTTTTCTCAATGTTCCTTGACTGTAAGATCAAACTTAAAAGGTGTCAGCAGGGGGATTTCTTCTGAGAACTCTGTTTTTGGATGATTGTCCTTCCACTGTAACTTTACCTTGTCCTCTTTCTTTGCATCATTGTTCACATAATTAAAAATAAATTTAAAAAATTTTAAAAAGATAAGGTCATGATTTGGGCCAGAGCAATAGTACTAAATAAAATAGGTTAATATTCTGCTATGTAGGAAAATAGCCAGTAAAGGAGGAAGGCAGAACTCTATATTTTAATTTTATATTTTAAATTTCACAATCCAGTTGTATGGTCTCAGTAAAGAAATTAAAATCCTCTAAACTTGTCTTCTTATATGTAAATAAGGATAATAATATCCATCACCTAACATTGTTAGCAAGTCAAAAGGAAAGAATGTTGTAAAGTGCTCAACATAGCATTTGGCTAGGAATATACATTGAAAAGAAACTGTTAAATTATCAGAAATCTACTAATGATTTACTTTTGCACCCTATAGTCTTGTTCTAATTGCCTTTTGGTGCATTTCTATCAGGTTTCCTGGAAGACATTTTAAATGCAACATGTGAAAAACTGAATTCATTATCTACCCACACAGAAGTGTTTCTTTTCCTGTATTCCTAGTTTTAGTCAGTGGTTGCACCCTCTTGGATGTCCACTGAACCTAAATACTAACATCAGGCTAACTCCTGCATTCAATTTCACAATCTCTTTGATTCTATCTTGAAAAAAATTTCTGATAATTCAGTAAAATTTTTTCTATATCATAAAATTATCATAGACCATCATGGCAAATATTAATGTTATTGTGGGAAAAAAAGAATTTTTAGGCATCATATAAAAAGTAGAATTATAAAATGTATATGAGTACACATATATTAAAAGTCAACAGAAGCTGGAGGGAAATGAACTCTGGTGTATGGATGGATATTGGAACACTGTATGACTGAAACTCAACAATCAACAACTTTTTTAACTCTGTATCTTATGGTGATTTTTCTTTTTTTAATTTTTATCATGGTAATTTAAAGGTTTTTTATTAAAAAAAACCACCAGAAGTAAAATAAATGGTAATGTGGAATGGTAGAGGGAATATGCAGTCTTTATGATAGATCAAAAAGGAACATATTTTGTATAAGTTTAAATATTTTATAATTTTTTTTCAAAACAGAGATTGGTGCAACAGCACAGAAGATAAAGTGAAAGTTTTACATGCAGATGATATAGGTTCAAATTAGGCACCTCATGTAGTATCCAAGGGTCTGATCCCTGAGTGAAGAGCCACTGCATGTGTGACCTCCCAAATTTTTTCAAAACATTCAGCTGTATTAAAAACATCACATACAGGGGGCAGAGAGGTAGCATGGAGGTAAGGCATTTTCCTTGCATGCAGAAGGTCGGTGGTTCGAATCCTGGCATCCCATATGGTCCCTTGAGCCTGCCAGGAGTGATTTCTGAGCAAAAAGTAACCCCTGAGCGCTGTTGGGTGTGACCCAGAAAAAAAACACATACAAAAATAAAAACCAAAGATATGAAAACATTTGCTAATATAAATCAAAAGTAAAGAAAAATGAAATACTTCTCATTTATAAAACACTCAGGTTAAATTTTATCATTAAAAATACCCAATATTAACCAGGATACAAAGATATATCTACTATCATATGATGCTTGTGGTACTATTTTGGGAGAAAATTGATTATATGTATCCAAATTATAGCCTTAAAACTGTGTGCTCTAGGGCCAGAGCAGTGATGCATCAGTAGGGTTTCTGCCTTGCATGCAGCTGACCTAAGATGGACTGTCGTTTGATCCCCCCCCCCACATCCCTTATGGTCCCACAAGCTGGGAGCAATTTCTGAGTGCATAACCAGAAATAAACCCTGAGCATCAACGGGTGTTGCCCAGAACAAAACCAACAAAAATAAAAGTGTGTTCTAGTTTAAAGATACAATGCAGAAAAGCCTCTGCATCCCTAAATTCATCACAGCACTATTCACAATAGCCAGAATCTGGAAACAACTCAAATGCCCAAGAATAGATGATTGGATAAGAAAAAAACTTGGTACATCTATGCAATGGAATATTATGCAACTATTACAAAAATGAAGTCATGAAATTTACTTATAAATAGATGTATGTTGAGATTATTATGCTGAGCAAAATGAGACATAAGGAGAAAGAATGATCTACTACTTTGTGTGATGGGATATAAAAATATAGTATAGTAATAATAAGTTATGTATGTAGTATATAATATATAGTAATAATATAATAATATAGTAATAATATTATTGGATATTAGACTAGAGATATTAGACAGTAGAGAGGAGGGCCAGAAGAATCAGTCCATGGTAAGAAGTTGCCACCAATAGTAGGAGAGTGCACTTAAGGCAGATAAGAGACCACTATGACAATGATAGTTGGAATTGATCACTTTGGAAAAGAACTGGGTATTTAAAGAAGAAAATAGTTATAGGCAAGACATCTCTTCAGTAACATTATTGCTAAACACAAGTCTAAAAGGAAAAAAATTGAAGAGAGACAGAGAGAGAACACCAATAAAAGAGAAGAAAAATGTGTGCCCTAGGACAGGTAAATGGAAGGTAGAAGGAATATTGAGATCATTGATGGAGGGAAATGTATACTCATGAAGGGTGGTATACAGTTTATGGCTTAAACTCATTCATGAACAAATTTGCAATTGTTATAAAAAGCAAACGAAATTGTATTATGAACAACCTGTGAACAGTGTTTAAATAAAGTAATTAAAATTTTAAAAACGTGTGTGCTTGACTAAATAATTCTATTTGTAGGAACTTATGATTTAAAGTTTTAAAAGAAATTTGAATATAGTTTACTTTATGAATGCATATTATAGTTTTACTAGCATAGGAATAAAGAAACTTTCCAAATACACATACGGGTAATTATGTAATGATCATGGTAATTATAATTATGTAATGATGCTTAAAGAAATAGTGACCTGAAAAGTTGTGAAAAGTATCTCCACCATCATTTTTTAAATGGAAAAGTAATTATAAGATGTAATGCTCATTCCGCCCCTGCAGACGCTGCCACCGGTTCTGTGCCATAGTCAAGCCTACCATGTTCTTTGATATCGTGGTCGATGGCACACCCCTGGGCAGCGCATCTTTAGAGCTGTTTGCCGACAAAGTTCCAAATACAGCAGAGAATTTCCGTGCATTGAGCACTTATGAGAAAAGATTTGATTACAAAGGTTCCTGTTTCCACAGAATTATCCCAGCATTTATGTGCCAGGGCAGGGCCTTCACTTGTCACAATGGCACAGGCGGCAAGTCTATCTATGGAGAGAAGTTTGATGATGAGAACTTCATCCTGAAGCACATGGGGCCTGGCATCCTCTCCATGGCCAACCCTGGCCCCAACACCAATGGCTCCCAGTTCTTTATCTGCATTGCCAAGACTGAGTGGCTGGATGGTAAACACATGGTGAAGGTGGACATGAACATTGTATGTAGAGGCTATGGATCCCTTTGGGTCCAGGAATGGCAATACCAAGATCACCATCTCCGACTGTGGACAAGTCTAAGGCCCAGGTTCTCTGTTTTCACCCTACCAGACCCTCAGGAGTCTGGTTTGCCCATCGCCCATGTACTGGAATGCCCTCTGGCCTCTGTGTGCACCTTCAGTTCCCTAGTCCTTACCCTGTCCCATCTTGCTGGATTGCAGAGTTGTTTATTATTATGAAATAAAAATTACATAATAAAAAAGATGTAATGCTCAGTTTTGCATGTTATTTAGCTTAGCATAAAATATTATTTCACATACATAAATGTACTCATATGTATACATTCATATAGCCATAAGGTATAAAATTACATATTAATATGTTATCAGAAATTATCTTGAATGATAGCATGCTATTTTTATTACATATTCCAATGTTTTCTTTTTCTATTTGATTTTTATAAGGACACTTTATATGTCAAAAGAATTCTGGACATTAGTGTTGGAAAATATGCACTGGTGAAGAGCTTAGTGTTGGAACATTGTATGACTGAAACTCAATCATAAACTACCTTATAACTGAATAGCTCACGGTTATTCAATTAAAACTATATTAGTAAAATAAAGAATACAATAACTTTAAGAATGTTGATAACCTCACTGAATAGATCTTATGGAAACCCAACCATCTTATTCCTAGATTAACTTATTTCCCAGGATTTTTTAACAAGCATCACAGTTAACACTTTCTGTATTTTTCTGTCCTTCTCTCCCTGATTTCACTAAACTCGCCAACACTGAGATGTTTGTATTTTCAAGGGATAGATACCAGGACAAAGGGATTTGAGACTCTAGGCAGCCAAAGCTTGGGCTTGATCACTGACTTGAGAAACCATTCCCTAAAGCTCCCTATGCTTGAAAAAATTAGGGTGTCTTTTTTTCATAGCCTTCAAAAGCCTTTTTTGTTTGTTTTTTCGGGCCACACCCATTTGATGCTCAGGGGTTACTATCAAGTACATATATTTATATACACACACGTGTATTAAGTATGTATATGTATATATACAAGTATATATCAAATACATATATGTATATATATATAGTTTCAAGACACCTCATCACCTCCCTTCCACAGTAAAATATTTAAATAATACCAGAATTATAAGATGCTTCGAGATTTATCCTTTAGGGCCAGAGAGATAGCACAGAGGTAGGGTGTTTGCCTTGCAAGCAGCCAACCCAGGACCAACAGTGGTTCAAATCCTGGCATCACATATGGTTCCCCGTGCTTGCCAGGAGTGATTTGTGAGCAGAGTAACCCCTGAGTGCTGCTGGATGTGGCCCCAAAACAAACAAACAAACAAAATATTTGTCTTCTGTAAACAATAATTCATGCATTTAATGAAAGAAAAAATATATGTACTTTGTATAGTAGTTATTGCTTCTTAATTTGAAGCATCTCAGGTTAACAGTATGAATTAAATTGGTTTTTATTTTGTGTGTATTTTTTAAACTGTTCCTCCTATAAATACTCCATTTTCCTCTGCTGGCCATCACAGTTTTTACAAAATCTCAAGTGGTACTTCTTTGTTAATTACAGAGCAATATTCCGCAGATTTCTTTATTCATTCCTCTGATGAGTTTTCACGCTGTTCCCTATTTGAGCTATTATGAATAATGTGACTATAAATAGAGAGATGTAAACCTCTTCCTGAATTAGCATTTTCATCTAATTTGAATCATTTTTCCCTGCCACATTTGGATCATATTCTGAGTGGATCATATAATATTCCCATATTCTTAAAATAAATACTTATGCCATATTCTAAGTTACATTTCTTTACCAATTTATTTGTCTTTCTACAGTGATCTAAGGTTTTGTTAACTCTCTTTCACTGCCAATATTTATTGTTTCCAGTTTTTATTTGGAGGGTATTGATCCATACTTTGCAGTCAGGACTTACTCCTGACTCTGTGCTCACGGGTCACAACTAATTGTGACCTTATGTAATGATGGAGATAAAGCATGGGTTGGCTTTGTTCAAAACAAAACCTGTTTAATTCAGTTTGCCCTGTTACATATTATTCCTAACTTTCTAGTAAAGTACTTTATCATATTAATTCTTTCCACTTAGGACAATTCTAAATTTTCATTAAATTTTTCCAAAGTCATTTTTAAAAGACTTTACTGGGAATCTCACTGTAAGCGTCTCTACTTTTATCGCAATCAAGGCCTCTACTGTATAAAACCCAGAATTTTAGCTTCTCGTGTACATCTACCTATCTATCTGTATGTATCTATATTTATCTATCTATCTATCCATCTATCTATCTATCTATATTATATATAGATATATGTCTGGCTTGCTTCTAGTTCTTGAAGATACCTGAAATGCTAAACACATAATTATATAGCCCTTTCTTGCCCTCCTTAGAAATGGGTAATAACTGAAGATTAAAGGGACTTTCCATTTCACCCAAGACTAAGATGATCAAAAATATCTAATCACAGAGGTAACTTTATTGCCACCTGGGTTCAAAGTGAGGTGAAATGCAAAGAGAAGTCTTGGAAGATTGAGTTATGCATCAATACAAATGCTGTTTGCAAATTAGATAGTATTGCCTAACAATTCCTTTACAAAGACATTAGTAGAAGTTGAAAATGCAGGATTTGGAACATTACTTAAGCATTACAGATATGTTTATAATTATAAGCCCCTGCAAAGGAAGTAATCATCACTTTGCTGATAGCAGGAAACAGTAGATTCCTGGGATACACTAAACTGGAAGCTCAATACTAATTTTCAACTATGTATTAATGACTTAAATTTACACTGAAAATGACAAATAATTGATCTAGTCTCAAATATGTATCTCTTTTCAAGTGTGATTTAATCATTTGTTCTCTCTATATTCATATTTTATACCACCATGATATCATGAATATTATTCACCTTAATATATAGAAATTCAGTAGATAAATGACTATGAAATTTTTGAAAATAAAGAGAACACTATACAAAAGTTAAATATCTTTCTTATTACTTCTATTAACCATATTATCAAATTAAAATAACTCCTCTATAAGAATGAATACTAATGATTTCTATATAACTAATGAAATGTGATAGGTTAAATGAACTCTATTATATATGCTACTTAAAAAAACTAAAATAATTAAACTTCTGGGCAGGAGTGATAGCATAGCAGTAGGGTGTTTGCTTTGCACGTGGCTGATCCAGGAAGGCTCCCAAACCAGGAGCTATTTATGAGCGCATAGTCATGAGTAACCCCTGAGCATCACCAGATGTAGCCCAAAAACAAAAACAAAACAAAACAAAAACCCAAATAATTCAACTTTTAAGAAAGTATATCTAAATATTCTTAACTTGATATTAATCATTTTACCCCTTTGTAACTCGTATGCCTTAGGTCAGCCAGAAGGTGAGACACAAATACAGAATGACCCTTCTATTACATGGAATATAAAGAAGGACAATAAGGGAATAAAAAATGATTAAAGTTAACACACTCTGAGAACTCACCTACGGGATTGAACCTACTATTATGGAGGTTTGAGGTATGTAATCTGAGGTCCTTGAACCAATGTTTGAAGAAAGTAGTAACTCAGGTTGTATTAATGGAACCCGATCATTAACAGTTTTATAAATATCATTAACTAGAATAAAATTTTAAAACATATGAAAGCCTGAACAAGGAGAAAATGGCGGCAGGGGTCCAATTGGCAGGGGGTGAGGTGGTGGGGACAAAGCCCAAAATGGAAAGGAGTGTGGCATGTCCTGAGCACTGAGTGGCAGCCAGGCTCTGGGCCCACAGGGTGAAGGAGAATGACCTACTCCAAATAAAAAGAAAAAAAAAAAACATAAAATGTGGAGGAAATTACTCTGATCCATATGCGATCTGACTAAAAGATACAGAGTTTATATAATAAACATTACCTTCTCACACAAAATGGCAGTCACGTAAGGACCTGGTTAAAAGAAAATGTTGCTGAGGTGACATATGTGGAACTCTTAATGGACGCTGAAGGAAAGTTAAGGGGGTATGCATTGATAAGTTCAAGAGAGAAGAGAGTTGAGTCAAAGAGATAGCATAGCGGTAGAGCATTTGCCTTGCATGTGGCTGACCCAGGATGGACCTGGGTTTGATTTCCGGAATTGTTTTTGATGGAGATTTTTTTTCAAAATTATGAAAATTTTCCAATCAGTAGAGCTTAATATCTCATAAAATATATTTAAATTTACCTATCTTGCTTCCTTTCTTTCATTCATAATATAAAATGCTTTGTCACATAGTTGATCATAATACATTTGTTTCCAAGTAAGTGGGAGTGAAATTGTTAAAAAGAAAAAAGAAAAGAAAAGAGAAAGAAATGGAAAAGAATAAGAAAAAATAAAACTTTCAAGAAGAAGAAAATTCATGAAAAGTGTTGTATCTCACAATTAGGTCTTTAAGTCATTGTCAGAAGTTTTAAAAAATGCTTGTTGCTAATCATTCTGTTAGACTTTTGTTTCTAAACATTAAGTAGCTTAAGATTCACATAAGCATATAAATTAGTGTGTTCCTATAAGAGTAACAGTATAGATTGCCTTTGTGGCACGAGTACAGGAATCCCAGCACAATTTCTAATACTGCAACTTTTGTGGGGCATATTTTTGGCTACCAGGGATTCCAGAAGTATAAGAAGGTAGAACAGAGTGCCTGTACCACCTCCAAAAATTTTCTGAAGATATCAGTCCAAAAAACTGGCAAAAGAGGAGTTTTGGTATTGGTGTTTCTGCAAAGAATCTGTAGAGCAGTGGTGAAGAAGAGTCACTGTTGAAGTGGTGATTGTGGGTGATTTATGCAGCAGGAATGGTTTCAGCAGGACAGGGGACTTGGCTTCCCCTTTCACACCAAGATTGCCAGCTTTCAACTGCACAGACTGTGTACCCATAATTTTTTATGACATGCTTTACATTTCTTTTTAAGGACAGAGTGAGTCACTTGCAGACATAGGACTGCATTTGTGGACTTGGTTTTCTACCTTTCACTTTGTTTTATTTCCTGTTTAATTTTTATTATTTAAAAATATTTATCTATATACTTTTATAATGCAATTTATAATATAGTTAATGATGATCTCATAAAAACATTATTTCAATAATACACAAACCACCAGAGTACTTATTTCCCTTCAACAAGGTTCCAAAGGTCCCTCCCATTCAATCCCCTACACCTTCCTCAAGTAAACTCAATTTTATGGAGTAATTCTTTGTTGTCTTTCAGCTCTCTATTTTTGGTCATTTGTTGCCAAATGTCAACAAATATATTAAAATCTCACTTATGAGAGCTTAATTCTGTATCTATTTTCTTCCTTCTGACAGAACTTCATTCAGCAAGATGCCCATAAGTTCTACCCATGTCACAGAAAATTATGTGATTTTGTATTTTCTTGCATTTCCATAGTATTATATAGTATCTAAATACCACATCTTCTTAATTTATTCTTCTGTAGTCAGAAATTATAGTTCCTATATCTTGGTTATTTTCATGCATCTATCCTTTTGAATTGATTTTTGTGTATCTTTTAGTTTTTAATTTGAATTTATTTTGATGAGGAAATGCTTTTTAAATCGATGTACTTCAATTTATTTAATTTTTCTTTTGTTGTCTTTGCTTCTGTGTTCATCTTATTAAGAAACCTCTAAGATCCATTTCCTAGAGGGTACTTCCTATGCTGTCTTCAATATATATATGGATTCAGATATTAATAAATCCCCTTTAAAATTTACTGTTACAAATGGTATGAGTTATGTGACAATTTATTTACATGTTAATCATATAGTTTTCTAGACACAATTTGTTTAATCAGTGTTTTTCTTTACACCACTTCATAACATAACTCATTTGATCAATTTCCCATGAATCTGGGGATTAATTTGAGACTATCAATTCTGTTCCATTTACCTGAAGATCTTTCTTCAGTTCATTTTCATTCAGTTTTGAGTATTATAGCTTTGTAATACAATTTGAAGTTAGGAAATGCACAATTTCACATCTTATTTTTCTTTCTTAGAATTGTCTTGCTATTTGGGGAGCATTATGGTTCATACAAATTTTGGTTGAATTTGTTCAGTCTTTGAAGAAATTCATTGTAATTTTATTTTTTTCCCTCTGGATATTTTTAATATATAAAAAAAACCCTTCAAAGTGCAACATTCCCATCACCAATATCCCAAGTGTCCCTCCTCCCCACCCCACACCGACCTGTACTCTTGACAGGCTTTCTACTTCCCTCATTCAGTCACATTTTGTTATGATAGTTCTCAGGGTAATTATTTCTGTGACTGCACCCAACAATCTCTGTGGTGAGCTTCATATCAGGAACTGGACCCTCCAGTCCTCCTCTATTTTGTCTCTGAAAATCATTACACAAATGTTTTTCATTTTTCTCAAAACCCATAGATGAGTGAGACCATTCTGTGTTTATCTCTCTCCTCTGACTTATTTCCCTCAGCATAATAGATTCCATATACATCCATGTATAGGAAAATTTCATGACTTCATCTCTTCTGACGACTGCACAATATTCCATTGTATATACGTACTATAGTTTCTTTAGCCATTCATCTATTGAGGAGCATTTAGGCTGTTTCCAGCTATTGTAAACAACGCTGCAATAAATATAGGTGTGAGAAAGAGATTTTTGTATTGTATTGTGTTCCTAGGATATATCATTTACCTTCATTTAGTATTTGTGTTCTTTATTGATATCTTATTCATTTATTTGTACACATATAAGAATGGGTTATTTAAGTCTGCCACTGCTATAATGCTGACATTGATGTATCGACTCAGGTTTATTAGTAATTCCTTTATAAACTTTGCTTACCCTTTATTTAGTCTATATATGTTTGTGGAAGCTAAATCTTGAATCAGTGACTCCTTAACCAATATAATGTCTCCATCTTTTTATATCCTTTATATGTAAACTATCTCTTTTCAACTCACCTCAATAGAGTTTTTTCAGGAACAACATCATTAGCAAAAATTTAATTTTTCTTTAATTTTAACATATTTTACATGATGTGATATAAGAAATGCTAAGTTACAAAATAATATTTCACTTGTTGGTATCATCTTTTCAACTCACAAACAGTGGTTCTCAGGATCTATTACTGTCTCTGTGCTCAGGATTCAAACTGGGATCAAAGGGATATAAGGTATGTGCATTAAATCCTGTACTATCGTTTTGGCCCCATTTAATTTTTAAAAGTATATAAAGTGTATGTTTTCTTTTCAAGAGGAAGTAGGAAATATAAATAGTCTTCCTGATCTATATAAATTATATTTCATGTATTTGGGAATTTATCCAGAATGCAAATTTCACAAAAAGTCAATGTAGTCTTTGAATATAATTTTTAGCACATGCAAATTTTCTACATCTAATTATACTTAGCACTTTTTATCTTGAGTGCATCAAAGCATTTCACACATTTTAATAAAGATTCAAAGTTTTTTTAATTAAAGATTTAATTTGGGGTGATATTCAACAAAGAAAATCTACAAAAATATACTCTGTAAAAGGCTACATAGTTGCAGGCTCAATTTTTGGAACACTGAATTGCTCTATATCAAGAAAATAGATAGTATGTGTAACAAATAGCAAATGGAGTCAAATCCTTTTTTATCTCAGTGTTACCTGTGATAAATATCAAAATAAATACAAGGACTAATATTTATGGAGTAAGATAAATTATATATATTTACAATCTTTACTAAATATATTTTTTTCAGTTTTCTATCAAAATATTTCACTTAATTTTTTTTTCTTATTTTGGGGGCCTTTCAATGTAAAATCTATAAGGACAATATTTTCTATAGATGGCAAAGGTCATCACTTCTGTTTGGGGGAGGGGGTTGGTGACCCGGTGACACTTAGGGGTTACTCCTGGTTCTGCACTCAGAAATCACTCCTGGCTTGGAAGACCATATGGGATGATGGGTATCAAACAGAGGTCCATCCTGGATCAGATACATGCAGGGCAAATGTTGTGCTATTGCTCCAGCCCTGACTTGTTACTTTTTGAGTCAAAATAAGAAATTATTCACACAGTACAGTAAAGATGAAAAGTACAGAAAAGATAGTAAGTACTAAGGCATAAGGAATATGTTAGGGGACTGGGGCCTAGTTCAGTGGCCAAGGTATCTCCTTTGTAAGCATGAGGTCATGAGTTTGATCTTGGGCCTGTATCATTATTGAGCATATCTTTGCAGCTCTCCTATTTGTAACCTAAAGTTTTGTTATTCTCGGTGCCCTAAGGTATCTTTTATTCAAAAGTACTTCTGGCAAAACCACAGTCATGTGTTTACAAGTACCAAACCTACAGGGTGTTGTTCTCAGAAAGTACTACATTTAAAATGGTGCAAATATCTTATGAGCATTTATGTGATCCCACTGCATTGCTTTCTGGCAAGCACTATTCTAGAATGTGTAAACTCACAACTAATAGATTATGACTTCCATTAAGACATCAGTAATGCTAATGCAGGAGAGCTTATTCAGTTACCAGACTGCTGGGGCCACACCTTTTTCAGGCAATGAGCACCCAAATGGGACTTGCCAGAATGAGAAAATGCATATTAAGGTAAGAAGGTCCATATCTAAGGCAGATGAGAACCCTATTCTCTGTCAAGTTAATTTATATATTAACTATAGACCAGTTAGTTTTATATATGAGTTAGTTTTTATATAAGTTAGTTTTCCCAAACTACTCTGACACCACCATTGAGATATTTGCTAGAATTGTTGCTAAGGAATAGAGTTTAGATTTTGATGGTTTATATTATCCTTAATGGGCCTTTATTTCAGTTCTGGAGCTTCTCATATCTCCCAAAAGGGTTACTTTCCTTTCCTCACCAAAAGCCACATGTGCACCTAGAATTCTACATCTCAAAGTTTTTTTTAAAACTCCTGTAATGGGTCTTTTTTGTCAAATTTCTTAATGTCTTAGAGCTGGTTTACTAACAATGTTTTTTCAGATTAAAGATTATTTTAAGACATAGTTTAGCTAGGTAACCATTTTAAATTAGAAACAGTAGATAATATATAGATTCCAAAATTTTGGGCCTCATGATATTGAAAAAAATGACTGCTTCTATACTTCATACAAGAAATGTCGCTCTCCTTCCTGGGAGCCAGGAGTCTAGCAGGAGGAGGTTTGGCAGGCCCCCGCCATGCCGGAGGCCTGCTTGACCAGGCCTAGTGGGGGTGCGGGACTTGGGTAACCCCAGCACCCCTCTACCGCCTTGCTCCAGATCTCCAGGGCTTCCCCGGGCCACATGCCTGGCCAAGCTGGTGAGTTGGGTCCCTTGGTGGAGCTTGAAGGTACCCTAGGCCTTCACCCATTATCCATGAAGCTCCTTAGGGAGGGTCTGGGTGGGGCTCTGAACTTCTGGTCTCCCAGCTTCTTGAAGGATCTCTCCTTCCTGGGAGCCGGGAGTCTAGCAGGAGGAGGTTTGGCAGGCCCCCGCCATGCCTGAGGCCTGCTTGACCAGGCCTAGTGGGGGTGCGGGACTTGGGTCACCCCAGCACCCCTCTACCGCCTTGCTCCAGATCTCCAGGGCTTCCCCGGGCCACATGCCTGGCCAAGCTGGTGAGTTGGGTCCCTTGGTGGAGCTTGAAGGTACCCTAGGCCTTCGCCCATTATCCATGAAGCTCCTTAGGGAGGGTCTGGGTGGGGCTCTGAACTTCTGGTCTCCCAGCTTCTTGAAGGATCTCTCCTTCCTGGGAGCTGGGAGTCTAGCAGGAGGAGGTTTGGCTGGCACTGGTAATCTCTGTCCAGTCTATATTTTCAAAATATAGCCCCCGCGCGAACAAGAAACATTAATAGTACTCTCACAAGAAACATTAATAGTACTCTCACAAGAAACATTAATAGTACCCTCACAAGAAACATTAATAGTACTCTCACAAGAAACATTTATAGTACTCTCACAAGAAACATTAATAGTACTCACTATCATTGACTTATGTTTTTATATATGCAGAATGTCCATCTTGTACTCTGCCCTTTTGCATACCCCTTCATAAGTTCATATTTCTCTTTAACTTCTTTAACTCCTATCATCATTACTCCTTTTTTACCCTTTCTAACTTAAGTACTGTTGAGTCCTAAGTCACAGACCAAAGTGGTGCCCTGGAGTTAACACCCACCCAACTATTTTAAAAGGCATAAAAAGGACACATATCTTTTCAACATTTTATGGGTGTTTTCTTTGATGGCTATAACTTTTGCTGAATACTTTCTTTTTTTTTTTTTTTGGTTTTTGGGCCACACCCGGTAACGCTCAGGGGTTACTCCTGGCTATGCGCTCAGAAGTTGCTCCTGGCTTGGGGGACCATATGGGACACCGGGGGATCGAACCGCGGTCCGTCCAAGGCTACTGCAGGCAAGGCAGGCGCACCTTACCTTTAGCGCCACCGCCCGGCCCCTGAATACTTTCTTATACAGTGATGATCCCCCCCCCATGTATTTTATCTTCTATTTGTGAACTGCTCAATATGGAATTTGGTGTGAAAGAATCCCTCAGTTTAATACTTATGTTTGAACCAAGTCATGGGTCTTGTTGGAAATGTTCTTATGCCCCCATATATCTGATAGCACCACGTGGCTTTATATCTTGTTTGCGTAGGCACACTAACATAGGAAAATACTATACATACCAATAAGTTCTTATCTAATAGAAATGGGAACACACAAATCTTGTAGTGCAATGAGACCTTACACCCTGAACATTGACATAAAGACCTGGCACAGGCCTCAGAAGAATGGGCATTCTCCATTTACCCCTTGATCTACAGAAGACATTTACAAAACATCCAAGGTTGTATATAACATCACCCGGAAGCATTCCTGTACCAGGGAAGACCCTACAGCTGCTCTGACATCGATATACTCAAAAGAGACACCCCTTAACACTGAGAAGACAACAAGAACAATGACCTGCTTACTGGACAGGGCTTGCTGTATTGCCCCTTAATGGTGAGGTTTGTCTATAACATCACCTGGAAGCAATCCTCTACCACGGAAGACCCTACCACTGCTCAGACATCGTCCTGCTCAAAAGAGACTTCCCTTAACACTGAGAAGACTTAACAACAACAACCTGCTTACAGGACAGGGCTTCCTGCATTGCCCTTTCATGGTGAGGTGAAACGAGAAGGCACTCCACATCATGACTTCAATGTAGTACATGCAGATTCCAGAATCTTTAATGCAGAAACATGATACCAACAACAGAGATTGTGTGATAAGTGTGTTGGCGCTATGGAGAATGTCTTGGATCAAACGATAACTTGCCTGAGGCCTAGAGCTGGTCTTATGCCAGGAAACTTCAGGGATAGGATCTCTCTGTATTTAGGCCAAGGTTATTCCTTTCCATGCTTCTCATATTTTGGTGGGCCTATGCAAACAACAATTGCCACTATAACACCGTTTTTACTGTGCTCCTTTGACTCTAATCCTTAAAACGCACCCACTTAAAATTTGAGGTTAACTTAAGCTAATATGCATGTACATGGAAATGAAAAAATACTATGCCTCTAATGTTTAAGGAGTTATGTAAGTTTGATGGCTTTAGATTGCCTTGTGTGCTGTTAAGAAATATTATAATATGCTACAATCTGGGAACTTGAGGGACAAAGTAATTGCACATGGATTCTGTTTTATTTATCTTTCTTTGGCTGAAAGTTCAAAGTTAAGATATCAGCAAGGGGACTTCTTCTGATAATTATGTTATGGGTGATTGTCCTTCCACTGTAACTTTACCTTATCCTCTTTCTTTGCATCTTTTGTTCTCATAATTCAAAATAAAAAAATTATAAAAAAAAAGAAATGTCAAATTTAGCGAAACCTTTGAAGAGCCACAGCTCATAATTTCCTACTACCTATTACTATAATCAGAATATATCATATTAAATCAAATAAGTCTACTAATTTTTGTGGAGACTGTATTTATAGAAATCCACTGGAGTAGAGTCATAATTTGGTAGCAGAATGTATGCTTCACTTGAGCCACCACTACCACTATCTACCTTAAAACAAACAAACAAACAAGCAAAAAGTCATAAAAAACACTGATCACTCAAGCCTTAAACATGCTCAAGCCTCAAAATTTCATCAACTGATAAATATATAAATTAATACCACATCTGAATAAAAAAAATCAAGTACTACCCAATGACACTTTAGCTGCCATTATGGAAAGTAATGGAGGGTAATTAATAGAGAAACATTAATTAGTGAAGTCAGGACATGTGGTAAAACGAAGAAGACAAGAAAAAGAAGAAATGTCTTTATGAAGAAAAATAAATTACTAAGAAATTATTTCTATGCATTGTGTGAAAAGAGCCTAGCAGTGTCTGTGTAGCAGGATAATGATCATGGCTATAGAGCATTGAGTTTAATGAAATATCATTCTTTGCCTGTATGCTTTAACTGTAGTTTTCTCATTCCTTTTTCAGTACTTGGTGGATAGACAAGGGTGATAAATCAAATAAATGTTTTTCTTTGAATCCTCTTAAATCATTAAAAATGACAATCAAAGTTGTTTAAAAAATGAGTATCATAAGTACAAAATAATTGATTCCCTCAAAATATAAACAATGTCTTTGATTTTGTGGTAGAAAAAGTAAAATAGATGTGTATAGCCCATCACCCATAAAAGTACAATTTAGCAGAAACTGGTCTGATGTTCACCAAAAACCATTTCCTTTTTGGCTAGAAATATATTTTTACTATTATTTTCCAGTCAGATGGGACATATGCCTGATATCTGATAGGGAATTTTTGTAGACCTGAGTAATCACTTTTAGATTTGATTCACAAAAGTAATCCACATGTGATGTTTCATGCACTCTATTTCCATTGCTTGATGTAGAAAAGCATCAAGACATTGGAAAATATGTTGAGGAGGAAATACAAACTATAAAAGGCTTCTTGGCATTCTGCTACTTATTAAGAAGTGGTAAAATGCATCATATTTAGCTTTCTTTTTTTCTGTATGAAATAATTTTTCTCAAGGCCAAAATTAAATTTTATTATTTTAGTGACAAAATCTACATGAAATGAATTACCTTAATATTATAATATAGTCCCATGAACTTGGGCAGACTAATTAACAATATAAGCCTCCCCTAAAAATACTGATCACAGTAGTTTCCCATATTTTAATCCAATTTTCGACTCTTAGAAACCACTAAAGTTAAAGCAGTTCTTTCAAGCAGCATCATTTCTTGCTAAGCTCTACTGGTGCCTTATATGTCTTGGATATTAGTCCCTTAACTTATGTGTGTGTGTTGGGGGGGAGGGGTGAATAGTTTCTCCCATTCTGTAGGCAGTCTTTGTATTCTAGTTACCATTCCCTTTGAAATACAATACCTTCTCACTTTAATGTAGTCCTACTTGTTGATTTTTGCTTCCACTTGCTTGCACAGTGGTGTTTCATCCTTAAAGAAGCCTTTAGCTTCAACAGAGGGGAAAAAAATCCAAATCCATCAATTTGGAAGTCGTGGCCTAAAACTTTTGCTGCTTGTCTTTCTGCACTTCCACCTGGGGCTGGGCTCATTCAGGAAGCTGCAGTACCTTCTCTGGTCTAGTAAGAATTTTGGAAGAGCTTCTGAAGTGTGTACTACCCTGCTTTATAGCCAGGTCTGGCTGAAATTCTTGGGAGGATCAGTCCCTTATCCAACATTGGTGTTGTGGGCAGCCAATCTCTCTGATGCCTTTGAAAATATCAGGAAATAGTCAAAGAATCCAGATTGCAGCCAGGTTGATAACAGTGCCAATTCACATAATGTGAAACTGATTAAAGAAAGCCTGATTCAAAACGGAGTCAGTTATCTTGAAAAGAAGGGACCTTGACCACCTACTTCTTATTGAAAGAATTAATGAAATAATGAAATAATCAATTAATGAAATAATTAATAATGGTTATTAAATGATATTAAATAATCAATATTAAATAATTGAATAATAATTACTAAATAATGACTAATGAAATAATTAATTAGTTGGGCAAATATTTGAGAAAGAACATTTTAAAACATCCAGCACAGCACTGGATAGTGATGTGTCTGTGAGGTACAATAAATAGTACTATAACAGTCTTTTATAGAGAGAGTTTATAGGATATGACTCACAGAAAAGAATTAGACAAGCCCAGCAGACCTCCTCAACTCAAAAATGAGGGTCTAGGGGCAACAAGGTAGCTTCAATTACCAAGATAGGTTGACATAAAAGAAAGGTTGAATTCCCAGAGATAGAACAGAGCTCAGTCACTTCACTAGAATTGATCTGATTTTTGCATGCAGCTAATAATGGTTTCATACCCTGAATACCACCAGGGGTCATGCCTGAGCACAAAGTCAGGAACATCCCCTGAAAGCCACAAATAACTTTTTTTTTTAATGGAAGAGATATTTTGATTTGAAAAATGCAAATTAAAAAAAGCAATGACAATTCTACTGACAAACCAAGATGACCCTGCCTCCAAACCCATCCAGGTACATTATGAGATCTCTTCCCCCATTTTCAGCTTAAGCTAAGACAGCCCATCTCTACATCTCCTAACCATAGAGACCTATAGTTTGCCCTTTGCCCCAAGATAATACAATTGGACAGCCCAAAATTAATCCAGCCTCCTATCCCAATCAGTTTGAAGTGGCTTCAGAGGCACTCTGATACTCCAAATAGAACTGACACATTGTTGATATTACAACTTTACTCCATCAACTTTACTAACTCTCAGGCTGGTGGTAATGGAGATTTCTTAATTATCTTCCAGAATAAGTCCATAGTAACACTAGTAATGTAGAAGTAACTAGAAATACACTTGCCTTTCTATGAAAATGCCGTTCAAGGGTCATGAAATAGAACAATTGACCAAAAGCAGTAGTCCCGTAATTTAAAATAACAGTGGCAGGATCAGCATTCAGATCTGATCAAATCTGAAGCTCATCTGTCAGCACCTACAAAACTTGAAAGAAAATTGAGAAACAAATAAAATTCACCTCCCTTATCAAGGAACTCATATATCAATACTCCATGCAACGGAAGTGTAAATTAAGCAATCACAGTGAGAGAAATTTAATCAGCTCAAGAAAGAATGGATTCTGAGTATCAAAATGTTCATACAAATGGAATTGGAAGAGTTGAAGAATAGAGTAGCAAGCTTCAGCATAAAGAAAACTGCTTCAGTGACATTTGAGACAAAAATACTAGTCATCAACAAATGCATTAATTAAAAAAGAGAAATAAAAGAATAACAAAGGATGTGAGATTCTTGATGAATAAAACCAAGAGGGATAATCTCCAAATTATTGGAAGAGAAGAAGAGGAAGAGACACTGGAGGACAAAATAATAAGTAAAAACTTCCCTAGATTTATTAAATTAAAAAATTTTTTGTTTGTTTTTTTGTTTTGTTTTGTTTTTGGGCCACACCCGGCGGTGTCAGGGGTTACTCCTGGCTGTCTGCTCAGAAATAGCTCCTGGCAGGCACGGGGGACCATATGGGACACCAGGATTCGAACCAACCACCTTAGGTCCTGGATTGGCTGCTTGCAAGGCAAATGCCTCTGTGCTATCTCTCCGGGCCCTAATTAAATAATTTCTTTATTTAAGCAATGTGGTAACAAAAATGTTGGTAGTTGGTATACTAAATGTGAACCACCCTCACCATTGTAACTTTCCCACCACTAATGTTCCCATCTCCATCTTCCCACCCCATGTTTGTCTTTGGGACAGGCATTCTATTAGTCACTGTCACTATCGTTGTCGTGGTAGTTGTTGGTGTTGTTAATTCTCTAACTGTACTCACCACACTTTGTAGTAAGTTTCATAGCATGCGTAGATTTTTCAGCCCTCATCTCTATTGTCTCTGGGTATTATTACCAAACTCTTTGTTTTTCTTAAATTCCACAGATGTATGAGACTATTCTATGTCAATATCTTTCCCTCTGAGTCATTAAACTAGCAAATTAGTCTCCATGTCCATCCATGTATAGGCAATTTTTATTACTTAATTTTTCTTAAAAGCTACATAGTATTCCATTGTGTAGATGTACCACTCTTTAGCCACTTATTTGCTGTCAGGCATTTATTGTTGTTTCCATATTCTGACTATTGTAAATAACACTGCAATGAACATAGGAGTGCAGAGAGAATTTTTATATTGTTTTTGTGTTCCTAGTGTATATCCCTAGGAGTGGTTTTGCTAGATCATATGGGAGCTCAATTTCTAGTTGTTGTTTTTTTTTTTTGAAGAATATTTGTATTGTTTTTGAGAAAGACTGGACTAGTCAGCATTCCCACTAGTAGCAAAAGAGCATTTTATTCTTGCCACATACACACCATTCTTTGTGATATGTGCCAGACTCTGTGCTGTGAAATGTCATTGTTGTTTTGATTTACATCCCCCTGATGATAAGTGATGTGGATTTATTCTTTAAAGAAATGTCTGCTCATTTATTCTCATTTTTTTTTATGGGGTTAGATATTTTTCTTGTTAAGTTCTGTCTGTAACTTGTATATCTTAGATATTAGTCCCTTATCTGATGGGTATTGGGTGAATAGTTTCTCCCAAGTAGCGTATGGCTTTTGTATTCTAGTCACCGCTCCTTTGAAAAGCAGAAGTTTCTCTGCTTAATGTACTTCCATTTGTTTGAACTGTAGTGTTTCCTATTTAAAGACACTTTTGTCTCAATGTTATGGAGCATTTTGCCTGTTTTATTTTATATTCCTTATAGCTTTGGTCTGATTGCAAGGTCATCAATCCATTTGATTTGACCTTTTACATGGTGATAGAGGTCTAATTTTGCTTTTTTACATATGGCTGACCAGTTGTCCCAATACCACTTATTGAAAAGGCTATTTTTTTGGGTGCGGAGAGATAGCACAGTGGCGTTTGCCTTGCAAGCAGCCGATCCAGGACCAAAGGTGGTTGGTTCGAATCCCGGTGTCCCATATGGTCCCCCGTGCCTGCCAGGAGCTATTTCTGAGCAGACAGCCAGGAGTAACCCCTGAAGCACCGCCGGGTGAGGGCCCCCCCCCCAAAAAAGAAAAGGCTATTTTTGTTTCATTTTGCATTTCTTGACCCTTTATCAAAGATTAGTTGACTATATGACTGGGAACATTATCTGAATGCTCAAGTCTATTCCATTGATCTGTGTCTGTCTTTATTTCCATACCATGATGTTTTAATTGTAATATTTTGTAGTACAATTTAAAATCAAGGATATTATGCCTCCCATTTTCTTTTTCCTAATGGTTGCTTTAGATATATGTGGGCATTTGTATTTCCAAATAAATTTTTATGAGTGTGTGATCCACTTCTATGAAGAATGTAATGGGTATCCTTAGAGAGATTGCATTAAATCTGTATAATGCTTTGGGCATATTTCCATTTTAATGATATTAATCCTCCTAATTCATGAACAAGTTATATGTTTCCATTTCTCATGTCTTATATTATTACTTGAGCCAGGGTTTTTTGTAGCTTTTTTTGTATAGATCCTTCACCTCTTTAGTTGACTCCAAGGTATTTGAGTTTGTGTGGCACTAATGTGAATGGGATTACTTTTTTAATGTCCATTTCTTCTCTATCATTATTTGTGTATAAAAAGGCCATTGATTTTTTTGTCTTAATGTTGTTCTTTGCCACTTTGCTATATGAATCTATAGTTTCTAGAGGCTTTTTGGTAGTCTTTAAGGATTTCAGGGGCCCAAGCGGTGGTGCAAGCAGTAGGTCATTTGCCTTGCACACAACTGACCTAGGACAGATTGCAGTTCAATACCCTGGTGTCCCAAATGGTCCCCCAAACAAGGAGCAATTTCTGAGTGCATATCCAGGAGTAACCCCTGAGGATCACTCAGTGTGTCCCAAAAAACAAAAACAAAAACAAAACAAAAAGAATTTCTAAATATAGTATTATGTCATCTGCAAACAGTGAGAGCTTGAGTTCATTTTCTATCTGGATCTCTTTGATACCTTTTTGTTGTTATTGCTGTTGTTTTGTTGTTTTTGTTTTTTTAATACTTTAATTAAACACCTTGATTACAAACATGATTGTAGTTGGGTTTCAGTAATGTAAAGAACAACCCCCTTCACCAGTGCGACATTCCCATCACCAATGTCCCAAATCTTTCTCCTCCCTACCCCTTACCCATATGTACTCTAGACAGGCTTCCTACTTCCCTCATTCATTCACATTGTTATGATAATTCTCAATGTAGTTATTTCTCTATCTGCACTGATCACTCTTTGTGGTGAGTTTCATGTAGTGAGCTGGAACTTCCATCCCTCCTCTCTTTTGTCTCTGAAAATTATTGTAAGAATGTCTTATTTTTATTAAAATCCATAAATGAGTATTATGTCATCTGCAAACAGTGTGAACTTGAGTTCATTTCATATCTGAATCTATTTTATATCTTTTTCCTGTAAATCCAGTACTATGTTGAATAGAAATGAAGAGGTAGGGAAGTCTTATCTTAAGCTATATTTTAGTGGAAAGTCTCAAAGTTTTTCCCCATTGAGTATAATATTTGCCATTGATTGTGGTAATTGGCTCTTGATTATATTATAAAAAAGTTCCTTCAATTCCCATCTTGTGAGTTTATTTTAATCTTGAATTGGTATTTATTGATATGATTGTATGGTTTTAATTTTTCTGTTTTTTAATATGATACATTACATTGATTGATTTGCATATGTTAAACTATCCTTGCATTCCTGGAATGAAGCCTAATTGGTCATGGTGTAAGACCTTCTTGATGAGGCACTAAATTTTATTTTTTAGGGTTTTGTTGATGATCTTTTCATCTGTGTTCATCAGGGGTATTGACATGTGGTTCTCTATTTTGTGATATCTTTGTCTTATTTTGGTATCGAGTTATAAAATCTTCGAAAAAAAATGTATCTGGTAGTGTTTCTGTTTCTTCAGTTTCCTAGAAAAGCCTGAAAAGTATTAGTAGTAGGTCCTCTTGAAAGGTTTAAAAAGAATTCACTAGTAAATCCATCTGGGCCTGGGCTTTAATTTGGGTGGATAATTTTGATTAGCATTAATTTTCTCAATAGTTATGGGTATGTTTAGATATGCTAGATGATCTTAATTTAACCATGGAAGGTTGTAAGAGTCCAAGAATTTATTCATCTTTTCCAGGTTTTCTTGGCATGGACTTTGTCATAGTAGTCTCTGATTACCCTTTTAATTTTTGTGGTATTTGTAGTAATCTCGCCCTTTCCATTTTGAATTTAGTTTCTTAAATTTATCTCTTACTGTGAGGTTTACAAGTGGTTTATTCTTGTTTTTTTTTAAAGAAACAACTCTTTTACTGAACTTTCAGAATATTTTTTTTGTATTTTCAATTCATGAATTTTTGCTCTACGCTTTACTATTTTTTTTCATCTGCTTATTTTTTGGTTTATTTTATTGATCACTTTCAAATTTTATAAGCTGTGCCATTAAGTTATTTATGTAGACTCATTTAGACTTCCTGATTAGTGTTTGCATGACTATAAATTTTCCTCTTACTAATGTTTTTGCTTTCTTCCACAAATTCTGATCATTTGTTCTTTGTTCTCATTTGTAATCTTTTTTTCTCTTTAATTTCATCTCTGATCCACTGGTTTTTTAGTAGTAAAATGTTTAATTTTCAGGTGTTAAAGGTTTTACTCAGTGTATATTTGTAATTCACTTCTTTTTTATATATATTTTTCTTTAAACACCTTGATTACATACATGATTGTGTTTGGGTTTCAGTCATGTGTTGTGTATGTAAACATTTTATGGGATTATAAATTTTAAATGATTCATCTAAACAGTTGCCGGCTATTACATTTTAAAGTGCTTTTAGTTGACTCAGATGAATTCTTTTTTTCTTTTGCTTTATTTTGGATCCTTTCCAACAAAATTTTTTTGGTATGGGTGAGTCTTATGGCCATATTTTTTGTGAAGTCTGTATGTGTATGTCTTGTTCAGTGTCTGTTTTGCATATTTTGTATATAGTTCCCTTTTTCCTAATTTTATCTTTCCCAATTTAGTCTTTCTTATCCTTCCTTCTTAGTCCTTAACATTTAATTTTCAGGATTCCTTTTAAATGTGCAACTCATCTCCTTCACCCACAACTACAAGCCTCCTGATCTCAGCCTGAGGAAGAAATCCATGACTGTTGGAGTTTTGTACCATGCTTGCTGCAAACTTGTTGGAAATTAAGCCACCTGGAATTTGTGTCACAATGTAACCCCAGAAAAAAAGATCCATGAATAAGACCCACAATCTCTGGATCCCAGTTAAACTCTGCTATCTGAATCTCTGGTTTTCCATCCACATACACAGTGTAATTTTTGACCATTTCTACAATGGCTACCCCAAGATTGCACCGATTCCAACAGTAATGCAGAAGCCCAACCAACTCACGATGGCTTCAACCCGCTTTTCCAGACCCATAAAATGTCTTTTGCAGGTCTTTTTGGAGTTCCAGACCGCTCATCTTTACAGATTGGTATTGGACTTTGTAGAAATTTCACCTTTTGTATTTTTCTTATAATTGTAATCCTTAGAATTTATATTTGGTACTACACTTCTTTTGATTATTGCAATTAGTGTTTTTCTATTTTAGTTTTTAATCTTAGGAATTGATATTTGTGTTTGTGTAGCACTATTGTCAATGGGGTTGTTTTCTTAATGTTCATTTCTTCCTTATTACTATTGGTATAAAGAAAGGTCATTGATTTTTGTGTGTTAATTTTGTAGCCTGCCACCTTGCTATATGAGTCTATTGTTTCTAGCAGCTTTTTGGTAGACTCTTTAGGGTTTTCTAAGTAGAGTATCCTGTCATCTGCAAACAGCACGAGCTTGACTTCTTCCTTTCCTATCTGGATTCCCTTGATATCTTTCTCTTGCCTAATTACTGTAGCAAGTACTTCCAGTGTTATGTTGAATAGGAGTGGTGAGAGAGG
Source organism: Suncus etruscus (assembly GCF_024139225.1). Lineage (NCBI taxonomy): Eukaryota > Metazoa > Chordata > Mammalia > Eulipotyphla > Soricidae > Suncus > Suncus etruscus. Next base: position 36,674,839 of record NC_064856.1, on the reverse strand, counting down.
ACAGCCTTGTCTTGTGCCAAAATTTAGAGGGAAGGCTTTTAGTTTTTTTTTCCATTGAGGATAATAATTGCCACTGGCTTGTGGTAGATGGCCTTAACTATATTGAGAAAGGTTCTTTCATTCCCATTTTGCTGAGAGTTTTGATCAAGAATGGGTGTTGGACCTTATCAAATGCTTTCTCTACATCTATTGATATGATCATGTGATTTCTATTTTTCTTGTTGTTGATGTTGTGTATTATGTTGATAGATTTACGGATGTTAAACCTACTTGATGAAACCTACTTGATCGTAGTGGATGATCTTAATGAGGCATTGATTCCTATTTGCCAGGATTTTGTTGAGGATCTTTGCATCAGCATTCATCAGCGATATTGGTCTGTAATTTTCTTTTTTCGTTGCATCTCTGTCTAGTTTACGTATCAAGGTGCTGTTGGCTTCATAAAAGCTATTTGGAAGTGTTTTCGTTTTTTCAATTTCATGAAAGAGTCTTGCCAGTATTGGTAGTAGTTCCTCTTGGAAAATTTGAAAGAATTCATTAGTGAATCCATCTGGGCCTGGGCTTTTGTTTTGGGGCAGACATGTGAAAACTGTTTTAATTTTATCAATAGTGATGGAGGTGTTTATATATGCTACATCCTCTTCATTCAACCCTGGAAGATTATAACAGTCCAAGAATTTATCCATTTCTTCCAGGTTCTCATTTTTAGTGGCATAGAGTTTCTCAAAGTAGTTTCTGATTACCCTTTGAATATCTGCCATATCAGTAGTGATCTCTCCTTTTTCATTCCTAATACGAGTTGTCAAGTTTCTCTCTCTCTTTCTTTGTTAGGTTTGCCAGTGATCTATCAATCATGTTAATTTTTTCAAAGAACCAATTTCTGCTTTTGTTGATCTTTCGGATTATTTTTTGGGTTTCCACTTTGTTGATTTCTCCTCTCAGCTTTGTTATTTCCTTCTGTCTCCCTGTTGTTGGGTCCTTTTTTTTTGAGCACTTTCTAGTTCAATGAGCTGTGTCATTAAGCTACTCACATAGGCCCCTTCTTCTTTCCTGATGTGTGCTTGCAAAGCTAAAAATCTTTTCTCTCAGTACTGCTTTTGCTGTGTCCCATAAGTTCTGATAGTTTGTGTCTTTATTATCATTTGTTTCCAGGAAAGTTTTGATTTCCTCTTTGATTTTATCTCAGACCCACTGGTTATTTAGTATAAGGCTGTTTAACTTCCAGGTGTTAAAGTTTTTCTTCTGTGTCCCTTTGGAATTCACATGTAATTTCAAGAGCCTTGTGGTCAGCGAAGGTATCCTGCAAAATTTCTATCCTCTTGATATTTTGGAGGTATGTTTTATGTGCCAGCATAAATGAGAATGTCTCATGTACAATGGAGAAAAATGTGTATCCATGTTTCTGGGGATGGAGTGTCCTATATATATCTACTAGGCCTCTTCCATTTCTCTTCTCAGGTCTAGTATATTCTTGTTGGGTTTCAGTCTGGTTGACCTATCCAGTGTTGACAAAGCCATGTTTGATCTTTTTGATCTTGCTGCTTTCAGAATTATGTCTCTATCTCTGGGATTCATCATGTTACTAGGATGTGTCTTGGGGTATTTTTTTCTGGGGTCTCTTTTGGTTGGTACTCTTCAGGAATGCAGGTATGATCACATATATTATTTAGCTCTGGAATTTTCTCTTTAATGATGTTCTTGACTGTTGATTCTTCCTGGAAATTTTCTTCCTGGGTCTCTGGGACTCCAATAATTCTTAAGTTGTTTCTGTTGAGCTTATCATAGATCTATTTTCATCTGTTCCCATTCTTTGACTAATTTTTCTATTGTCTGTTCATTTGCTTTAAGTTTTTTTCCCAATCTCTCCTGCTGTATGGAGTTATTTATCTCATCTTCCACAGCACCAATTTTATTCTCAGCTTCTGTTACCCTGTTGGAGAGCTTATCCATTTTGTCATTTAATTCATTTACAGAGTTTTTCAGGCCTGTTATTTGACCTGTTATTTCAGTTTGGAGTTTTGTGATTTCTGTCTTCGTATTTTTTTGGTTCTTATTAGTGTTCTGTTCAACTCAATCCATGGTTTCTTTGAGTTCTTTGAGCATCTTCCATATTTCTTGTCTAAACTCCTTATCTGAGAGGTTCATTAGTTGGTTGGTTGTTTCTGGTCATCAGAATTGTCATCTTCATTCTCTATGTCTGATGCTGGCCTGCGTTGTTTCCCCATTGTCACACTTGTATTGTGGGTTTTTCTACGTGTTGTGGTGGTATTCATTGGCTAAATGATGTACGTGGCCATGCTCCTCTGGCTACGCCCTTTTTGGGTGGGTCGACTTGCCTCCAAGGAAGGGGAGTCTTCTGTGGATGAAGCCTCACACAGGATCAAATCTTAGGCCCGAGCATGCAGCAGAGAAGATAGTCTAGGGAGAAATGCTGGGCTTCAGTGATCCAGCACATTCTTAGTGTGATTTTTTTTCTTCTTGTTGCAGTGGCATTCTTTCCTTAGAAAGAGCTCATGGCCAGGAAGCGGAGCAGCCATGCTCTTCTGGAGCCTCTGAGAGAGTGAATTTTCTGGGCCCTTTTTGGCTCACTCTCAAGAGTTTAGGAGACAGGACAGGAGACAAACACACACAGGCAGCACTCACTGTTTCTCACAGTCAGGCCCCACTGGGTAGGCGTAGATAAGTAGATTTTCCAAGCGTGACATCACAAATAGGGGACCTGCCCTCTGCAAAGTACTGCTTATAGTGGTTTTCAAGTTTGGAAGCAGTTCCTTGGTGTTCCGGCCCTTGAATGAGCCTCTGGGAGAGCGGACTTTCTGGACCCTTTTCGACCCACTCCCAAGAGGTTCAGGAGACAGAACAGGAGACAAACACACACAGGCAGCACTCACTGTTTCTCACAGTCAGGCCCCACTGGGTAGGCATAGATTCGTAGATTTTCCCAGCCTGACGTCACAAATAGGGGACCTGCCCTCTGCAAAGTACTGCTTATAGTGGTTTTCACATTTGGAAGCAGTTCCTTGGTGTTCCAGCCCTTGAATGAGCCTCTGGGAGAGCAAATTTTCTGGGCCCTTTTTGTCCCACTCCCAAGTGGTTAAGGAGACAGGACAGGAGACATACACACACAGGCAGCACTCACAGTTTCTCCGTAATTCACTTCTAATTTTAGTGCATTATTATATGATAAGATAGTTCATACAATTTTTTTACCCTCTTGATTTTATGGAGGTATGTTTTATGGGCCAGCATGTGGTCTGTCCTGGAGAATCACCTATGTGCATTGGAGAAGAATGTGTATCCAGTTTTCTGGGGAGGAAAGCCATATATATGTATATATGTATGTATATATAGTTGTATAAATTTATATACAACTATATATACATACATATATATTTCTACTAAGCCATTTTCTTCCATTATTCCCTTCAGAGCCTGTATATTCTTGTTAGCTTTTAGACTAATTGATCTGAGTTACAGAGTAGTATTGAAGTCTAATACTTTTATTGTGTTGCTATTGATGTCTTTCTTCAAATATGTCAATTATATTTTTAATATTTTGCTTGTCCCTCAAGTTGCATATATGTTTAGGAGTGTGTTTTTTCTTGATTGTTAAAAAATGTCCATTTTTCTATTTTTATTTTTTTTGGTTTTTGGGTCACACCTGGCAGCGTTCAGGGGTTACTCCTGGCTCTATGCTCAGAAATCACCCTGACATATGAGATGCCGGGATTCGAACCACCGTTCTTCTGCATAAAAGGTTCCTTACCTCCATGCTATCTCTCCGACCCCCCTTTTTTGTCCATCTCCATTCTTTTTAACTTTTTTAAGTCTAGAATCTGCATCATCTAATATTAATATGGCCACTCCAGCCTGTGGAAAGGAGTTGTTTGCTGGGATAATTTTTCTCCAACCTTCAACTTTGAGTCAGTTTGTTCTGATTATTTGGATGTGTTTCTTGTAGACAGAAAAATGTTAGTTTCTTCTTTTTGATTATTTTACCACTCTGTGTCTCTTAAATGGTGTGTTTAATACACTGACTTTGAGAGAAATAATAGACATGGGATTTATTGTTATCTTTTTTTTAAGGAGTTTGGAGTGTCTGTTGGACTGACTGTCTTATCTTAAGGTAGAACTTTCAGTTAGTCTTTTTTAGGCTGCTTTTGAATTTGTAAAGTTTCTGAGCTGTTGTTTATCCATAATGCTATTTATCCTTCAATCAAACCTGAATGTAATTCTGGCTGAGTGAAGTCCTCTTGGCAAAACATTTATTTCATTGTCTCAATATATCCCACCACTGCCTCAGACCTTGAGGTTTCTTGCTACAAATCTGTAAGTCTGAAGGATGCTCCTTTAAATGTAATTTACCTTTTTGATCTTGCTGCTTTAAGTATTCTAACCCTCTCTATGTCATAGTGAATAGAATGTGTCCTTGGATTCTGTTCTTTGGATATCTTTTGGCTGTTACTCTTTGGGAATGCAAAAATTGGTTGCATATAGTCTTATATCTCTTGAAGTTTCTCAGCAATGATGTCCTTGACTATTGATTTTTCATAGGGTTTTTTTCCCCTGGTTCTCTGGAACTCCAATGATTCTTATGTTATTTCTGATGAGTTTATCAAAGACTCCTATTTTTATCTGTTTATATTCTTTGAGGATTTTTTCCATTGCCTGACCACTGAGTTTAAAGTTCTTTTCCATCCTATTCTATTGTGTGGAGTTGTTATGCGTTTATCTTCCCATTCACTGATTCTTTCTTCAGCCACTGTCACTCTGTTGGATAGGCTTTCCAGTGAGATTGTTATTTTACCTACCAAGTTTTTCAGTCCTGATATTTCAATTTGAAGTTTTTTCATTTCTGTTTCTATATGTTGTTGAGTCTTGGTTGTAGCTCATTCAGTTCATTCTATGCTTTTACTGAGTTGTATGAACATACTCTGTATTTCTTCTCTAAAGTATTTATTGGAGAGATTGAATAGATGATTTGTAATTTTTGGATCATCAGAATTACCATCTTCATTCTCTAAGCATGGCAGAGACACACTGTTGCCCCATTTTTATGGTTGAAATGTAGTGTATTCTACATGCCATACTAGGACTAATTGGACTACTGGGAGAAGTGCTGTAGCAGAGCTGAGCAAAGTGGGAACTTCTCTGTCTCTATCATTGATGTTGGGGGTTTACTTATATGATGAAATTTTTCTGGAAGCCAAGCACCAAGAAGAACCCTTTTCTTTCTGTGTCCTTGATGGTGGGAGTCCACTTACCTGGCGACACTAACTGGCACTCAACATGAAACAGATTTCTCTTTCTGTCTCTGTCCTTGATAAAGTGGGTTCACTTATGAGGTGAGGTTTTCTGAGCACCCAGTACTAAGCAGATTTATTTTACTGATTATGTCCTTGATTGTGAGGGTCTTCTTATTGGGCAACGTTTTCTAGGTGCTAGGTGTCAAGGAGATTCCCCTTTTTTCTCAGTCTTTGATGGCATGGACCACTTGCCTGGCAAAATATTCTAGGCCTCAAGTACAAAGCAGATACTATTTTTGATTCTGTCCTTGATGGTGGTGACCACTTATCAGTAAAATCTTCTGGGACTCTGGAGCCAAGGAAATTCCCCTTTTTGTCTCTGTCCTTGATGAGCCAAATCCATAATGGTGGTCCACTTACCTGGCAAGTTGCTCTAGGTGCCCTGTGCAATGCAGATTCCCCTTTCTGTATCTGTGTTTGATTACAAGGATTTGCTTTCCTGGTGAGGGTCTCTGGGAGCCATGTGGCAATCATTCTTCTTTCTTTCTTTTTGATGATGGAGGTCCACTTACCTGGTGACACTTTCTAGTCACCCAGAGCCAAGCAGCTTTCCCTTTCTATCTCTATCCTTTGTTGATGGGGATTGCTTACCTGGTAAGACTTTCTGCAAGCCTGACACCAATCAGTTACCCCTTTGTTTCTTCTTGATGGCAGGTTTCTGCTTACTTAGCAAGGATTTCAAGGAAGCCTGCACCAAAGAGAATTCCCTTATGTCTCTGTCCTTGGCAGAGGTCCTCTTACATGGAGATGCATTCTTGGTACCTTGGCGAACAGATTTTCCTTCCTGTCTCTTTCCTTGAGTGCTCAGGTCCATTTACCTGGCTAGGTTTTCTGGATACTCAGCACCAAGCTTATTACCCTTTCAGTCTCTGTTTGATGGAGGGTATCAACTTAACTGGTGACAATTTCTGGGTTCCAGGTACCACACAGATTCACTTTTCTGAATCTGTGCCTGATGACAAGACTGTTAGACTTATGAGTCTCTGGTCATTCGGAGACAAGAAGATAACTTTTCTATCTCTGTCCTTGATGATGGTGAGGCTTTCTGGGTATCATGTATCTCTATCCCTTCTGTCTCTGTCCTTGTTGGCAGAGTTTCACTTACTGTGAGGCTTTCTAGGCACCCGTGGCCATGCAGAATCTTTTTTCTTTTCCTGTCCCTAAAGGCTGGTGTCCTCTAACCTAGCAAGGCTTTTTTGGGCCCTGGATCCAAACCAATTCACCTTTCTATCTCTGTATTGATGGTGAGATTCCACTTACTTGGAGACACTTTATAGGCACTTGGCACCAAGCATATCCCATTTCTGATTCTTTTCTTGATGGCAGGATCTGCTTACCTGGAGAAGCTTTCTGGGTAACGAGCTCCAACCTGATTCCCCTTTCTGTCTCTACTTAGCAGGAATACACTTAAGAATTTCTGTGTGCCCAGCACCAAGCTGATATCCATTTCTTTCTCTGTCCTTGATGGCAGGCTATCTGGTGAGACTTTCAGATCATCTGGTTCCAAGCAGATTCCTCTTTCTGTCTCTGTAGTTATGATAGAGGGTGCTTACCTTTCAAGGCATTCTGGGCATCTAGTGCCAAGAAAACTCCATTTTCTCTCTGTTTTTGATAGCAGGGTTTCGCTTACCTAGCAAAGTTTTTTGGGCCCCAGCATCCAGAAGATTTTCATTTTGTCACTTCAACTGAAGATAGGGTCTGCTTCTTAGTGAAGATTTATGGGTTTCTGGAGACAAGCAGATTCCTATTTTTATCTTTGTCCATGATGACAGGTGTCACCTTGCCTGGAAAATCTTTCTGGGATCCCCTATCTTTGTCCTTGATGATGGGGTCCTTTTACCTGGTGAGGTAAAATCACTGATATTGCAAAGCTTCTGTGTGCCAGGTGTCAAGCAGATTCATTTTCTATATCGGTCCTTGATGGTGGTAGTCTGCTTATCTAGCAAAGATTTCTGGGCACTTGAAGCCAAGCGAAGTTCAACTTTTTGCCTGTCATTGATGAAGGAGGTTCACTAACCAGGTGATACTTTCTGGACTCCATGAACCAACCATTCCCTTTCTGTACCTTGATGACAGGGGTCTGCTTAACTGTGAGGCTTTCTGGGACCCAGGTTGTCTTTGATGACAGGGCCTTGTTTAACTGAAGACAGCTAATGAACACCCAGAACAAAGGAGATTCCTGTTTCTGTCACTTTCTTTGATGACAGGGACTCACTTATCTTACAAGTTTTTCTGTGTGTCTGCACCAAGAAGATTCCCTTTTCTGTCTCTGTCCTTCATGACTAGTGACCTCTTTTCTAATGAGGCTTTCTACTTGCCTGTCCCCAAACTTACTCCCTTTTCTCTTTCTGCCCCTTATGAGGATTTCTGATTTTCCAACACCACGAAGATTCCCCTTTTTGTCTCTGTACTTGATGGCAGGAGTCCACTTACCTGGTGATGTTTTCCTATATCCTGGCACTAAGCATATTCCTTATTTGTCTCTGTACTGGATGGCAGGAGTCTGCTCACCTGGCAAGGCTTTCTGGGAGCCCAGTGCCAAACATATAACTTTTTTCTGTCAATGTCCTTGATGGCAGGGTCTGCTTAAATGCCAATACTTTCTAGGTATTATGCTCCAAGCTGATTCCCCTTTTATTCTATAAGTCCTTGATGTTGATTACCTGGTGATGCTTTCTGTGCACCAGAAACCAAGCAGATATTCCTTTCTGTCTCTATCCTTGATGGCAAATGTGTGCTTACATTCTGCACCTGGCAACGAGCAGAATCCCTTTTCTGTCTTTGTCCTAGGCATCAGGGGTCCACTTACATTATGATTCTCTCTGAACACGATATGTCAAACAGATACTCCTGTCTGTCTTTTCCTTGACACGACCTAAAGTAGATTTGCCTTTCTATCTCTGTTCTTGATCAAGAGTGTGTTCTATTCTGGTGATGCTATCTAGGCACCTGGAAACAAATATATCCCCCTTTGTGTTTTATTTTTTCCTTTTCTCATTAGTGATTATTTTATTTATTTAATAATATCTTTATTTAAGCACTGTGATTACAGATATAATTGTAGTTGGGTATCAGTCACATAAAAAACACCCCCTTGGTAACAGAGAGATAGCACAGCAGCAAGGCATTTGCCTTGCACACAGCTGATCAAGGACAGATGGTGGTTTGATTTGCAGCATCCCATTTGGTCCCCCATGCATTGCCAGGAGCGATTTCTGAGCACAGAGCTGGGAGTAACCCCTGAGCGCCACTGGTGTGACCCAAAAACCAATAAATAAATAAATAATAAATAAATAAAAAAGGTTAAAAAAACTACTCCCCTTCAACAGTAAAACATTTCCAATATCAATGCCACCCCCCCATCTCCCTCCTCCCAGACTCCCTGCATGTATTTGAGACAGGCATTCTACTTTTCTCACTCAATAACATTGTCATGGTAGTTGTTAGTGTAGTTATTTCTCTAACTGCATTCACCACCCTTTGTGGTGAACTTCAGATCATAAGCTGGTCATTCTGACACTCATCTCTGGGCATTATTATAATGTCTTTTATTTTTCTTAAAACACATAGATGAGGGAGACTATTCTGTGTCTCTCTCTTTGACTTATTTCACTCATCATAATAGTTTCCGTGTCCATCCATGTATAGGAAGATTTCATGACTTCACCTCTCTTGAAGGCTGCATAATATTCCTTTGGGTATATGTACCAGTTTCTTTAGCAGTTCACCTGTTGAAGGGCATTTGGTTGTTTCCAGATTCTGGCTATTGTAAATAGTGTCACAATGAATATAGGTGTGAGGAAGGCATTTTTGTATTGCATTTCTGTGTTCCAGGAGTGGTATATTTGGATCATGTGAGAGCTCAATTTTCAGTTTTTTGAGGAATCTCCATATTGTTTTTTATAAAAGCTGAAATTGATGGCATCCCCACCAGCAGTGAATGAGAGTTCATTTCCATATCCATGCCGGCACTGATTGTTCTTGTTCTTTATGATGTGTGCCAATCTCTGAGGCATGAGATGGTACCTCATTATTGTTTTAATTTGCATCTCCCTGATTAGTGATGTGGAGCAATTTTTCATGTGCCTTTTGGCCATTTGTATTTCTTCTTTAAGAAATTGTTTGGGGCCAGAGAAATAGCATGAAGGTAGGGCATTTGCCTTGCATGCAGAAGGATGGTCTTCAAATCCAGGCATCCCATATGGTCCCCTGAGCCTGCCACAAGTGACTTCTGAGCGTAGAGCCAGGAGTGAACCCTGAGCGCTGCCTGGTGTGACCAAAAACCAAAACAATATTGTCTATTCATTACTTCTCTCCAGTTTTTGATGAGGTTAGACTTTTTATTGTTGTTAAGTTCTGTCAGTACCTTGTATATCTTAGATATTATCCCTTTGTTTGATGGGTATTGGGTGAATAATTTCTCCCATTCTGTGGATGGCTTTTGTGTCCACGCATAAGAAGAAGCTTCTCAGCTTAATATATTCCCATCTTTTATCTCTGCTTCTATTTGTTTGAAGGTTGATGTTTCCTCCTTAAACATGGCTTTAATCTTAATGTCATGTTTTTCTATATACCTTATGGTTTTTGTCAGATATCAAGGTCTTATCCATTTAGATTTGACCTTTGTGCATGGTGTAAAATGGAAGTCTGAGTTAGCTTTTTTGCATGTGGCTGGACCAGTTGTCCCAACACCACTTGCTGAAGAAGTTTTCCTTGCTCCATTTTGCAGTTCTTGCCCCTTTATCAAATATCAATTTACTATATGTCTGGGGAACATTCTTTGAACATTCAAGTCTATTCCACTGATCTGAGGATCTGTCTTTACTCCAATACCATGCTGTATTAATGACTATTGCTTTGTAATACAATTTAAAGTTGGAGAAAGTGATGTCTCTAATATTCGTTTTCCCAAGAGTAGCCATAGCTATTAATCAGTTTTTTATTGTTCCAAGTCTATTTCAGGAATGTTTGATTCAATTCTTTGAAGAATGCCATGAGTATCCTTAGAAGGATTGCATTAAATCTATGCAAAGCTTTGGGGAGTATTGCCATTTTAATGTTAATCTTCTTAATCCATAAGCAAGGTATGTGTTTCCATTGCCTTGTGGTCCTCTTTTATTTCTTAATGCAGGGTTTTGTAGTTTTCTTTGTATAGGTCCTTCACTTCTTTAAGTTGACTCAAAGATATTTAAGTCTGTGTGACACTAATGTGAATATTATTATTATTATTATTATTATTATTATTATTATTATTATTTTGTTTTTGGGTAACACCTGGCAGTGCTCAGGAGTCACTCCTGGCTCTATGCTCAGAAATCACTGCTGGAAGGCTCGGGGGACCATATGGGATGCCGGGACTCAAACCACTGTCCTTCTGCATGCAAGGCAAACACCTTACCTCCATGCTATCTCTCTGGCTTCTGGGATTATTTTTTAATGTCCATTTCTTCTCTATCATTATTGATATATAAGAAGGCCATTAATTTTTGAGTGTTGACTTTGTTATATAAATCTATTGTTTCTAGAGCTTTTTGGTAGAATCTTTAGGTTTTCTAAATATAGGATCTGCAAGCAGTGAGAGCTTAATTTTCCTCTTAGTACTACTTTTGCTGTGTCTCATAAATTTTGATAATTTGTATCTTTAGTGTTATTTGTTTACAGGAATATTTTGATTTTTTCTTTGATTTTATCTCTGACCCACTGGTTGTTCATAGTGAGCTCTTTAATTTCCAGGTGTTTAAGTTTTTTTTTTCCCTGTAGTTCACTTCTAATTACAGAGCATTATGATGAGAAGGTAGTCTATAAAATTTCTATCCTCTTGACTTTATAGAGATATATTTTATGAATCAGCATGGGGTTTATCCTGGAGAATGACCCATGTGCATCAAAGAAGAATGTATAACCAGTTTTCTGGGAATGGAGTGCCATATATATTACATATATATGTTATATATATACATATACATATACATATGTATAAATAGGCCACTTTCTTCCATTTGTCCTTTTAGAATTAGTATATTCTTGTTAGATTTTATCCTTGTTGACCTATCAAAAGGTCACTGGTGGTGTTGAGGTCCCCCACCACCATTATTGCTATTGATGTCTTCTTTCAGATTTCTCAACAATTGTTTTAAATATTTTGTTGCTACCTTATTGGATGTGTTTATTTTTTCCAATTTTTAATAATTTTTATTTTGACCAAAGTGGATTACGTATCTTTTTACATTTTTGAATCTTTATTTAAACACTGTGATTACAAATATGATTGTAGTTGTATGATTTCAGTCATGTAAAAAACACCCCTTTCACCAGTGCAACATTCCCACCACCAATGTCCCAAGTCTCCCTTGTCCCTACCCCATCCCTGACTGTACTTCATACAGGCTTTCTACTTCCTTCATTCATATTGTTAGGATAGTTCTCAATGTAGTTATTACTCTAACAGCACTCATCACTCTTTCTGTTGAGCTTCATGTCATGAACTGGACCTTCCAACCCTCCTCTGTCTCTGAGAATTATTGCAAAAATGTCTTTCATTTTTCTTAAAATCATAGATGTGTGAAACTATTCTGTGTCTATCTCTCTCCCTCTGACTTATTTCACTCAGCATAATAGATTCCATGTACATCCATGCATAGAAAAATTTCATGATTTTATCTCTCCTAATGGCTGCATATTTTTTGTGTATATGTACCACAGTTTCTTTAGCAATTCCTGTGTTGAAGGGCATCTTAGTTGTTTCCAGAGTCTGGCTATTGTAAATAGTGCTGCAATGAATATAGATGTGAAGAAGGGATTTTTGTATTGTATTTTTGTGTTTCTCTGGTATATCCCTAGGACTGGTATAGCTGGATCGTATGGGAGCTCAATTTCCAGTTTTTGGAGTAATCGCCATATCGCTTTTCATAAAGGTTGGACTAGATGGCAATTCCACCCGCAGTAAAAAAAAGAGTTCCTTTCTCTCCATATCCTTGCCAGCACTGCTTGTTTTCATTCTTTGTGATGTGTGCCAATCTCAGTGGTATGAGATGGTATCTCATAGTTTTTTTGATTTACATCTTCCTGATTATTAGTGATGTGGAGGGATTATATCTCTTTCACAGTAATATTTTAGGTACATATTAACATTAAATCAGGGGATTCTCATCACCAAAGTTGTCCTCCCTCTCTCCCCCATTTCCCAGCTTGCATACCATATCCCCCATCCTCACCCCCAGGCTGCTAATATAAGTGGTCCTCTCTATGTCTAGCTTGTTGTAGATTGGGTATTGATTATTTTGTCGTTGGCTTTGGATTTGGTGTTTAATTTCAAACATTTTTATTACTATTTAGTGATCATACAACTGTTTGGTCTTGGTACCCTCCATTATTTCCCCCTTAATTGGAGAGGCGGAGCAAGATGATTTAAGTTATGTGATTGTATTAAATATATATAGAAGTTTGGGTAAGATAGTCATTTTGACTATGTTGATTCTACCTACCCATGAGTATGGGATATTCTTCCATTTCCTTAGATCTTCAATTTCTTTCTGAAGTGTTTTGAAGTTTTCCTGGTATAGGTCCTTCATTTCTTTTGTAAAGTTGATTTCTAGGTACTTGATAATTTTTGATACTATTTTAAATGAGTTTGTCTTCTTAATCTCTTTCTCCTCTTTGTATAGAGGAACACTACTGTCTTTTGTGTATTGACTTTGTAGCAGGCTACTTTGCTGTATTGGTTAATTGTTTCTAGGAGTTTTATTGTGGAATTTTTAGAGTTTTCTATGTATATCATCATATCATCTGGAAGACCACACTGCTCCCCAGGGCTCAGCTGGTTCTTTCCTCCTCGACCCGGCAAGCAGCAGCCAAGACCCTGGGTGTGTATATTTTTATGAGTGTGATTTCCTCCTGTTTTACACATTTCTTGATTATTTGAAAAATGTCCATCTCTGTCCCTTACAACTTTTCTGAGTCTAGCTGTGTGATCTGATCTTAATATGGCCACTCCAGCTTTTGTAAGGGAGTTTTGTGCTTTGATGATTGCCTTCCAACTTATGACTTTGAGTCTATGTTCTTTTTGGTAGCACAAAGGAAGGTTTACTGTAAGGTTAAATATAATGTGACATCTTCAGTTAAATCTTGCTTAGCTAATTTTTGTTTTTTTGTCTTTTTTTATCTTTACTTAAACACCGTGATTACAAATATGATAGTAGTTGTATGATTTCAGTCATGTAAAGAAAACCCCCTTTCACCAGTGCAACATTCCCACCAACAATGTCCCAAATATCCCTCACAGCACCCCACCCCACCCACACCTGTACTCAAGAAAGGCTTTGTAATTCCCTCATTCATTCACATTAATAGAATAGTTCTCGATGTAGTTATTTCTCTAACAGCACTCATCACTCCATGTGGTGAGTTTCATGTCATGAGCTGCAGCTTCCAGCTCTCCTCTCTTGTGTCTCTGAAAATTATTGCCAGAATGTCTTTCATTTTTCTTAAAACCCATAGATGAGTGAGACCATTCTGCATCTTACTCACTCTCTCTCTGACTTATTTCACTCAGCATAATAAATTCCATGTACATCCATGTATAGGAAAATTTCATGATTTCATCTCTCCTGACGGCTGCATAATAATTGTATATATGTACCACAGTTTCTTTAGCCATTCATTTGTTGAAGGGCATCATGGTTGTTTCCAGAGTCTTGCTATGGTAAAAAGTGCTGCAATGGACATAGGTGTAAGGGATAATTGTATTGTATTTTTGTGTTCCTCTAGGAGTGTTATAGCTGGATCATATGTGAGCTCAATTTCCAGTTCTTGGAGAAATCTCCATATTGCTTTCGATAAAAGTAGGTTCCTTTCGTTGATCATTTTCTAATTTTATAAATTGTGTCATAAAGCTACTCATGTATGCTCCTTCCTTCCTGATGTGTGCTTGCAAAGCTATAAATTTTTCTCTCAGTACAGCTTTTCCTGTATCCCATAGGTTCTGATATGTTTTCATTGTCATTTGTTTCCAGGAAAGTTTTGATTTCCTCTTTGATTTCATCTTGGAGCTTCTGGTTGTTCAGTAGTAGACTGTTTAATTTCCAGTTCTTAAATTATTTTTTCTGTGTCCCTGTGTAATTCACATATAACTTCAGAGCATTGTGGTCAGAAAGGTAGCCTGCAAAATTTCTATCCTCTTGATTTTATGGAGGTATGTTTTATGTGCCAGCATGTGTTCTATCCTGGAGAATGATCCATGTACTATGTTTCTGAGGATGGAGTGTTCTATATATATCTACTAGGCCTCTTTCTTCCATTTGTCATTTTAGGTCTAGTATATTTTTGTTGAGGTTTTAATCTGGTTGACCTATCAAGTATCGACAGGCCCGTGTTGAGGTCTCCCATAATTATTGTATTATTATTGATATTCTTTTTCAAATTTGTCAAGGTACATATATGTTTAGGATAGTGATATGCTGTAAATAGACCTTGATTAGTAAAAAAGAAAGTCCATCTTTGTCCCTTACAATTTTTCTGAGTATAAAGTTTGTGTCATCTGATATTAGTATGGTCACTCTGGCTTTTTTAAGGTGTTGTTTACTTGGATGATTTTCCTCCAGCCTTTGATTTTGAGTCTATGTTAGTTCTGTCTATTCAGATGTGTTTCTTGTAGGCAACAGAAGGTTGGGTTCAGTTTTTTGTTTCATTTCACTACTGTCTCTTAATGGGTGCATTTAGTCCATTGACATTGAGAGAGATAATTGTCATGGGATTTAGAGCCATCTTCATGTAGAAGTTTGGTGTGCTTGTTGATCTGTCTTGTTTTTAAATTAGACCTTACAGTTTTTCTTTTAAGGTTGGTTTTGAGTCTTTGAAGTTTTTTAGCTATTGTTTATCTGTGAAGCTATGTATACTTCCTTGAAACTGAAAATGAGTTTTGCTGGGTGGAGTATTCTAGGTGAAGCATTTATTTTATTGAGTTTTGTCACTATATCCCACCACTGCCTTCTGGCTTTAAGTGTTTCTGCTGACAGATCTGTAAATTTTAAGAATGCTCCCTTGAATGTAATTTCCTTTTTTGATCTTGCTGCTTTCAGTATTCTGTCTCTATCTGTGGAATTCATCATAGTGACTAGGATGTGTCTTGGGGTGTTTTTCCTGTGGTCTCTTTTAGCTGGTACTCTTCTGGCATGCAGGATTTGTTCACATGTGCTCTTTAGCTCTGTGATGCTGCTTTTTTGTTACATTTTGTTTTGTTTTTTGGGGGGGACCACACTTGTTTGATGCTCAAGAGTTACTCCTGGCTAAGCGCTCAGAAATTGCCCCTGGCTTGGGGGTACCATGTAAAATGCTGGGGGATCAAACCGCAGTCCTTTCTTTGCTAGCACTTGCAAGGCAGACACCTTACCTCTAGCACCACCTCACAGGCTCCATGATCATGTTTTTGACTATTGATTCTTCCTGGAGGTTTTCTTCTAGGGTCTCTGGGACTCCAATGATTCGTAAGTTGTTTCTGTTGAGCTTATCAAAGACTTCTTTTTTCATCTGTTCATATTCTTTGAGTAATTTTTCCATTGTCTTATCATTATTTTAAGGCTTTTTTTCCAATTTCTCCTGCTGTATGAAGTTGTTATGCAACTCATCTTTCAGCACACTAATTTTATCCTCGGCTGCTGTTAGCCTATGGGAGAACTTATCCATTTTGTCTGTCAATTTCTTTACTGAGTCTTTCAGACCTGTTGTTATATGATCTGTTATTTGTTTGGAGTTTTCTGATGTCTATCTTCATAATCTCTTGATTCTTATTAGTGTTCTGTTCTATACTTTCTTTGAGTTCTGTGAATATCTTCCATATTTCTTCTCTAAACTCCATATCTGAAAGACTGACTAGGTGGTTGGCCATTCTCGGCTCATCAGAGTTGCCATCTTCATTCTCTATGCCTGATGTTGGTCTGCATAGTTTCCCCATTGTCACACTTGTATTGTGGAATTTTCTACGTGTTGTGGTGGTATTCATTGGCTAGGGGGAGGTCTCAGCCCCTTGCAGTGGGAATAGGGGACAATCAAATTTCCCAGGTTGGAGCCATCACGGGGAAGCCTCAAAATGGTTGCAGTGCTTAAGGGGCTCAGCACAGTTAGTTCTATCCACAGTTTCCAAGCAGAAGAGGCTCACCACAGAAGGAGCAAGCCCTGAGGGGATGGATGCCAGCGATGATCAAAGTTCCCTGGCTGGAGCCAGCATGGAGAAGCCTCAAATTGGCTGCCATGCTTAAGGGGCCCAGAACAGTCAGTTCTTTCCACAGTTTTAAGCAGAAGAGTCTCACCACAGAAGGAGCAAGTCCTGAGGGGATGGATGCCAGGGACAATCAAAGTTGGGGAAGCCTCAAAATTTGAGTCTATGTTTGTTCTAATTATTTAAATGTGTTTTTGTAGTCAACAATATATTGTTCAGCAGTGTGCTATTTAATTTCCAAATGCCAAAGTTTTTTTTTTATTTTTTTGTAGTTCACTTCTAATTTCAGTTCCTTTTTATTTGAGAAGTTAGCTGTACAATTCCTATCCTCTTGAATTTATGGAGATATATTTTGTTGATGAATATATCTTCTATCCTGGAGAATGACCCAAGTGCATTGGAGAAGAATGTGTATTCAGTTTTCTGGGGATGGAATGCCCTATATATATGTACTTGTCAACTTTTTTCTATTTTTGTTTTTAGAGCTAATATATTCTTATTGGGTTTCAGTTTGATTGATCAATCAAGGGGTGAAAGAGCAGTGTTAAAGTCTCCCATTATTGGGGCCGGGTAGGTGGCGCTGGAGGTAAGGTGTCTGCCTTGCAAGCGCTAGCCAAGGAAGGACCGCGGTTCGATCCCCCGGCGTCCCATATGGTCCCCCCAAGCCAGGGGCGATTTCTGAGCGCATAGCCAGGAGTAATCCCTGAGCGTCAAACGGGTGTGGCCCAAAAACCAAAAAAAAAAAAAAAAAAGTCTTCCATTATTTGTTGCTATTAATGTCTTCTTTCAGGTTTGTCAACAACTTTGTTAAATATTTTGCTGGCCCATCATTGGATATATATATATGTATATATATATATATATATATATATATATATATATATGTATATATATATAGTAGACTGATTTCTCCCCGTTGTACATATTCTTTGATTAATACAAAATTCCATCTTTGTCCTAATATAGCCATTCCAGCTTTTTTAAGGGAGTTATTTGCTTGTATGATTTTCCTCCAGCCTTTGATGTTTTCTATGTTTGTTCTGACTATTCAGATGTGTCTCTTGCAGGCAGCAGAATGCTGGATATAGCTTTTTGATCCATGTTCCAATCTGTGTCTCTTAACTGGTGTATTTAGTCCATTGATGTTGATAGAGATCATTGTCACGGGATTTAGTGCCATCTTTGTGTAGAAGTTTGGTGTGTCTTTTAGTCTGTCTTGTCTTAAAGTAGACCTTTATGCTTGTCTTTTTTTTTTTTTTTTTTTTTTTTTTGGTTTTTGGGCAACACCCAGCATTGCTCAGGGATTACTCCTGGCTGTCTGCTCAGAAATAGCTCCTGGCAGGCACAGGGGACCATATGGGACACCGGGATTTGAACCAACCACCTTTGGTCCTGGATCGTCTGCTTGCAAGGCAAACGCCACTATGCTATCTCTCCAGGCCCTATGCTTCTCTTTTAAGGCTGTTTTCATCTCTAAAGTTTCTGAGTTGTTGTTTATCTGTGAAGTTATGTATACTTCCTTCAAACCTGAATGTGAGTATGGCTGGATGTAGTAGTCTAGGCAAAGCTTTCATTTCATTCAGTTTTGTCACTTCATACCACCATTGCCTTATGGCCTTGAGAGTTTCTTTTGACAAGTCTGCTGTAAATCTTAAGGATGCTCTTTTGAATATAATATTCCTTTTCGACCTTGCTGCTTTTAGTATAATAACCTTATCTGTGGGATTCATCATTATAAGGATGTGTCTTGGGGTGCTTTTCTTCTGGTCTCTTTTAGCTGGCACTCTTTGTTGCAAGATTTGGTAGCATTCAGTCTTTAGCTCTGAAAGTTTTTCTGTAATGATGTCCTTGACTGTTGATTCTTCCTGGGGAATTTCTTCCTGCTCCCTGTTTTCCAATGATTCTTAAGTTGTTTCTGTTGAATTTAGTAGAGAGTTCTATTTTAATCTGTTTACATTATTTGAGTATTTTTTTATTGTCTGATCATTTGCTTTAATTTCTTTTCCAATCTCTTCTGCTGTGTTAAGATGGTCTGCTACTCATTTTCCAACTCACTGATTCTGGGAACCTGACAACAAGCAGAATCACCTTTTGTCTTCATCCTAGATGCCAGAATTCCTTTTACATGGAATTATAGACATGCTGTGTCAAACAAATACCCCATTCTATCTTTGATCTTGAAACCAGGAGTACACTTCTGTGGCAATACAGTCTGGACACCAGCACTAACAGATTTGCCTTCTTATCTCTGTCCTTGATGACAGGTTTATCCTAGCCTGGCAACACTTTCTAGGCACCCAGATAAAATCATAACCTCCTTTCTGTTTCTGTACTTGACGGTGGGGGTTCGTTTACATGGAGTCTCTGTCTGGGTGACAAATGCCAAACAGATTAATTTGCTGTCTCTTTGATGATGTGTTTTCATTACCTGGCAAAGATTTCTCAGCACTGGGATCTAAGCATAATTTTTCTGTCTCTGTCCTTGATGGAAGGGGTTTACTAACATGGTGAGGTTTTTCAGCTCTCAGTGCCAAACATATTCCCCTTTTTTGTCTCACTACATGATGATGGGGTCTCAGCTTATTTGGAGCTGCTTTATGGGCTTCTGACTCCAAGTAAAATCCCCTTTTTCTCTCTTTCCTTGGTGATGGGGGGAGCGCTTATTTGGCTAATCATTAGGGCATCTAGTGCCTAGCAGAGTCCACTTTCACTCTCTGCTCTTGTTAAAGAGATATGCTTATCTGTTGAGGTTTATCTAGGCACCTGGTGCCAAGCAGTTTTCCCTTTCTGTCTCTGATAGCCTGAGTCTGCTTACCCGGCATTTTGGGTGCCCTATGCAAAACAGATAGCAGGAGTTGACTTACCTGACAACACTTTCTGGATGCCAACAATAAGCAGATTTCCCAATGTCTCTCTGTCCCTGATAGCGGATTAACTTACCTGCTGGTGTTTTCAGGACACCAGGCACAAAGAGGAGTCCCTTTTATGTCTCTGTTCCTGATGGCAGAAGTTTACTTACCTTGCAACATGTTCTGTGCACCTGGAACCCCTTTCTTTCTATGTGCTTTTTGGTGGAGGGCCATTTACCTAATACTCTGGGCATCTAATTCCAAGTAGACTACGCATTCTCTCTCTGTTTATAATTGCAGGCTTCCACTTACCTGGCTAAGGTTTTCTGGGCATGGGGACTAGTAGATTTTTTTGTCTCTTCTTGATGACAGGGGTCCACTGACCTGGAAAGGATTTCTCTGTTCTCTTTGCCAGTCACATTCCTCTTTATGTCTTTGTCCTTGATGATCGACCAGGTTCTGCTTACCTGGTGAGGTTTTGTGGGGGATGGGGTCAAGAATTCCCCTTTCTGACTTTGCCTTTCTTGGCAGGTTCCACTTACCACTGAGGCTTTCTTGACACCTGGATTGAGCTGATTCTCATTTCTGTTTCTGGACTTGATGGTGGGGTTCACTTGCCTGGGGACAATTTCTGAGATCCTGACTCCAAGAAGATACCCTTTTTGTCTCTGTGATTGATGTGGGAGATCTGCATACCTCATGAGGATTTCTGAGCATCTGGTGCCAATCATATATCTCTTATTTCTCTGTCTTTGATGGTATGTGTCTGCTTACCGGGCAACTTTTTTTCTGGGCTACCAGCCCTAAGCTGATTCCCCTTTCTATCATTCTCCTTAATGGCAGATTCTGCTTACCTGGCAATATTTTCTTATCTCCTGGAGCCAAGAAAATTCCCCTTTAGATCTCTTTTTCTAATAGCAGAGGTGCACTTATCTAGCAACATTCTCTGGACACCTGGCTCCAAGATTTCCCCATTCTATCTCTGTTCTTTATTGTGGAGTTTCACTTACCTGATGAATCTTTCTGGGAATCTGCCATCAAGAGAATTCTCCTTTCTCACTACTTGATTTCAGGGTCTGCTTACCTGGCAATGCATTCTGGACACCCAGCCCCAAATAGTTTTTCTAGTCTATTTCCTAGATTACGGTGTGCTCTTATCTAGTGATGCATCTAAGCACATCCACAGTCATATACTTCTTTCTGTTTCTATACCAGAGGGCAGGGGTCTGCTTACCTAAATTTACACTTTCTGAGTTTCCAATGCCAAGCAGATTTTTTTCTTTCTCTGTCCTTGAATGATGGGTCCATTTACTGGGCAAAATTTTTGGACACCCACCACCTAGAAGGTTCCTCTTTGATAGTGGATATACACATACCTTTGCACTCATGTCTAACAGAATTCAATTCTGTCTTTTCCATGTTGACTTGGATGCACTTACTTGGTGAATCATTCTGGGTTCTAGACACCAAACAGATTCCTATTTGTGCCTCTATTCAAGTCTTTCTTGCATGATGCCAAGCAGATTCCTCTTTCTGTCTCTGTCCTGATTACAAGTATCCACTTTTGTAGCAGATTTTTGTCTATTGATAGTGAAGGTTTGAGGTGCTTTTGGGTGCGCAGTGCTATGTATATTTCACTTTCTGCCTCTATCTTTGATTGTGGGGGTTTAATTATTCTATTACATGGTGAGGTTTCTGTGCACCAGGAGCCAACCAGATTTCCCTGTGTGTGTCAATGATGGCAGGGTTCTGCTTATCTGGAAAGGAATTCTGGGCACCAAGCAGCAAGAAGTTTCCCCTATCTATGTTTGATGACAGAAATAAACTTACATGGCAAGGCTTTCTGGGTTCCCAGCAGATTCTTCTTGTTTTCTCTCACCTTAATTTTGGGGTTTGCTTACATGGTAAGGTTTATAGGTGCCCAGTACAAAGCAGATTTTCTTTCATATCTCTATCCTAGATGGTGGTGCTCCGCTTATATGGCATGGCTTTCTGAGCACCTGGTGCAAGCACATTACCCTTTCAGTCTCTCCTTGATGGTAGGGGTATTCTTACCTGATGATTTTTCTGAGTGCCAGACTCCAAGCAGATTAGCTTTCTTTCTCTGTCCTTGATGGCGGGGTGTCCTTACCTAGAGATGCTTATTGGGTGCCCAGTGCCAAGAAGATTCTCCTTTTATTGTCTATCCTTAATGGTGGGGGTCTGCTTAACTTGTAAGAATTTTTGGGTTCCTAAAACCAGGGATATTCCCCTTTCAATCTTTTTTCTTGATGGTAAGGACTCCTTATCTGGCACAGCTTTCTGGAATCCCAGTGAAAAGCATATTCTCCTTTCTGTCTCTGTCCTTCATAGTGGGGACACTTTCTGGACACATAGCACCAAGCTTATTCCTCTTTCTCTATCATTGATATCGGGGATCCACATACCTGGCAACAAGCAAATTCGCCTTTATGTATCTGTATAAGATCAGGGCTCCACTTACATGGCGAGGCTTTCTGGGAGTCTGGAGCAAAGCACATTCCTCTTTCTTTGTCTTTTTGTGATGGTGGGGTTCTGCTTATATGGCAAAGCTTTCTGGGCATCCAATGAAAAGCAAATAATCCGTTATGTCCTTAATGACATGGTCTGCTTACCTATTAAGACTTTTTGGGCTCCTAGTCTCAAGAAAATACCCCTTTTCTTTCTGCTTTTATGCCTCTGGAGTTCCTTATACTTGGTGAAACTTTCTGTGTGATTAGTGCCCATCATTTATTTCTTTGTCTCTGCCTGGATGTGGACTGCCAGGTTACCTAGAGAGGCTTTTTGGGTTCCTGATACCAAGCAGATATTCTTTGTCTCTGTCTTTGATGATGGGGTCAGCTTATCTGGTGAGACTTTCAGGCACCCAGCACTAAGCAGATTCTCTGTACTTAATGGAGTGTGCTCTTACCTGCAGGCTTTCTGTGCTCCAGGTACCAATCATATTACCCTTTCTGTCTTTGTCTTTGCTAGCAGGAGTGCACTTACCTGAATGGAGTTTTGGTCTTCTGGCTCCAAGAAATTATTTTTAGTTTATTTCCTTGATAACAAGGGTTTGCTACCTTGCAAAACTTTCTGGGCGCCTGATGCCAAGTAGATTCCTATTTCTGTCTCTTTTCCTGATGACTGGGGTATGCTTATGTGGCAAGGCTTTTGGGGTACCTAAAAAAATGCATGTTCCCTGTCTCTGTCATTGATGTGAAAATTGTGCTTATCTGACAATGATTTCTGGGTGCTCAGCACAAAAAGTATTCCAAATTTGTCTCTGATTGATGATGGGGATCTGCTTACCTGGGCTTCAGCACCAAGCTGATTCACTTTTCTGTCTCTTTCCATTAAGTGGTGACCCACTTACATGGCAACACTTTCTGGGTGCCTGGTGCCAAAAAGATTGCCTTTTTTGTCTCTCTCCTTAATAGTTGAGGTCTGCTTAACTGAAGACACATGCTGGGTACCTGCAGCCAAGTGGATTACCCTTTCTTTGTCCTTGATGCCAGGGTCTTCTCTTGATGATGCTTTCTGAACACAAGGCCCCAAGAAGTTTCTCTTTTTTATCTCTGTCCTTGATGACAGGGGTTGACGGGTGAAGCCTGGCACCAAGATATTTCCCTGTTTTTGTACCTGAATACACTTACCTGAAAACATTTCTGGGTGCCCAGAACCAAGTAGATTCCCCTTTTTGTCTTTTTTCAATGTGGGTGTCCACTTACCTGGCAACAGTTTCTGAACATCTGATGCCAAGCAGATTCCTCTTTCTGTCTCTGGCCTTGATGGCAAGTGTTAAATTACCTGGCAAAGCATTTTTGGTGCACAAGCCTAGCAGATTCCTCTTTCTCTGTCCTTCTGACCAAGTTCCACTTAGTAGAGAGGTTTTCAGGGCATCCATTACCAAGAAAATTCATCACTTTGTTTCTTTCCTTAAAAACAAGATCTGCTTATGTGGAGATACTTTTTGGGTGCCCAGTACCAAGCAGATTCCCTTTCTCTCTCAGTTATTGTGAATGTATTCTCCTCTGTATCTCTGTTCTTGATGGTAGGTATCTGCTTGCCTGACAACTTCTTCTGGGTGCCTTAAGCCAATTCCCCATACAGTCTCTATCCTTGGTTGCTAGGATCCACTTACCTGGCTACTACATTGCCAGAATTCAATCAGATTTCCTTTCTGTATCTGTACTTGATGGCAGGGGTCAGCTTATATGGTTGGTATTCTGGGTGCACAATACTGCACTAAATCTCCTTTCTGTTTTATTTTTTCTTTGATGGTGGGAGTCTACTTACCTGACAAGACTTCAGAGTGCCCTGTACAAAGTAGATGACCCTTTCCATCTCTGTACTTAATGGTGGAGATCTGTTTACCTGGTGATGCTTTCTGGGTGTCCAGCACCAAGTACATTTCCCCTTTCTGTCTCCAACTTTGATAGCAGGGGTGTACTTACATTGTAAGGCTTTCTGGGAGTCCATAGCAAAGTAGATTCCTCTGTCTCTTTCCTTGATGGTGAGGGTTTGCTGACATGATAAATTTTTCTGGAGTTCTGGCAACAAGCAGATTCCTCTTTCTGTCTCTGTATTGATGACAGGTGTTTGCTTAACTTTTGATGCTTTCTGTGCACCTAGTGCCAAAACATACCCTTTGTCACTATCGTTGATGGTGGGGTCCACCAGGTAGAAAGTCTGTCTAGTCACCCAGTTCCAAGCAGATGGCCCTTTCTTTCTCTGGCCTTGATGAGGGATTAGCTAATATGGGCAATTTTTTATAGGTGCCCAGTGCCAAGTAGATTACACTTTTTATCTACTGTATTTAATCGAGTATAACGCACACCCATGTATAACACGTACCCTAATTTTTGATTAAAAATCAGTATAAAATTTGTTTCACACCAAGCATTGTAATTGACCAAAAACATTGTTGAACACGTGTGGCCATGATAAAAATGATTGGCAATGTAAACTGGTATAAACACAATATTGAAATAAAATTACCGGTAACAATATTTATTTAAAATGCTTCAAAGTCAGATTTATTATCAGATCCACTAAAGAGTTGTTCCCATTCTTCTCGAGTTAATTTTTCATCAGTGTCCCAGTTGGTAAGAACATCTGTTTCTCCAGTTTCTTCTCCTTTTTCTGAGTCTGAATTCCACAGAAGTCTGTGCCGTCCATTTGGTTGCTGTTCAAAAAACTCTTGATGATTTCTTTTGGTATGTCTTCCCATAATGTTTTAACCCAGGATGTCACGAGAGATAAGCCAGATTTCTTGAGGTTTTTTTCTTTGCCCTCACATACAGTGTGTGGCTGCAGCCCTGAAAAGGCACAGTGCAAACTCACAATTCGCCTGCGCCTTCATTGGACCGGCTGCCACTGCCACCCCACCCCAGCCTTCATTTATAACATGCACCCAAACTTTGATTTCATTTTTTGATAGAAAATTCTGCGTGTTATACTCAAATAAATATAGTATATTCTTCATTGCAGGGGTCTGCTTACCAGGCAAGGTTTCTGAGTGTCTGGTGTGAAGCGGAATTTCCTTTCTGTTTCTGTCCTGGTTGGGAAAATCTGCTAATCCTACAAAGGTTCTAGGAGTCCAGTATCATGTAGATTTTCATTTCTATCAATCCTTAATGGTGGGTTTCTGCTACAGCCAGTTTGATCCGGTTGCATTAGATTTCTTTTAGTCCCCTCGAGAAGAGTGGAGGCACAAATGGCTTATGACAACATATGAAGAAATGAAGGGACCACACAAAGTATGTTGTAATTTTAATTTATAGAGAGAATCCATGTGTATTGGTAGGGGGATGGTGAGACCTTTCCTGGCTTGACCTGACTCCTACAGCCCCTATGGCCTGGAGAGTCTGAAAGTTGCAGGGTAATGGCGGAGAAATTCACAAAGCAATCAGATAAAGTTCCAGGAGTCAGCCAGCTTTGTTTCATAGCCCTAACTGTCAAGCACTTCTGCACATGGCTTATATGCTAAGTCTTTTATAAGCAGCCACTTCTCTGCCTCTATCTCCCTTTCAGCAGCTTTCCAGGCTGTCTTTCTGACACCCTTTGCTGACTCTCACTCTCCTTATTATCCCCTTTTTTTCCCCAGGCAGACTCCTCTACCCACTCCTCCCTCCCCCCCCCCCACACACACACACCCGTTCTCATTCAAGTGAGATAAACAAAAAGTTGGGGGAGGTTAGAACGTTTGGAAAACAGCATGTTCTAATCTTTAATATCCAAACCAGGGGTTTAAGTTTAAGTGATTTATTGCAAGTCACTGGTATGTTTGGCTCTTTGCAAAGTACAAACATATCTCTTGTTAACAGAAGTTTATCAGCATACACTGATCTTCAAAACAATTCACATGGCTCTAGGTGGTTTACAGACCTTTGACTAGATACATGTCAATTAGAGCTAAGATGATAAGGTAAGTTTTAACATCTCAAAGTTCTGGCCAGGCCCTAGGTGTCATTACTAATGTAAATTAAAGAATTAGGAAGAAGCCAAGTTTCCCTATCAAGTTTTCTTTTCCTGAGGGCACAGGTTTTTAGATCTAGGAGCTTAATGTAAATAACTAACTTCCTTGGAAGGGGTAATAACAAAGACAAACTATATGGAAAGCAGTCTTTTCCTGGTAAAAATTCAGCAGCCCAAAGCTACATGTTGGCCAAACCTTTTTGATGTTAATTCTGAAGTAAAAATTAGTTAACAAGTATTCAAGGTGCCTTAATAATATCCCTAAAGCAGAAAACTGCAAGGATATTTTAAAGACAAAGAGAAAATAAGTTGTTTTAAGTGTATTTTTTCTTTTTTGATGCTGAGTTTTCCAGATGAAGAGAACTTTAATCACAACTATATTTGCCTGTAAAAATCCTTATGTTAGGAAGTAAAAGGTTCAACTATATACACACTAAATACAGAAGGGAGATTCATTTTTAGGCCAATTAAATATTTGTTACAAAGCATGTGGAATGTCAGTTCCAATGGGCCTTCTGAAGAAATTCCTCTTAGGTTATGGTGCGACAGCTTTCCACTTACCTAGCAAAGATTTCTAGGTGCTCATCAGCAAACATATATTACTTTCTGTCAATGTCCTTGTTACAATGCTTTCTGAACACTTGGTGCCAAGCAATTTTCTCTTTTCTGTCTCTGATCGTTGAGGTTTTCTGGGCACCCAGTGGCAAACATATATCCTTTCTGTCTTTCATGATGGGGTCACTTAACTGGAATGGCTTCACCAAATAGATTGCCCTTTCTGTCTCTATCCTTGATGGCAGAGGTCTATTTATCTGACTTGTTTACTGTTGTTTTTGCATGCAACAAGTTGATTCCCCTTTCTGTCTGGTTTTTTTTTTTTTTTTTTGGTTTTTGGGCCACACCCAGTGTTGCTCAGGGGTTACTCCTGGCTGTCTGCTCAGAAATAGCTCCTGGCAGGCACAGGGGACCATATGGGACACCGGGATTTGAACTGAAAAGGGAAATCAGCCCCCCCCACCAACCTGGGCGGGTGTCCCGCCCCTTAAGGAAGTTGTCACTGCTTTGGCCCCGCCCTTAAGGAAGTTATCACTGCCTCGGCCCCACCTTTACCCCTACCTCACCAATGATTCGTGTTACCGTAGTGGAAGTCCAGCCCTCAAGAACTCTCCTTCCCCTCCCACTTCCCATCCTATATAAGGGGGTGACTAGGGAACCATGCGGTCTTTGGTTCCGGTCCTATTCTGGGAATCCACTGACCCTGGCCATTCCGCATGGTCAGTATTAAAGCACTTTTCAAAGCATTTGCTGGGACTCATCAGCCTCTTCATTTCTCTGCGTCGGGCAGCTAGATTAGGACGTCTGAATCTTTCATTTGGCAAGCCACCAGGAGTCCTCATCTTGCCCCGTACAGAGCTATGAACAGGTGATCTGGTGAGTTCTGGTGTGTGTGTGTGTGTGTGTGTGTGTGTGAGAGAGAGAGAGAGAGAGAGAGAGAGAGAGCGCTTTGCTTTGTGTCTGTCTGTATTCTGTGTCCAGTGGGAAGTTGTTTTGTGGTGGCTTAATGGCTGAGGTTATGAGCTCTTTGCTCGATGTGGAAACCGAGTGAGTGATAGCAGACTTTGTATAATAGGAGGGTTAGAGTCCCCCGTGTGACTTAGGGATCTTCCACCTGATGTGTTTCCGGGATTGGGGTCCCCACCTGATGCGTATTCCAGGTGACAGAATGAGTTGACGAGCTCTAAATACTGTTAAAAGTCACAACCCTGGTGGTACCCCAGGGGTTCAGTAAGAGCAGCGGGAAGACGTTCCCCGGCTGCTGGGAGAGGTTGTCTGCCTGTGATTTGTGGAGCTCAAAAACTTGGTTGTTATTGGCATAGCCGTCTGTCTAGGAATCTGTGAATTTTACAGTTGTGTCTCTGGATGTTCGTTTGACTCCCCTCTGACTGCCTCCTTTGCCTGTCCGCCTTCCTGGCAATTCTACATGTTTGATGAGACAAATTCAATCCACCCCACTTACTCTGACACTAGAACTTTGGGAAAAGATTACTTGAACGCATTTGTTTGGGTTGTTCCAGTGTGGTGCCACTGTCTGTCTGTTTGTTTGTTTTTGTCTGTGTGTTCTATGTTTTTCTTCGGTCGACCATGGAAAGAAACTCTAGGAACATGGCGGAGGGTGTTGGAAATTGCAAACCCCAGATTTCTCAATGGCCATCGGGGATAAATTTTCCCTGGAGAATTTCTGGACTTTGCGATCCCCGACTATCCTGCCATGTGTTCAGGCCAAAAAGAGCAACTGGCCGCTTTTTTTCTAGCTGAAGAAAAAAAAAATAAGTGCTTTTAAACTCCAGCCTGAAGGGATTCACTATGCCCCTAGGGGCAGACTATTGTCCTTCCCAAGGCTGGGGAATGTGGGTCATTTACATATCAAAGAAAAATCTAGCTAATGGTTTGGAAGGCAGAAAAAAATTTGAGCATTTAAATTTCTAACTTAAAGGTTTCTTAAAAAAATAATAAGAGGATGTTGCAGATTACTGTTGTTATTTTTGTTTGTTTGTTTTTCGGTGCACGTGGAGATTTTTAGCAGCGGAACCACTGCAAAAGAATGAGTGGAGAAGTTTAAAAAAAAAAAAGGAAGGAAAAGAGAAGGAGCCAGATGGTAGGGCATTTGCCTTGCATGCAAAAAGAAAAGTGGTGCAAAAGAAATTAAAAATGTGAAATAAAAAAAAATTTGTATAATCAAACTAAATAATTACTAATATATCTCTAGGTTAAAAGAAAGTGTAAATGTTTTTAAGCATGTTCTGCCAGAAGTAGTAAGCATTCATTCTTTCTGGTTTTCAAAATTAATTTGTGTAACGTAAATTGCTGGTGTTTTCATTGCCGGTGTTTTCTGCCTACAAACCAAGGTCAGGAAACTAAGTGAATTTCTATATTTAGAATTAAGCATGATTAAAATATTGTTTTGCAATTTTTCATTATATGTTACCAAGAACATTAATATTTGTATCACAGGAGGTTTTATAAAATTGGTCATGGTTTTAAAAATGTATGAAATGTTTCGTTGTAGAAAAAGATTCTAGAATTATCTAAGTAATTTAAGTAATATTTGCTTTTTCTCTTCTCCCAGAACCTTTTAGTACTATTTTATGTCATGGCATCATGTTGCTTTGCACAAGATACAAGCACATGGCTTTCCTCTCTGCATGAGGAGTAATCCCCATGCAGACAGAAAATCCAAAAATTAGTGAGGGGACCCCAAAGCCCTCTTTCAGAGGAATAATTGGAGTTGAGGTGGTGTGACAAGCAGGCATCCTTAAGCATTTGGCTGAAAAGACCGGAGAGAGACTGAGATAAATGGCCTGAGTAAGAAAATTGAAAATTTTCCTAGAAGATCATCACAGCCTGTGGGCTCTGCTCTCACCCTCAATCTCAGGAGAAGAGAATTCAGGTCAGTCTCTTCCAAACCTGGAGAGGAGTGGAACAGACAAGTCACCTCTAAAAATTCCTACAGAGGGTGAGATTCCCAGCCAGAAAATCCTCATGCTGAACTGACCATCTCATCAGCCAAACCTGAGTGACTGTGACATGAAAAACCTGTGGTGTCTACAACCTATCCTCAAAAAAGCTCTGTAAGTAATGGGGGTGCCCCAGATGGAGATTTCTCCAACAGTGCTGTATATGTGCAAAGGAAAAAGCCAAGTTATTCAAATACCTGGTAAGGTACAAGGTAAAGGTGGAGAGAAAAACCATTTTTGGTAGCTAATTAAAATTCTAGTGGGCCTAACCTAAAACCCACTTCTTTGAAGTAACTTATGTAAAAATGCTCTTACTAGTTGTATTAAACCAGATTATAAACTGTAAATGCAAAAGTTAGTCTAACTAAAGTAACTCAAAGCTGTGTTTATTCATAATGCTATAATGCTTTGTTTTCTGTTGTTTAATTTGTGCTATCATTACAGACAATAAGAACAGCTGTGCCATTCAAGTTGTGCTATTTACTGCTCCAAGGCCTGAGTGGGTTAAGTAATATTCCCCTGTCTAATTAATCTAATCCTTTTCACGTGTTAAAACTGCAAAAGTGAACCAGTTAACTGCTCCTTTAGGGAAATATGAGATTTCACCCTATCTAGAGATCAAAACTGCAGTCCCCTGTCAGCCTGAAGTAGCTACAGAAGATTGATCTTCGACCACGTTCCCTCTAATAACTTCTAGGGTGATAAAATCTCTAAAGCAAAATGGTCATCAGAAAAAGCTATAGGGGAAATAAGGGGGAAAAAAAGGCCACAGAATTTAATAAGCCAAGTTAACTACTAAAAATAACATTATGCCAATCTATCCTAGAGGTTAAAGCAGGTAGCAAAAATAAACCAACCCTAACATTTAATATACATGGGTGGTAAAAGGAAAGAAGCAAAATTATGCTTCTCTTGGTAATGTTAAAAGTAAAACAGTCATTACCAAAAATGAAATTTCTTCATCTCTGTCTAACCCAGTGCAGAAAAGGCAACTGGAGTTTAGGGCTCTACTGTCCTCTCTACCCCAACAGCTGTTTACGTTGCAGGATTAAAGAAAAGGAAGCAGAAACCTCCTTATCTTCGTTGTGGAATTCACAGCCTATAAGGAGAAAACCCTGAAAATCCAGCTGAGTCAGCTCATAGGACCAGAAAAGTCCTAGTCTTCCTACAGCAGCAACCATATGGTGCCCCGCCCAGTGCAAATGTTTTCTGAGTCTTATGATGTTTTTCTCTCCCCCTTCCACTCTCCTAGCAGCCGGCCGCCATCGATGCCCCCTACAAAGCCAAGTCTGAAAGGGACTCAAACAGGCATATAAACCCCAGAAGCCAAGAGACCAGGTCCTAGTAAAATGGTACCGCTCGCAGACACTAGAGCCTATGTGGAAAGAACCTCATGTCCTTCTGACCACCCCAACTGCCGTTAAGGTGGACAGAATGCTTCCTGGGTTCACGCCTTCCATCTAAAACCTGCCCCTCCTGATCCCAACCATAATGAGTGGAAAGTGGAGCACACTGAGGATCCCCTCAAGATATGGGTCCGGCGGGCACACTTCAGCCCTAATGCACTCACTAACTCTGGCAATGCTCTCCCTGGCACTTGCTGAGGGAGAATTTAATCAGGTCGTACACCCAGATGAACTGGTAAAAAAAGACTATATGGAAACCCCTGTGACTGAAGGGTGGGGGCATCATCAGTAGGCTTCTGTAAAACTAGAACTGCTTACCTCCGGTCCCCTACTTCTTCCCATGTGTGTGGGGATAGAGCCGAAATGGGTGTGTAAAGCAAAACCTCAGCTTTTGCCTCCCTCTTGGGGGGGGGGGATTGGCCTCTGGCTGTCCCTGTCTAACTAGGTAATCTAACCTTTGCTTCTTCTAGCTGTACTTATGTCAAAAGGTAGTCCCGTTTAGCTTTGAATCTTCTGTTTGCTATTCGCATAACAGCACCGAATCTGTAGACCTGGGTCAGGTAAAAGGTACTCAGTGCTCAGAAGTCCTGCCTGCTCCCTCTAGCCCAGGATATTTACCTCAGGAACGGGTATAAATGTGTGGTGAAAATTTAGCTTATATGCGTTCCAGCATTAGTGCCCCCAACATTAACATCATCCTGGGAAAAGAGCCCATCCTTCTGTCTAGCATAGATCTCTTAGGAGGCACTCCTAGGTCTGAGCACTCTACTGGTAGGGCTCAGAAGTAGCAGGTAAATTGGTAACTAGGAAAGCAGGGCCAGCAGGGCTAAACAGGAATAACAAACTCTCACAAAAGTTAATTTCAAATGTGTGGAACAAAATCAAGCACCATCAAGAGTAGCTGGCCAAGATAAGAAGCTACTGGATGGTCCCTTATGGTCTTTATGGGGTGGGATTCTCCCCTATCTAATACCCCTACTGGGGCCCCTCCTGGACCTTTTACTTCTGGTAGCCATTGGCCCATGCATAATTGCCTCACTACATTCATATAAGCCCAGGTTGGAAAAGTTAAACTTATGGTATTACGCCACGAATTAGCTCATGCAAATAATTCTAGCCAGAAATATCAGAAAGTGGAGGCCCCTAATCACATTGGCTTCTAGGATTAGAAGCCTCAAGTACAAGAAGTGGGGATTGAAAAGGGAAATCAGCCCCCCCCCACCAACCTGGACGGGTGTCCTGCCCCTTAAGGAAGTTGTCACTGCTTTGGCCCCGCCCTTAAGGAAGTCATCACTGCCTCGACCCCACCTTTACCCCTACCTCACCAATGATTCGTGTTACCGTAGCGGAAGTCCAGCCCTCAAGAACTCTCCTTCCCCTCCCACTTCCCATCCTATATAAGGGGGTGACTAGGGAACCACGCGGTCTTTGGTTCCGGTCCTATTCTGGGAATCCACTGACCCTGGCCATTCCGAATGGTCAGTATTAAAGCACTTTTCAAAGCATTTGCTGGGACTCATCAGCCTCTTCATTTCTCTGCGTTGGGCAGCTAGATTAGGACATCCGAATCTTTCAGAACCAACCACCCTTGGTCCTGGATTGGCTGCTTGCAAGGCAAACGCTGCTGTGCTAACTCTCCAGGCCCTTTTTGTCTGTTTTTGATGGTGTTGAATAAGTTATTAATTATTGAGTTCTGGATGGAGGTGGATGATGAGATGGATGGAGAGAGCCCTTTCTCCTAATCCCTTCCTTCCAGCTGGCGAGGAAACACAGCAATCAGGTTTCAGGAGACATCAACTTTATTAAGGCCCTGGCCAACATGTGTGGCCTATAATCTTCAGCCTATTTAAGCATGTTCTCTTATTAGCCCTGCATTTGACTTTGTCTCTTCTAACTCTCCATCCTGCCAGCACTCTTTCTGCTCTTCTTTTCTGCTGAATCCCTCTCAATTCCTGAATTCCCTTCCTGCCCCCAAGGCAATCCTTTAGTTACCTACCAAAACCCCTCCCAGAAATGGGCAGGTCTTACCATCAGGTAAGGTTATGCAGGAAGATGGGGGTTGGGGTAACAGATGGCAGAAGTCTGCTTAACTGGTGATTCATTCTGGCTCCTGTAATCAAGCTGATTGCCCTTTCTCTCTCTGTACTTGATGTCAACAGTTTGCTAACCTTGGAATCATTCTTGGGTGCCATTCAACAAGAATATTTACCTTTCTGCCTCTATCCTTGATGTTAGCTATCCACTTACCTGGTAAAGTGTTCTGGGAGCCATTCAATAAGAAGATCCATTTTGTCTCTGTCCTTGATGGTAGATTTTCTGGATATGCTTTGTCTCTCTCCTTGATGTCTGTGGTTTGCTTATCTGGTGAGGCTTTCTAGATGCCTCGTGACAAACAAATTTCCTTTCTGTCTCTATTTTAGAGGGCAGAGGTCCACTTACTTAGCAAGTGCACATGTCTAGTAGTTTCATCTTTCTGTCTCTGTCCTTGTTAGAGGGGGTCCGCTTTCCTGGAGAAACTTTAAGGTTGTTCAGCATCAAGCTGATTCCCCTTTGTCTTTCTTCATTTTGGTGGAATTTTGCTTATTGTAAGGCTTGCGAGATAGCTGACTCCTGTTTTTATATCTGTCCTTGATTATGGAGGTTTTCTAACTGACCACACTTCTGGAATCCAGCATCAAACAGATTCCCCTTAGAGCAATCCTTAATGATGGAGATATATTTACCTGGCAATGTTTTCTAGATGCCTTGTGCTGGCTACACTTTTTTTTGTGTCAGGCGCCAAACTGATCCCACTTTTTATCTTTGTCCTGGATGGTGGAAGTCTGCTTACTGTTAAGTTTCTGGGTCCCCAACCCCAAGTAGATTCCTCTTTCTGTTTCTTCCTTAATGTTGTGAGTATGATTGCCTGGCAATGTTTTTGAACAACATGAGCCAAGAAGACCCCCCATTCTGTTTCAATTCTTTTTTTTTTGTTTTATTTTGGTTTGGTTTTGGGTCATACCCAGCTGGCTCCATGCTCAGAAATTGCTCCTGGCAGGCTCGGGGGACCATATGGGATTCAAACCAATGACCTTCTGCATGAAAGGCAAACACCCTATTTCCATGCTATCTCTCCAGCCCTCTGTCTCAATTCTTTTTTTTTGTTTTGTTTTGTTTTGTTTTTTGGGCCACATTCAGAGGTGCTCAGGGGTTACTCCTGGCTATTTGCTTAGAAATGGACGCTGGGATTCGAACCAAACACCTTAGGTCCTGGATTGGTTGCTTGCAAGGCAAACACCACTGTGCTTTTTCTCTGGCCCTCTTTCTTAATTCTTGATGGCATAAGTCTACTTACCTTGGGATCCTTTCTGGTTAACAGAGGCCAAAAAAAATTAATTTTTCTGTCTCTGACCATGATGACATGGTCTGCTTACATGGTAAGGATTTCTGGGGTCCAGCAAAGCAGATTCTCTTTATCTATGTCCTAGATCCATTTACCTGGTGAGGATTTCTGAGGTCCCAGCAGTAAGAAGATTTCTCTTTCTGTCTCTGTCCTTGATGGGTGCCCAGATCCAAGCAATATCACTTTCTGTCTCTACATTGATGGCACTCTCACCTGGAAAAGATTTCTGGGATTTCTTGGAGTCCAACTTAAGCAGTTCTTCGATCTCTGTCCTTGATGGTGGGGTTCTGCTACAGAGCTTTCTGGGTTCCTGGCTCCAGGCAGATTTCTCTGACATTAATGGTGAGGGTTAGCTTACCTGGTGATGGTTTATGGACTCTGGGTGCCAAGTAGATTCCCCTTTGTCTATATCTGTTTTTTAAATATAATAAATTAATGATTCCTAGTGTTTGTATGGTAAGGCCTTTCTTAGCTTGGCCTGGCACTTGTAGCCCCTTTGCTAGGTGGGTCTGTAGGTTGCAGGCTAATGGCAGAGAAATCTAACAGGCAGTCAGATGAAGTTTCAGGAGAAATCAAGCTTTACTACAAGGCTCTAACCACCATGTGCCACAGGGCTTCTAAGCTAAGCAGCCTCTTTTCTGCTGGCCTATGGTCCCTTGTGCCTCTGCTCTCTTTAAGATGCTCTCCAGGCTTCTATGCTGCTTCTCCCTTCTCTCTCTAAATCTCTTTCTTATCCCCTCTTCTTTCAGGCAGACTCCTTTAGCCACCGGCGGTGTGGGATAAACAATATTTTGGGGGAGGGGATGCCCACATATATCCTTCATGCCAAATATTCCTTACTTGGTAAGGCTTTCTGTGTATTTGGCACAAAGCAGAATTTTCATTTTGTTTTTATATTGGTTGGCAAGGGTCTGATAATAGTGTGATGTTTCTGGTTGTCCAGAGTCAAGTGGATTCCCTCTATCTGGTAATCCTTGATGGGAGGGTTTGGCTTACTTGGCGAGGTTTTTGGGCCCTTGGAGCCCTTTCTGTTTCTGATCAGACTGCTGTACATGGTGAGGCTTTCTTGATGGCTGGAACCAAGAAAGTTTCTAGTTCTGCCTCTGGAATTGATGAAGAGATTCTACTTACCAGGTGAGACTTTTAAGCACCCAATGCCAAGCAGATTTTCTTCCTGTCTCTGTCCTTGATGGCAGGAGTCTGTTAACCTGGCAATGGTTTTTGGGAGGCCAGCACCAAGCAGATTCCTCTTTTGTTTCTATCCTTGATGGCAAGGGTCCACATATCTGGAAAAGCTTTCTGGGAGGCCAGTGCCATGTAGGTTCCTCTTTTGTCTTTGTCCTTGATGATGGAGGTCTTCTTACCTAGCAATGTTTTCTGAGAGTCTGGCCCTAAACAGATTTACCCTTCTGTCTCTGTCCATGATGGGAGGAGTGCTCTAACCTAGCTATGCCTTCTAGACCAGGTGCCAGTGCCAAATAAATTCCTCTTTCTCTCTCTGTCCTTGTTGGTAGGGGTCCAATTACCTAGAAAGACATTCTGGGAGCCCAAGCCAAACAGATTTCTCTTTCTTTCTCTCTTCTTGACAGTGGGAATCTGGTTAACTGGTGAGGCTTTCTGAGCCCTCTGTGCAAAGTAGATACCCCTTTCTGCCTCTATCCTTCAAAGTGGGGGCCCATTTACTTGGATTTCTGTTTCTGGGATTCTGGCATCAAGCAGACTTCACTATCTCTTTCTATCCTAGAAGTCAAGGGTCAATTTACCTGGCAACCCTTTTGGGCACATGGAGCCAAACAGATTCCCTTTTCTGTTTCTGTCCTTAATGGCAGATATCCACATACCTGCTGAGACTTTCTGGATATCCAGCTCAAAACTGATTCCCTTCCTTTCTCTGACCTTGATGGATTAGGTTAATTTCCTGGTAGAGATTTGAGGGGGGACAGATGGCACAGGTTCACTCACTTAACAATGCTTTCTCTGCACCTGGCATAGGAGGATTCCTTTCTCTTCTGTCCTTGAAACTAGGGGCACACTTACCTGGCAATGCTTTCTGGGTGCCCATTCTATGTCAAGGCTTTCTGGAGGTCTGCAGGCCAAGAAAAATTCTATTTCTGTATTTGTCCTAGTTATTGGGGTTCATTAACCTTGGAGTATACATTAACCATCTGAGTATCCAGCATCAAGCAGATTCTCCTTTAGATCAAACCTTGATGGTGGGTTTCTGCTTATCTCAGGACACTTTCTGGGTGTCCATGAACAAACTGATTCCCCATTCTGATTTTGTCCTTAATGGCAAAGTTCTGTCATGTTTCTATGTACACAGCCCCAAGTTGATGCCCTTTCTGGCTCTGTCCTTGATGGTGGGAGTCCACTTAACAAGTGTTCAGCGATAACCAGTCCATTAACTAGTGATGCTTTCTGGATACCCATGCTAAGCAAATTTTTCTTTCTGTCATTGATGGGTGACATCTGCTCACAAGGTGAGGCTCTGGGTGCATGGTGCCAAGCATATTATTCCCCTTTTTGTCTCTATCCTTGATAGTCAGGACCACTTACCTGGATATACATTCTGAACACCAGGCACCAAGTTTATTCCTCTTTCTGTCTCTGTCCTTGATGGTGGGCGTCCACTTACCTAATAAGGCATTCTAGGAGCTGAAGCTAACCAGATTCTCCTCTATGTACCTATTCGTGATGGCAGATACTTTCTTAGCACATGGCACCAATATCTGTCCTTTATGGAAACAGTCTGCTTACCTCAAGAATCTTTCTGATGTCTAGCTGATTCCACTTTCTGTGTCTGTCCTTAAAGTCAGGAGTCCACTTACCTGGCAACACTTTCTGAGTGTCTTGTGTCAAGCAGATATCCTGTCTTTGTTCTTATTGTTGGGGTCTGCTAACCTGTGACTCTCTGAGTATCTATTTCAAGCAGATTCCATTTGATATTAATTCTTGATGGCAGGTTTCCATTTTACCTCACAATGCTTTCTGGGTGCCCAGCAACAAGATGATTCCCCATTTTGTCTCTATCCTTGATATCTGAGACCCTTTACCTGGCTCATCTCTATATGCATGGCCCCAAGTTGATTCTCTCTGTCTCTGTCCTTGAAGTTTGGATATGCATACCTGACGATGTTTTCTGGGCACCATTGCTAGAAGATTCCCCTTTCTGTTACTGACCTTGATCATGGGTGCTCTCCCCTATAGGCATTGGGCTCTCGGTGGCAGATTATCTTTTCTGTCTTTGTCCTCACCTGTGAGAGACCACTTACCTAGGAGGCTTCTGACTCCAAACAGATTCACCTTTTATTGTTGTCTTTCTCCTTGGTGGCAGG